>NW_020954552.1:10779163-10805868 GCF_900497805.2 Vombatus ursinus | reverse complement strand
ACACACACACACACACACACACACACACACACACACACACACACACATTCTGGATATTCCTTTAAGTGCTGGTCCCAAAGAAGAATTCATAAGTTAGATGAAGGGAATCAGAGTTAAGTTAAGAGTTATTCTGTTAAGTCATCTATAAAGTGAGAAGGATATGGAAGAAAGAGGTAGTAAGGATCAGGAGATTCAGGAGTAGAACTAAAAGAGAAATGAGCGTGGATGACTTTGGCAGTCTTTTGACTTTGTAGGGAAAAAATTTCATATTAAGCCATTTTCTTTACTGATTTTTATTAGATTCTCATGTGTTACAGATAAAATACATCCCGTCCCTGATTTTGTAGATAGTCACTTCATCATAGTAATCAACCCTTTATTCAACTGATTTTTTAAACTATTTACAAAACCCTATTTATATATTTATTTCTACATTCTATCAGCATCTATACTCATAAAGAGACTGTAACTGCTTTTATAATCTGGTATGGAAAGGCTATTTTGAAATAGGAGTTACAGATTAAGAAATAGTAGTGATTGTGCAACACATCACTGAAGGCTGCAGGAATTGAGCATCTACCAAATATCAAAAATAAAAGAAATGGTATTTAGAATTATATATCAGAAGCTTGCTGATAATACTAAATAATGTCACAACTCTAAACTATAAAAGTTAGTTTCAAGATAGCTTTTCAAATTCAACAAATAAGCATTACTAAAATTAGACAATCTCTAATAAAATTCTTGGCTACATGACTCTAATACCTACAAAGTTATAAACAACTTTCCTAATAGATATTGCCTCAACAAATCCTCAACTTGAGGTGGAGCCTAGATGCCAGAATAAAGGCAGGGACTTGCCCGAGCTCTTCCCTAAAACCCTCCAAATACCCTTAAATAATGACTCTAAACAAATTCTAGAGTGGCAGAATACACACAGCCAAAAATGCAGTGAAACAATTTTCTAATCCAAGACAACTTAGAAGGTCATCAGGAAAGGTCTGTTACATCAGGATATGAGAGGAGCACAGGCCACATCAGTGCAGACAGGGCCCCAGCAAACCAGGAACAGGACTCAGACAACTAAATCAGTGGAAGCAGTGACAGTTTTCAGACCTCTCAGCCCACAGACTCCAAAGACAGCTTAGAAGGTCAGCAGGAACAATCTGTCACACTTAGGTGAGAATGGAGCACAGTCCTGGCCCCAGCAAACTAGGAGCAGGCCATGGGAACCAGTGAATCTGCAGGAGAAGCAGCTGCTTCTGGATCTCTCAGCCCAGAGGGCACAGGTAATCACATCTCCAGTAAGTAAAAGTTGGGCACAGTTTCAAGAACAAAATGCAATGAATTTTAACTTTGGAAAAATAGGTGGCTAAGATGAAAATTTCTGTATTGGCTATTTTATAATTGATTATATGATTTAGAAAATATGTTATAAGAATGGCTAGCCATTGAAGTAGAACTTTAAATAGCTGATGATTAGGTTAAATAAATTATGGATTGCAAAAATGACTGGAGCTGAGGAAAAAGTTTTTTATATTTATTACTTTGGAAAGGAGAAGCAAATAGCAAGCTCTGGTGCTGTTAGCCTACTTCCCATGATTCATTCTAAAAGAGACTATGCTTCTATCATAAAGAAAATTATATGAAGATCTTCAACAAAAGCAGGAAGTCATTGGAATTTTTTGAGTGGGGGGGTGACACAAATAGACCTGTGTTTTAGGAAAATCAGTTTAGAAGCTAAATAAAAATGGATTGGAATGAGGAAAGACCTGAAGCAGGTGGACTTATCAGCAGGCTATTGAAATAATAAAGATGTAGGGTGATGAAGGCCTGCACTGGAGTGCTGGCAGAGTCAGAGAAGAGAAGGGGGATTATTAGAGAGATGTTGCAAAGATAAAATCAACAGACCTTGGCAACAGCTTGGATATAGGAAATGAGAGACAGTGAGGAATCCAGGATGACTGCTAAGTTGTGAGCCTCAAGGACTGGCAGTATGGTGTTGCCCTCTACAGTAGTAATAGGGAAGGTAGAAGGTGGGGGGAAGGTAGTAAGAAGCTTTCCCAAACCCCTCTTAATTCCAGTGCCTTCCTTTTGTTAGTTATTTCCTATATATCTTGTATAGATTGCTTTGTACTTACTTGTTTGCATGTTGTCAATTTCATTAGATTGTAAACTACTTGAGAAGAAGAACTATCTTTTATCTTTTTTGTGTCACCAAAGCTTAGAATGCTCATACATTGGTAGGCACTTAATACATGTTTCTTGTTTGATTGATTGGTTTGAAAAATCTGGACTCAAATTAATCCAAAATAACATTTATAATCAATCACACCCATCTTTATCCAAAATTAATATATTTGCTTAAATGTGCAACTATTAAAAACATTCCAAATTATCATGAGTCAGAGATTTAATTTCCATACTCATAATTAATGGCCTACTTAAAGTGCAGAATTCTTTTATTTCAACAATATCATTTTGGGAATCTCTTAGATAAAATGTTTCAGGATCACCTTGTTGGAAAAGAGTCCAAGAGTGCCTCTTAAGTGAACTGAAGTTGATATTTATGACAGCTTAAGACAAGTACAGGCCAGTGAGTTGTGTTACTAAGATTAAAGAGAGTTTTTCAGATACTGGTGTGAGGGAATTGACAGGATTAGGATAGAAACTGGTTAACTGTGGGAACTGAGTGAACCATGTGACTCCATTTTGTGACTCAATTCTGGTGAGAAAACTTCATTAAATTGTGATAATTGAGAGAAAAATTTATTGCATCTTTGAACCTACCCCTACATGGCTGGGAAGCTGGACCTTCTCTTTCCTACTGCTTAAAGACCCTTAACTAAGGACATACACTATGCTGAGCAGAAACCCAGTCAGATCTAACATTGATGCATGGAGTTTTCTCACAATTGTAAATCTCAAGAAATCCAAGTCTCATCTGAAAAATGGTCTGTATTGATTAATAAATTATTGTTTCTATGTTCCTTTGATGTTTACAGGTACTTGGGGAGTAGGACACCTCCTTTTCTGAATTCAAGTAATTGCACCTGTTCACTCACCCTCCCAATTTGGAAAGTCCCTAATCTGTTCTCCAATTAGAAATTAGATTACTTAATATTGTATTTTTCCATTTAATTAATTGGCTTTGATTAATTGTTTTTAATGTATAAAAGTCTGTCTCTACCTGTATTAAGGGTCCATGCCCAAGCTGAGGAGGTCTTGCCTCACTTTGTTAGGCAATTGACATGCACTACTTAATAAATACATGTGCTCAGAAGATCAAACCTTTTTTTTTCTCAGTCATTTCATTTTTTAACTCAACAAAGTGTTGTCCATAACTAATAAATATAGGACTTTTGTATATAGGCACTAGCATGAATGAAATGCATACTCTTTAAAAAAATCAAATCAATTCTTACATAATAACCTTGACTTATACATTGGAAGGTTATATCATTGTTTTGTTTTGAGACTGAAGGATAAAGAGTGAAAAGTCTGAAATATTATAGACTACTTTGGGACATCACAGTGAAACAAGGAATTTTCATAGCAGCTTATATCATCTGGAATCACATCATCTGGAATTAGATGATTTTAATTGGTCACATGGTCAAAAAAACCCAGGAGATATATCATATACAAAGTGCAAATAATAAAATGCCTCGACATCTTGCCTTTTATTGATATCAACCACAGCATCAGCAGGGAAAGTGATAGTTTAGTGTTGAAGAGGTAAAGTGATAAAAAATAATGACCTTTGCTAGGCATTTGGCTATGGCAAAATAAATCAATTTGTCTATCAACAAGCATTTATTAAGCTCATGATCAGTGAGTAACTGAGCTAGGCACTAGGCACATATGGAAAGAAACAGCATATATATAACTTACATTCCATTGCTGGCAGTAACACACACATACACACACATACACACACACACCCATCGTTGAAGGTAATAACACATGCACAATAAATATAAAGAATTTTTTGGGGGGTGGGAACTAGTAGAGTGACCAAGGAAATTGACAATAACTCTTAAACAGAGCTTAGAAGGAAGCTAGATATGTTACATACATTTTTGGAGAAAAGTAATAAGGAAATCAACCTATCCATGTCTTTTTAGAGATTAGGTCACTCAGAATATATTGGTTCTCCACATTACTTCCTTCCTTTAATCTTTTACTACTGCTAAACTCCATTCAGGACTTATCCATGACTGGCATCTCCCTTCCCTGAGTGTTTTAATTGATTGTATTTATTCCATCAATCTTTCAGCATTAGTATTTATCATTCTGAATAAATGTCATTAGCATTTACTGACGCACATGCATTCAATACCATATCATCAACTGAATACTGAACATTTTGAACTGGATGCTCAATGGATTTCTCAAACTCAACATGTCAAAAAGAGAACTGAACTTTCCAAAAAAAAAATTCCTTTTCTGAAAATGTCTCTTTCTATTGAGGGTACCTCTCTCATTTTCCCTAATTCTGTATAACAATCAGGAACTATGTTTTGTCCATTCCACGTATTTAACATTTCAGTCATCTGTCCTTATTTATTTGTTCACAAAGTCATAATCCTAGTTTAGGCTTCATGACTTCTCAGCTAGATTACTTCACTAGTTTTCTATTTAAACTCCATGCCTCATAGTCTATCTTCTACAAAGCTACTGCAACGATTTCCCCAAAGCTTTGGTCCAATCTTATCAGTCCTCATCCCTCTACAATATTATTGTATTTCCCCTCTCAACAATAACTAAAATACTATGGACAGAGTGGGAGATAATTTAAGTTGAGGGACTAGAGAGCTAGCTTTGAAACCTGGAAAACCTGGTTTCAGGTCTTTCCTCTTCACACATACTGACTCTGTGACCCTAGACAAGTCATCTAACACCTCAGTTACAAATAAGGTGCCTCCCTTCACTGGTGGAGGGAGTATCCTCATTCAGGAGTTCACTATACCAATAAAACCAAAGTCCACCCCCTATCCTTGTCCACTATTAATCAAAACACACAAACAAAAAATAGTTCTAGAATAATGTCTTTTATATTGATATCATAAGTATATAATATAAATGAATTATGGATTATTCCTCCAAAAACTTTATAGTAGTGAACAAAAATGAATAGAATTTATAGTTTACAAAGTATGGCAACAAATTGACTTTGATCATTACACAATAATATAGTTACATAATTAACTTTGCTTTTTTTTGAAGCGTTAGCCAACTTTATTTTAAAAAAGGGGAGGAAAAGCAAAATTATAAAATATATAATGAAAAAGATGAAACTACAAATAAAAATAAAAATGTTTTTCAGTATCTATTACACAAAGTTATACATTTAAAAAAGCTGAGAACATGAAAGATATAGAGGATTCTCTTTAAGAATATAAAATACCTGAAGTAACAGAAAACCAAATAGAAATGTGAAATAATCTGGTTCAGAAGAAAAAGGACCTAAGTATAAAGGAAAAAAAGGGAAAAAACAAAACAAAACTCCCGGTTCTGATATATTTATAGGTGACTTCTATAAAACTTGTAAAGAACACTTATTACCCATACAACACAAATTATTCACAAAAATTGAAAAGGAAAATACTCTATCAGACTTCTTTAATGTAACAAATAAGGACCCTAATATTTTTGTACATGCAGGTCTTTTTCCCAATTTTGTGATCTCTCTGGGATACAGACTTAGAAGTGGTATTGCTGGGTCAAAAGGAATGCAGTTTTATAGTCCTTTGGGCATAATTCCAAATTGCTCTCCAGACTGGTTAGATCAGTTCACAACTCTACCAAGATACATAATTAACTTTGATAATGAAATTCCATGCACTAATCTCTCATGAGATAGCTAGAGAAAATTAACTCTTGGGTAATGGGAGATTTGCCAATGTCAGCCCAGTCATCAAAGCATGCAATATTTTCTGCTTTTGACCAGTCCATGTGGAAATTTTGATAGAAATTTTGGGGAATAATGGCCATGAACATTCAGGGTTGGTGCTGTGATGATGACATAGTATTTTAATTTGTTGTGGGGATTAAAAGAACTGATGACTGAAAAGTGGCTGGGGCAGAACTGAGTGTGCATACAAAAGATACAACCTAGGTATACTTAACCTTTTCTACTGAAAGTAAACAAGTAGTGGTATAAGTTGCAAGGTGGAACAGGAACAGTTGCTATATGTCTCTGAGTAAGAGGGAGAAAGGTAAGGGAGTGGGCAGGAAGAGACAGAGGGAGGGAAAGAAAGAAGGAGCCAAGAAAGGGACAAAAAAGAGCAGCAGAGAGAGACAGACACATACACCCACAGAGAAAGGGCTTGGGAGAGCAGAGAAGGGAGAAAGGAGGAAAGGAAGATGGGAAGGAGGAGAGAGACAGAGAGACAGACACAGAGAGATACAGAGACAGAGAGAGACAGAGAGACAGAGGCACACAGAGAGAAAGAGAGAGAGGAGAGACAGAGGGGAAATTAGAGGGAGAGGGAGGGAGAGAAAGACAGGGAGGGAGAGAAGGCAAGGGAGAGGGAGAGAGAAGATGGCTGAGCCATGTACATAAACCATTATCAGCTTGTAATCAGAGTTCATACATTATATTTTTCTTTCTGGGATTTTTGTTTTCATAGCATTCAATTATGTTACAAAAGTGCTGACATCTATTTTAACATCTTACTTCATAGTTCATAGGATTTGTAGCGAATGGGAGCTTAGGGGTCATCAGTCCAACCTCCTCATTTGACCACTGAGGACATTGTGAGGTTAAGTGATTTGCCCAAAGTCACACAGAAAGTAAATGACTTAGCTGTCATTTAAATCCAGGTCTTCTACCTCATTATCAATTGCTCTTTTCAATAACCCACACTCTTGTTTCTCCGAAGTTTTGTTTTTGAGTAAGGTCAATAGTTGTTTCACTCAAATTCTACTAATAGCATATATTTACCAAGGACTTGGCAGTTTACAAAATAATTTTCATCCTTTATGACAACCCTGTGAGGCAGGTGACAGAAGGGTTATGATTATTTTATTAATTATTATTATTGTTTTATCATTTTACATCTATATATATATATATTACAGTTGAAGAAACAGTCTCCTAGAGGCAGATTACCCTTAATAAGGCAATTAAATAGGATTCTGATCTCAGATCTTTGACTTCAAAACTCTTTTCACTAAACCATAGCTATCAGAAAAGTCAGATTTCTTGCTTTAATACAATGTTTAAAGGGACTACTCAACTTCAGGAGCCAATTCTTTACCCAACTCAGTATGTACAATATAAATTAGTTCATTGCACTCTTTGCCCTTCAGTGAGTCTTGGATCCACCTAAGGGACTTTAATACTTAATCCTTGCAGGTAAAAGGTCTCCTGGATGACTATTATCATCAACATTGATTAGAATCATTAGTTCATTATTGTACATGGCTAGAGTGACAATTTCTTAATCTCCTCTTCCTCCCTCCCAATTATATCTCCTCCAAAAAGAGAAAAAGATTATGATACTGATGTCACCTTTGTATATAGCAAGCATCACCAAGGACCTCAGGAATGTCTGTTTTATGTAAATAGTGAGATTTTTAATTTTCTTTTTCCTAAGGGCAGCTATATTGTTTCCTTTAAGCAGATGATAAATCCCAGACTTTAAGAACTGAAAAACTTTGAAGTGTTCTGCTCTATAGGGATGTCTCTTATCTGCTTGATCACTTTCTTGCACATGGAAACTGTCTCTCCAAACTCTAGCATGATTTGTTTCTTCTCCCTCCCTTTGTTTCTTTTATTTAGGAAAAAATGCATTGAAAAATATCTTCCAGACAGGGACTATGATTGATATAGATCTGACCATGCATTGCCTACTCAATAAACTCCAGTGGAAATCTACCGACTGTATCTCAGCAGGTCTTAATTTTTCTTTGTGTGTCTTTTTGTCATGGGCCCCTTCAGCAGGCTGGTGAAACTTATTAACTCCTCTCAGAATATTTTTTTAAATATGTAAAATAAAATATGTAGGATTAAAAAAGGCAACTACTTATATTGTAACACAATCATCAAAATACCAACAAAAAGCTTCACAGGGTCAGGTTAAGAATGTGCATCTTAGTGTATATAAATGCTTGTTTCACAGTTAAATCTTTTCAAAGCCTGGCCCCAAACTATTTCTCTATTCTTATTACATGCCAGTTTCCCTCCTTCATTCGATAGTGCCCATATACTTTCCATCTCTCTGACTTTCACACCTAACACTCCATTTCCTACTTCCCATCTCTTTGCCTTTTAACTATCCACCTCCCCTCTCCACTATCTGGGAGGTACTCCCTATTCACCTTTACCACCTATATTTCCTCTCCTACTTTAAGATACAGTTCTAGTGTCACCTAAGCCTTTTTTGATGCTCCCAACTACTATATCCTTCCTCTTCCAATTATCTTTCATTTAAATACCTTGTATTTATCCCGTAACTACTTATATACATATATCCTGAATCCCCTGCTAGAATGTAAGTCCTTTGAGAATAGTGATTGCTTGACTTACAAAATATGTTTTATTCCCAAGACTGACTTATTTCTGCTATTGTTATTCAGTCATGCCCGACTCTTCATAACACCATGTAGGGTTTTCTTGGAAGAGATACTAGAGTGGTTTGCCATTTCCTTCTCCGTTCATTTTTACAAATAAGGAACTGAGGTAAGCAGAGTTAAATGACTTGCCCAGAGACACACAGTTAATAAGTGCCTGAGGCCAGATTTGAACTCAGGAAGATGAATTTTCCTGATTTCAGGCCTGGCACTCTATCTGCTGTGCCACCTAGCTCCCTAAAGCCTGACATACAGCAAGTGCTTAATAAGTGTATTTATATTATATTAATTGAAAAAAAGATGAAGACATATCTTGCCTGTCGGTTAACAACAAATAAGTAGTTGTTTGTTTTTTTTTTTTAAGACTTACTTTGTAAAATGTTGTTTGGATATTTGTTGTGAAGTATTTATTATAACAAAAACAAAATGTCAACAAATTTAATATAAATGAAAGAAAATGCTGATCACTTTTGGACTGTAACAGAAATAATGGTGGTAGTTTGGAAGACAAATATTATACTATGAAGCTATGCCACTATTTATTGTGTACCTTTAGCAGATAGATAAAGATATATGTATATATACACACATATGTATATATGTGTTGTGTGTTTATTTACTTATCTATCTTTCTATCAATTTATTTATTTATTTGCTTGTCTTGACCATTGATTTCTTTGGAGTACATACCTTGCTAGAAGAGTCCTATCAAGTTGATCAGCAGCTATTCCAGAAGTCAACTCCTGTGTGGCAAAGACTGGACTTGAACCATGGTGTTCCTGACTTCAAGGCTAGTTATCTATCCCCAAAGCCATGCTGCTTTACTGGCTATAATTGCCAAGGATTATAAATATATTCCTTGCAGTTTTAAGGCAAGCATTGGCCCTTCAAAACACACTTGCCCAATGACCTGAATGTCACCTGAACAAAAGCTTTGTTTAGTGTTTTCCTTGCCCTTCTTTTAATACCAGGTAATTCTCTCCATTTTTTTTTGTATTAATGAATTTTTTTATGTCTAAAACTAGGCTTTTATTTTTCATTCATTTTAATGATAAGGAATATATATATATATACACATAGATACATACACACATATATGTATACACACATATACATACATATATACATACATGTATATCTTTCTCAAAACAGGAAAGGCAAATATTAATGGGAAATGGGTACATATCTTTCTACTTGATAATGGAAGAATGATTAGCTTATAAGATAACATCCTGTCATTTTATTTGTGATTCTTCATTTCCCCTTTTCCTCATTTTCTCTAACTTTACAGATATTAATCAAAATATAATTTCCTTTTGGCTCATTCCACAACAGACTTTCCTCTTATTCTGCCTGTTAGTTGACCACAGGGTTTCTGAGTTCCCCCCAAAAGTCATAAAAGCAGACAGACACAGCTGGAGGGATAAAGAAATTAAAATTATATTTTAAGTCTCTTACCATAGAAACCAGACAACCTAGGGCTCTGGCTTGGATGGATGATTACCACCTATTGAATCTTAAACCCTGTTACCCAGCAACAGACTTTGGTCATTTGGCCTAACAAGGTTTACATTAACACCTCTTCATCTCACCAATACCCTAAGTTTGTTTGTTTATTTTTCCCCCTCAACTTAGACATCTGTTAATCTTTTTTCATGGTCACTGGATCCAAGCTTTGGTTTTATACTAAATCAGAACATCACAACATATAGTTTCAAAACCAAATTAGTTTTATTAGCCTTAATTATTAAAAAATCAGAATAAATTATAAAAAAATGGCATGGTGAGTAATTAAAAAATACTTGTATAACTTTGATTTCAAAAAGTTTGGAGAAAATCAGCCTAGGTTAGTAAAGATCTACACACATACACAGAACTCTCTAAAATCAAGAAATCATTTGAATTACATAAAGGCTAGACTGGTTACCTACATATTTATAACACAAATTATTATATAATTACATTTGGATTGGATGCCATTTTGGCTCTCCAGATCTCATGGTTGCAGCTCAGTAATGGGTGATTAAGCCAAATTTTATATGTGGGCAAAAATGTAAAGGGAGGAGACAATTTATTTTTCTTTTTTTTTTAAACCCTCCAAGTTTTCATTTCTTTGTGGGAGTGAATACAGTAAGATAGACATTCATAGATGGCCTGAATTTCCATTTTCTTTCTTTCTATATTTACCAATTTTCTGAACTTTCCTTTATGAATAAGGGCACCATCATTTTTTCTAGCCTATTAGGTTCTCAACTTTATGCTTGTTTCCTCTTTCATTTGGAACTATTCTCTTCAAAGTTACCAGTAATCTCTCAGTTGATAAATATGATGCCTTTTTTTTCTCAATCTTCTTCCATCTTGACTTTTCTATACCACTTAAAACTGAGGAGAGCTCTATCCTTGTGGATTCTTTGTCTGATTATGTTGTGACACTTTCTCTCTCTCTCTGTCTCTCTCTCTCCTTCTCTCCTTTCCTCCTTTCCTCTCATCTTTCCTCACTTACGGCACTTCCATGGCTTTAATTATTATTATGTCTTTTCATCTATCTAGATAACTCCCAAATCTATATATCTATGCTCTTTCTTGAGTTTTCATCCCACAATATCATCTTCTTATGGAACATTCACCATATTAAAAATGAAATTGGAATTATTCTTTCTTTGTTTTTGTTTTTTTGGTGAGGCAATCAGGGTTAAGTGAGTTGCCCAGCAACAACTAGTAAATGTCAAGTGTCTGAAGACAGATTTCAACTCAGGTTCTCCTGACTCCAAGGCCAGAGTTCTATCCACTGTACCACCTAGCTGCCTCCATTGGTATTATTTTTGAGACATCTCATTGGCCACCCAAAATTAAATTAATTACTAAATCTTGTTAATTAATCTACATAAAAGCTCTTGATATGTGTTCACTTTTCTCTCCTCACACAGTCAATCCTGAAGTTCAAGCCTTTACTATCTCTTGCTTGGACTACTGTAATAGGCTCCTAATTGGTATCTTTACCTCAAGTGCTTTACAATTTATTCTTCAGTCTACTCCTAAAGTGATTTTCCAAAATCATAGGTTTGAAGATGTCACATTCATACTCATTCCAGAAGCATTCTATTGAAATTTTATTTCATCTTTATCATATCTTTTTAAAATTTCTATTTTGGTGTAACTTCTTTAATGCACACAATTATTTGAATAGTGGTACACACATATATAAAATTTATAAATAAGTAAATAACACATATGTTTGGCATGAAAGCTTATTTTTTAGCTGATAGGGTTGTGCCTTCAAAAACTTTAGAAACTATTGCTATAAATAATGCAGCTTAACTCTCTGTAGTTTTCAATATAATTAATTCCACTTCATTTAGCACGAAATTACAGCTCATTTATTTTTAAGATGTGTATACATTTTTGTATTCTATTCTCTATTTTCATTCTATAATAAAACAGAAGGAAAAGCCACTGGGTCACAACTAAGAGGAGCTGAGAGCAATGTATAAGCCAATTCACTAATAAAGACCAAATGCTTTCAATCATTTACTCATTCCCATCTGCTATGAGGATAATCTAACTTCAAATGGAACTCTATGGAAATCACCAAACTCTCTCTGTTTCTCAGACAGATGACTCCTCCTCACTCCTAACTGACTCATTCTCTCCCTTTAGTACCACCCTGTTATGGGCGGTGGTGTTCTTTTTAGTCTAGGGTTGGTTTGCATGTATTGCCTAACCTGATTTTGACTCTACCTGAATTCTGGAAAGAAAGCCCCTTCCCTTCACTACATCACTGCTCTTGTGTTTCATTGATTTATTTATAAAACATCTGCATAAAATTATTATATTAAGTTATTATAATTAAATAAAATACATAACACCAATGTAACTAGAGCAATCACCTCCTGCCATCCCAGAATGTGTGATGTTATTTAAATCAGGCACTTTCTCTCTTTCTGAAAGGTAAGTATAAATTGAACTCAGTTTCCCTTCAAGTTATTTCCATGGGGATTTATTAAAGCATTTATCTTCCTTCTTACCAAAATTAAAACCCATTCAAAATAATGATTCTCATAGAAATGTAAGGACCATACAATCTACTTCTACATAGATTGAGGAATTTTAGAGGCAAATGAATATTCCCAAGTCATTATAAAATAAAGAACACAAAATTGTCTCCTTCTACATTTATGCCCAAAGACTAAGTAAAAATTTGAACAGTTTTTTGGTAAATTTGATTAATGTGTTTTATGCATTGATACATTTAGGGGAATTTTCTACCTTGCACCTCTGTAAGTGTACTTCTTGTTTCCTTCCCCTTCTTTTTCAGCTTTCTTTTAATTTTTGTCTTCCCCCAGTAGAATTTAAGTTCTTGAGTTTGGAGACTGTCTTATTTGCTTGAATTGATATTTTGGGAATTTATCACAGTGTCTGGCACATAAGATATTAATAAATGCTCTACCTATCTAGTGGTATTTTTAGCTTATTTTTTTAAGCCATTTCTTTAACTCCTTATGCAATTTGGTCTCTGTGGATGCAGAAGCCTGCTTGTCATGATTTAAATTGGAAAGCATTTCAAACTTGTCGGTTTGCATAGTACATAGTAATCTTAAACTGTTATTGGCCAGATGAACTTATCTTCAGTGGAAATTCGGTATACAAAGTAATGCTGATATTCAAAAATCTATACAAATCTATACAAAAATCTATACAAATATCACTATTTACTAATAAAGAGATAAGTCTCAGTGAAATGAAAATAAATTGATTAGCTAAGAGCCATTTTCTGATTTTTTCTTAGATTTCTTTTGTTTCTTTGTTCTACACTTCCTTACACTCCTCAACTCCCCTTCTCCCCTTTACACCCCACAAATACCCAAACAGAAGGTTGGCATGCTTACATGAAAAATAGAATGTGACTTTCTCTGAAAGTCCTCTCTATATCTGTGCCTCTGTCTTTCTTCATTTTCCTAGGAATCACAATAGACTTTGTCTTTTTTTCAAAAGCTTGGAGGGTTTCAGTATGTATTTTGGCTGCTTGTATTTTTTCTCAGTTTTCTGTGGAAAATAAGTATTTTGGTTCTCTGTAGGAAAAGCTCTGTTCTGTTTTTGTTTTTTTTTTTTTTTAACATTGTCTCCTTCCAGTTAATGATATGTGAAAAAAATAGATTTGGTTGAATCTCTTTTTCTTTAGAAATTTCTTTCTAATATATATTAACTCTCTATTACGTGTAAAATATTGTACTGTGTACTACAAATATAAATATGTCTATGCTGTCAACATGCAGTCTGACAAAGAGGATATGGTATAAGAATTGAGCAAGGGGAAATATGATAAGGCAAAGAAAAAATCCAAATAAATTACTCTAAGAAAATCTAAAGAGGGAGAGACATCACCACCATGTGGAAAGCTACCTCCTTGAATCACAGCTTGCTTAACTTTGTCTCTTTATCTTTATTGTCTTGTATGGTACTTTCTTGAAGACCATGCCACATGAGCTGGGCCTTAAAGGAAAATAATGATTTCAACTATAGAGATGTTAAGAAACAATGTTTGAGTAATGGGAAAAGGCCTAAGTGAATTTACAGAGGTAACAGACTGCAAGAAAAGATCAGGGAACTACTAGATGTTCAGTTTGACTGGAACCTAGAGAACATCAAAAGAATACTTGAAGATCATATTGGCCACAAACTGTCAAGGTACCAAAGGGCCAAGCTAAGCATATTTTATTTTAATGCTGTAGGCAATGGAGAATGTCTAAAAGTTTTTGAATAACTGGGAATAACCTGGTTAGACAAAGTATACCTTACAAAGAACATTTAAGCATCTGTGAAATATGGCCTGGGGAGGGGAGAGTTTGATAAAGAAAACAAAGGCTTTTACAGCAGATCAGATGAAAAGTGATGAGAGACTGAACTATGGTGATGGTTGAGCATAACTGGAAGGGTGATCTTAAAATCATAGTTTCATATGATGGTATAGTGGAATGGTTTGTAGAGATCAGGGTAATAATTGTAGTGGTATTGTGGGATTAGAATTGGGGGAATTTAGCAAGTGATTGTTTTCATAACTGTTAAGGAAAGAGAACAGTCAAATATGGCTCAGTGGTTTTTAGTTTTGGTGACTAGGAACATTTCATTAGACCCATGGATTGATCAAGTAGCACCCTGGACCTTTCTTGATTAGTTGCTTAGTTATTTCCTTATTATCATATAAATAAATGATTGTTCATGAGCAGTAACTCAACATTTTAAGCTGCCTTAATATTTCTTAGGGATTGAGAACTTTCAGGTGAGGAAACTCCTGCTACCCATGCAGGTCAATACTTTTCTCTGAAACTTGCAGTTTTTTAGAGTGCTACCTAGAGCACAGAAAGGTCACTTGCCCAAAATCATGGGCCAATAAATGTCAGAGGCAGAATTTGAACTGAGTCACACTAGTTTTCTGACCACCTTTGTATCTACTATGACATAATCCCTAATGTATACTAATGGCAATATATTGGGTATTCAAGGAGAGTTGGGAAATTAGAAGTGCTTGGATGATGTACAGGGTTTCCTAAGTCTTAGTTCAGTTTAAAGACATATATATGTGTGTGTGTGTGTGTGTGTGTGTGTGTGTGTGTGTGTGTGTGTATGTATGTATATATACACACATATATATACACACATATATAGTTGAGTTTTTAAACTTTAAGCATTTTTTACATTAGAAATGATAGAAATATTACTAAAATATTTTCTTCTATATTTATTTATACACAAGTAAGTTACTGCTTGCTAAGTAAGTTAGCTTTAGTGTTTGTTTTACCAGCTTAAAACTACACGAGACTTTTGGTACTCCCTGTTTTTGCCATGCTTTAATTGATAAGGTCTAGATTCTTGGGGCTATGTGACCCCAAAACAGCACAGCAGGTCCTGCTTGAAAGAATTCAATCCAAATCTTCTTCAGTCAGAGACAAAGTTTATTAGGGATAAATCATACAGGCCAGACTCTTAAGGAATCTGAACATTAGTGAGACCCATAAGGATGAGCAGGCATGAGGAAGTCTCAGCATTTAAAAGGGGGCCAAGGTGTATCTTATATATGCTCAAATAATTTTGGGTGTTCGGAGGAGGGACTGGGAGAAAGATCCTGAAGCTGGGGTGAATTTAGGGAGAATTTCAATTGGAATGTTTGGGAAGTTGAATACACAATGGGAATAGATAATGAAGGGAACTGGAAGGAAGAGGTTTATATGGGGCCTGGATCTTCATTAAGCTTTCAAGGGGAGATAGGGAGAACTGATAAGGAAAAACCAATGAGTGGAATATAGCCTCAGGAAACCGTTTGAAACCAGAGTGAGTTTAAGGGTTTTCTGGGGCCTGTAGACAAATTGGACCCAAATTCTTTTTGGGGCAAAGGGAAAAGGTCTTGGCTTGGGTCCATACCCCATCATAACCACTATATTCTGTGAAAACACTATTCTTTTTAAGGGAATGAAGTGGAAAAATACAAACCTCGTCCTTTGGAATAGGCAAATCCAGCTAAACACTAGAAAAATCCTCTACTGGTATTAAAATAATCATCATAAAATGGTTTTGAACATTACTAAAAGTTATGTTCCAAGAATGCCTCCCCCACAATCATCCTGATGAGTTGCCATAAATACCAATGATCTAAAATGGATAAAAGAGATTTTTGCTTATGCCTTCTCCTGGGAATTATTCCAATGATGGCATTTTAATTGTCCATAAAGTCAACAGAAATATCTACAGTAGCCAAGAGTTATTTTCCAAGGAATCTGCCTGTTCCAATGTGGATTTGGAATAACTCACTCAGACAAAGCCAAAAGGAGGATGAATCAGTTTATGAATAATAAAGTAGGCAGTAAAATAACAGAAAAACTCAAGTAAAGCATCAGAAATAACTAGGCAGAACTGAGAGAAGGCCTGATTACAGAAACTAGAGATTACAATCTAGCTAGCTCTGGAATTACATTGAAAGTATAACAGCTAAATAATGCCATATTATCCACATCCATTCAATCATGCCATGGATTCAATAAATTAGCTTTCTATTTTTTTTCTCTCCTTACTGTTCTATGCATCAAGGATAATAGAGGTCAACTGTATATAACCTCTTCTGAAATCAATAGACACTTTTAAATTTAATCCATACCTTTCTGGACAATTTAGAAAAATTAACACTTTCCCAAATGTATTCAGGGGTAAAAAGATTTGAAAAGTCAAAGCAAATTCACTTTTCCAGTAAGGCAATAGGATAGTTCCTCAATGGTATGCTTTAATATGCATTAAACTGATTTTTAAAAAATGATATGATATGTGCATAAAGAGGAGTATGTTATTAAAACATAAGTATGATTTCCATTTCATTTGTGCCTGACACACAGTAGGCACTTAATAAATGCTTACTGGAAGGGGCAGATAGGTGGCGCAGTAGATACAGCACTAGCCCTGAACTCAGGAGGGCCTGAGTTCAAATCTGGCCTCAGACACATAACACTTACTAGCTGTGTGACCCTGGGCAAGTCACTTAACCCCAATTGCCTTTAAAAAAAAATAAATGCTTACTGGATGAATAACTAAAAACCATAGACACAACACTCCCACCCAAAAGTATTCATTCATAGCATTACTGGAAGTAGTGCATCACCAGCACAGTTATAATTCCCCTATCCAGCAGCTAGTTGTGCTACAGGAAGATTCCCTGCAAGGCAAGATTACTCACTTTCAACTGAGCAGATTATATTCTCCTATTGCAGTATTGTAGTCTGATTGTTTTCTCCTATCTATATAATCTCAGAATGAAATTTAGTAAGTAGATTCCTAGGTAAAAAGCATTCATAGATAAATGCAGATTATCTAGAATTAGAGGTCGAGGTCCTATAGTACAATTCTCTCATCTTCCAGATGAGAAAAATGAGGGACAGAGAGGTTAACTAATTTGTCCAAGGTCACACTGATAAAAAGTAACATATGTGAATTTTGGATCTGAACACTCTAATTCCAAGTTTATTCTTTCCATTGTACTACACTTGGCATGGGGTTGGGATGGGGAAGGAGAATGGAGGAGAAACAAAATAAAGCTAACTTGTCTATATCATTATAAAGCTACCAATCAGAAATGCACTTATTCAAATGACTTATGGAAAACAGTTATTTTGATATTTTCTTTGGGAAATAGCCTGAAATCACATTTCACCTTCACTCATGGCTTGGAAGAAATGATATTGAATTTCTGTCCTCACATCTCACATGTAGTGGAATTTTAATTTCAACACAAAAGTAATTGTTAATATATTATCAGAAAATGTATAGTATTCAACCTGTCTTCACTGTCATTTCCATGGTGGAGTCAGCAGAGTGAGGGTATACCCTTTGAAATTGAAATCAGAAGGAAATGACTTGTGGTACCATTTGGGGTTAGTCATTTTCCCAAACACACAAAATAATGTCTTCCATGATTGGGCTAAGAATAATATACCAAAAGAATATTTTTTTCTGCCAGAGTCAAGCAAAAAGTGGACTATGCAATGAACCTAACATACAATGCCCTAGAATTTTATTTCAAACAATTTTCTGCAGGTTATAGCACTGTTTGCAATCTTTTAGTAATTTTCATTTTTGCCAGATTCTATCTAATGTCTCATTTCAAAACGGTAAACAATAATGCAAACATAAAATACTTAGTTTTATTGAACATGACCCCGGGGCAGTTGCTAAGAGCTGCTTTTATATCTTTAAACAATGGATGCCTAGTTTTAATTATGCACACAGCAATTTTGAGCAAGCAACTGAGAATGTATCCTATTTTTTGTTGCACATAAAGGAATTCCTTTTGTTTTATTGGAAAGAGAAAAAATATACCCATTTAAGTATATAGGTTGACAAATTGGATCTATCAGGTTAATGATATTAAGCATCTGACATGGTACCACCTATTTACAAATGACATATCTTAAGCATATGTGTTGTTTTTTCTTTTTCTCTGGTTGAGAAAAAGGATGCTTCTCTGATTTTGTTTGTTTGATTGTGTTTTTTGCTAGAGCCAGAAAAGCCAGTGCATTAGTGATTGCCAAATGATAATTTGATCTACTTGAAGATGCAGACCATGCCAAAATTTTTATATTCACGAACTGCTTTGATGTAAAGCAATTTGAAGAGATCCTATAGTTCATTTCCACCTCCAAATAGCACGGGACCTTTCCTACTGACAAATAAGATCAAAATAATCTCAGCTACTGAAAATATATAAAAAATTTCCCAATTCCTTCCCATCCTTTCTCCAACTACTTTATCAACAAAGTGTCCCATAATATCTCAAGAGAGAACAAGCACGAAAAAGAAAAGATCTTCCATTTCTTAAAAGTCCTTTATCTTATTTCCTTTAGATCCAAAATATCTATTTTCACAGCTGAATCATTCCATTTATATAAGTGTTTTGTTGAGAATTTTTTGAACTAGACATTGAATTCCTCTATGGAAAAAGAATAAAACATTAATACACACAGAATCTATGTGTAAAATAACTGTAAGTAAAAAAGTTGTACTTGCATAACATGCTTATCAAAATTATGAAACCAGTTTAATAGTTCATTTGACATATCACTAACATTCCTTTGCTTTAATCTTCTGGTCAAAAAAATAGACTTAATGCCATGGAAAACTGGATAAAGAGCAAAAATTAGTTGGACCCTAAAAGAATTAAATATCAAGTTAAATATTTGAACATTGTGTTATTACTTAAGTAAGATATTTAACATGATGTTTTCTTTAAGCAAAATATTTCTTAATTTATTACCCTGAAGTTTCAATTACTTATCACTTTAAAGGAAACTTCATTCAATTGAATCCAGAAAATGACTGATTTTTGTTGCTTTAGTGTTCATTATATAAAATATATATTTTTTAATTATGAAGCTTATTATTATGGTAAAGCACCATAAGCAAAATGGTTCTGTTTGCAAAACTAGTAAGAAATGCATTTTTTCTTTCAATGAGATGTGAAATTAGAACTGTCTATGCTTTGAAATATTCACCTGGAATCATATTAAATTTTGATATTTCTCAATAGATCAATTTATAAATAAACTAAAAAAAATATAATGAGTTATGGCAAAAGCCTGGTAAAAACATAATTAAATATGAATGATTTTCTCTTTTAATCCTTATGAGACCTCTGTTTGTTAAAATGCTTTAGCCAATCTCTTTGTATTTCTCCTACATTGACCATTTTAATAGTAGCATTCTATGCTGCATTAAAAAAATATCATTATAGTTTTATTCTTTCCATCTGGCTGATATTTTTCCCAAATTTTGAATGGTAGTAGATATTTGATTTTAATATTATTCCTTAATAGTGCTTCATTATTTCAACATTTTTGTATCATACATAATATTTAAAATCAAACTTTCATTTTGTGCTAGAAGACACTTGAAATTACTTATTTCCTTTTCTCCAAATAAAATGAGTACATTAAAAGTACCTGTTAGTCTATAGCTGCACAACACAGTATTGTATGGAAGAAAATGTGTTTAATTGAGAAATTGTAAACATCCATATTGGTCACCCCTATATCATTCTGATTGCAATAGATCCCTCATGTCAATTTTCACAGTATTTTCCACTGTTCCTGGAAATACTTTTGCCCCTGTGGTATTTAGGGGCAGGGATCATCAGTCACAGTGGGGAAACAACAACAAGGACAAAACTAATTTCCCCCAGCAGTATCACAGAATGTTCAGTCTGAGAATGTCCTCAAAGATGATCTAATACAATACCTTCATTCAAAAATGAGTAAACTGAGTTCCCAGAAAGGTAAAGTACCTTGCTTAAGATGACATGAATTCACAGTAGACTTAGTTCCAGGTATAACATTATATACATATACATAACCACATGCATGTATATGCATGTATATTTATATATGTGTATACACACATATATATATACATATATATATATACATGCATATATACTTGATCCATTCCCCTCACATCTTCTCCATCATATTGCAACTTCTGTCATCTCCTCTCTTTCTTTCAAAACTTCAATCTCTCCTTACCTAACAGTTACTTCCCTATTGCCTTTAGCATGTCCAATTCTCCCTCATTAAAAACAAAAACAAAAAACAAACAAAAAAAACTTGCCCAGAAGTTACCATACCCTGAAACTACCATCTTCTTTCACTCACACTTCAATGCTTCAAAATCTGTCTTCCAACTTCATTACTTCACTGAAACTCTTCTTTCCAAAGTTGCTAATGATCAATTAACTCCCAGAATTAATGGCACTTTTAAAGTCTTTAATCCGTACTTAGGGATAGGCCACTTTCCTGGTTTCAGTTGTAGTTCCCATCCATTGTTTGTCTGACAGCCTAAGACATCTGTATTAAAGGCATAATTCAATAGACTATCTACTCAATTGAAGGTCAAATTCAAGCTCTGCTCAGTTCTCAGTGAAATAATTAGAATAATAATATAATTAGAATTGCAGACAAGATTATCTAAAAAGCTTCATTGTTTTGGTAGTTTTGGTAGTGTTGACTACTCTTTTTCTACTGGAAATTCCCCTGTGGGCTTTACTGACACTGTTCTCACCTTGTTCTGTCTACATATATAAACATTCCTACTCAGTATTTTTTGCCGGTTCATAATACAGCTCCTGTCCTCTAAGTGAGAGTGTTCTCCAATGCTCTGTCCTCTGTCCATGACAAAAAAGTTATTGTAGATGAGGAAATGGCAGTGTTTGCCGAATGACTGAAAACATAAGGTGAGGGAGAGTGATGAGTCAAGGATAACTCAGATACCATTATTCTTCATTCTAATTTACAGGCTTATTACCTAGAAGTTATAGTTGACAGCTTCTCTTTCAATCATTTGCCAAATATTGTCATTTCTTCATCTACATTATCTTTCTTGCCATGTCTAACTCCACAACACCTTTCCTTTATGTCTCCTCATGTGGCTAAAACAGTAGTCTAGGTTACTATCATCACTTGTCTAGATTATAACTAGTTTCCTAGTTGGTCTCTCTGCCTCAAGTGTTCCCATTTAAGTCCATCTGCCAAAGTGGTTTTCCTAAAGCACAGATCTAGCCTTGTCACTCAGGAAATAAGTAACACCAAATGACTACCTATTGCCTCTAGAGTAATGTATAAATATTTCTGTTTAGCTTTAAAGGCTTTTACAAACTTGGCCCAACTAATCTTTCCCCTCCTTTTCATGGTATGTGAGCCAATCAACCTGGTCTCTCACCAGGAAACTCTTTTTCCCTACTTCTATCTCCTTTCCCTTATAATGGCTCTCCTCCATACTCTCCTCACCTTTGTCTTATAGGGTCCCTCTAACCTTTCATATGCAGCTTAAACATTGCCTTCTTTATGATGACTTTCCTAGTACTCTAAACTTCTTAATGCCTCTCCCAGTCAACCTCTCTAGTATTTAACTACTTTGTATGTATTTGAATTTATTCTGCTTATATTTATTCTACATAAATATTTATACATGTCCTTGTCTCCTTCATTAGAAGATAAACTTCCTTCTTAATATGGATTGTACTATTCATTATATTTGTATTGCTATTACAATACAAAGCCCCTAGTTGCAGCCAGTACTTAATAAAAGTTGTTCATTAATTACATTACCTCTTGTTTTCCTTATTAGAACATAAGCTCCTTGAAATCAGATTTTTTTGTTGTTGTTGTTTCCATAATAGCCAAGAAAGTAGTAGTTTGATTGATTGAACAACCATTTTTTTCACCACCTCAGTATCTGATACAATATGAGGGTGGGAAAATGGTAAATGGCACAGAAGATAAAATCTAAAAGAGAGAATAGACATGTAGACATGACCAAAAGCTTTGAGAAGAAATCTATGCTGCAGATATCAGATCTGGTGGCGCCTATGTGCACAAATAAATTCTTTCTCTTGTTATTGGGTCCCTCCTATAATTTTGTTTCATCTAAAATGATACCATTCAAAATTCTTGGCCATATAACATCAATTGGGGAATATTGATATTAAAAAGACATGCTTTGGTAACAAGAAGTAGCTAGGAATCATTAAAAGAATTATGGTAATGACCAAATACGATCTACAACAGAGATATCAAACATACAGCATTGTGATCTGCACCATTCCTGAGAGTTATTGAACCAGATTGAAATGTAATTGTAAAATATTTAACAAAATAAAATTATAAGAAAATATAATTATCAATATGTGGTTTTCTAAGTGAATATGTGGCCTACAAGGATCCTTATTACAGTTTAATGCCCCCTGTTTATATCTGAATTTGATGCTACTGATCATTTAGGCCACTTTCCTACTTTTACTTGTGGTTCCCATTTATTGTTTTTTCTAAATGCCAAAGATATCTGTATTAAAGGCATAAATCAATAGACTATCCACTCAACTGAATGTCAAACTGAAGCTCTGCTCTGTTCTCAGTGATAAAACTAGAATAATAATATAATTAGAATCTGCAAACAGGATTATCTCAAAAGCCTCACTGTTTTTAGCGAATCCTATTTCACTTAGACTGTGCAAAAAACTTTAATAATGATGGTGAATAATATTAGTGAGCAGATATTGCCTTCTTTTATATTTAATTTGATATTGCTAATCAAAATAGAGTTGAACAGAGCTATCTCTGGTTACATATATCAAAATACTCATATTTCTAAGAGTTTTTTTCTTAATATTTTAACATAAATGGTTCTATATTTTTTCATAGACCTCTTCTGCATCTATTGGTATAGGAATGTAATTGTATTAGCAATAATTAGTATGATTTATTATAACTAAAGTTTTTGTGAAGTGAATTCTTTGCATAATGATCAGTGAGTTGAAATATAATGGGAAGTAGTAAGTCATATCAAGCTTAACATTATTAAAAAATAGAAAGAAAAAAGGTATAGCTTAATGAAAGAAGAATTCATAAATTGTCCTTTGAGAAGCAAATATAAAAAGTTGGCACAGTTGGTTGGCTTTATCATACATATGAAGGCAATAAGAAATATTATTTCATGAGTTAATCTCACATTTCAGTGTTCACTATGTGTTTTCAAAAAGACCATCATGAAGATAATTGCAGCTTATGTACCAACAGCCTTTGCAAAGAATGTAGTGGGAGAGAAATTCTAAGAGATACTGCATAAGATCCTCAAAATTAAATTAAATTAGTATTTGCATTGATACTCAGTGACTTCAAGGCAAAGATGGGTATAGGCAAAAATGTTTTTTTAAACAGAAAATCTGATATAGAGATAACAAATAAAAGAAATTAAAAATTTATAGATTACACTGAGTATTTATACTATTAATCATGATTTCATTCTTTAAGAAAAGTATCAGAAGTTATTGGACCTGGAAAACATCAAACAGCATTCCATAAATTGTATATGAGAAACAGGAAATAATTTGTTATTGATATAAGTCATTCTTGAACCAGCTCTTTATATACAGTCATAGCATGAACTTAGCTAGAATAACAGCTCTAGAGGCAGAATTAACATTAGAGGTCATTTGGTCCAACACTGTCATTTTATAGGTCAAGAAACTAAGGCACAATGATGTAATTGAGTTGTCCAAAGTCACATAAATAATAAGCATCAGAGGCAGAATTTGAACCCAGGCTTTCTGCCTCCAAAACCCAGTGCTTTTTCTAATTACTCCTTATTAGAGAAAAGACTAAATTAATACAAAGCTAAAAGGCTAAAAATGCTTGGTATCCTAATAAAATAACTCTAACCTGACCTATGTAAATAAAATTTCCACTCCAAAATGGTGAATGAATGGAGGAAATCACACAAACACTAATTAGAACAATCTTATTTAAAATCTTGATCAATATAATTTGATTGTTGTAAGGGTGAGATAAAAAGAGGCTACAAACCACCTTATCCAGCAAACTGTTAACTTGCCAAATAGAGAGACATAACAGTCAAGTGCAGCATTGGTTTAGGATATAAACTTCTTCATAAAATGTTATGGGGGGTGGAGCCAAGATGGTGGAATAAAAGCAGTGACTTGCTTGAGTTCTCCCCCAAACCCCTCCAAATACCTGTTAAAAGAATGGCTCTAAACAAATTCTAAAGCAGCAGAACCCACAAAAAGACAGAGAGAAACAAATTTCCAGCCCAAGACAGCCTGGATGCTTGATCTGAAAGGTTTATTGCACCAGGCAGGGAGAGGATCGCAGTTCGGCTTGGGCCCACAGGCAAAACAGGCCTCAGTGAACCTGGAGCAGGCCTCAGAGGACTGAATCATGGGCAGCTGTGGAGGTTTCCAGATTTCTCAACCCATGAACACCAAAAACAACTTAGAAGGTCAGTAGGAAAAGTCTGTGTCTGTGCTGAGAGAGAAGTGCGGTCCCAACCCTAATTCTTACCTTGGGTGACCCTGGGGCGGTGGCTGCTTCTGAAGCTTCCAGCCCACAGACTGAGGTGGAATCAAGTGGCTGATCAGAGGGGGATTGCAGGGATCTCTTTGCTGGTGCAGGATTCTATTGCTTTGTCCGTGCTTGGATCTGGGTCATAGTTCCGGGTGGCGGTACTTGGGGAAGGAGGAGTGCTGGCTTGGTGGAGTTTGTAGTGGAGGTAGAGAGGAAATCTTCCTCACAGTTCCAAGACAGAAAGGAGTGCTGGTGGTCACTCATAGACCAGAGCACAGGCCAGGAAAGGAGTAAACACCTTGCCCTTGATCATACCACCTTGGAAGAACTAAAAATTTACAGGTCCCTGGAAGTATCTCTGAAAACAGCTGCACAAAACCTCCAAAGCTTGGGACAGTACATTCTCCACACTGGAATCAGACCCCTACTTTAACAAAGAGTTTATAACTCAAGTAATTGGCTGGGATCATTAGCAAGCAGAGCAAAAAGAGTCAGACCATAGAATCTTACTTTGGTGACAAAGAAGATCAAAACATACAACCAGAAGAAGACAACAAAGTCAAAGCTCCTACATCCAAGGCCTCCAAGAGAAATATGAATTGGTCCCAGGCCATGGAAGAGCTCAAAAAGGAGTTTGAAAAGCAAGTAAGAGAAGTAAAGGAAAAACTGGGAAGAGAAATGAGATTGATGCAAGAAAATCATGAAAAACAAGTCAACAACTTGCTAAAGGAGACCCAAAAAAATACTGAAGAAAATAACACCTTAAAAAATAGACTAATCCAAATGGCAAAAGAGGCCCAAAAAGCCAATGAGGAGAAGCATGCCTTAAAAAGTAAAACTGGTCAAATTGAAAAGGAAGTCCAAAAGCTTACAGCAGAAGACACTTCCTTAAAAATTAGAATGGAGCTAGTGACTTTATGAGAAATCAAGACACTGTAAAACAAATTCAAAAGAATGAAAAAATAGAAAACAAATTGAAATATCTCATTGGAAAAATAACTGACCTGGAAAATAGATCAAGGAGAGAGAACTTAAAAATTATTAGACTACCTGAAAGCCATGATAAAAAAAAGAACCTAGACATCATCTTTCAAAAAATTATCAAGTAAAACTGCCCAGAGTTTTTAGAACCAGAGGGCAAAATAGAAATGGAAAGAATCCACCACTCACTTCCTGAAAGAGATCCCCAAAGGAAAACTCCTAGGGATATTGTAGCCAAATTCCAGAGGTCCTAGGTCAAGGAGAAAATATTGCAAGCAGCCAGAAAGAAACAATTCAAGTATTGGAAACACAATCAGGATAACACTGGATATAGCAGTTTCTACATTAAGGGACCGCAGGGCTTGGAATATAATATTCTGGAGGGCAAAGGAGATAAGATTACAGCCAAGAATCACCTACCCAGCAAAACTGAGTATAATTCTTCAGGGGAAAAAATGGACATTCAGTGAAATAAATGACTTTCAAGCATTCTTGATGAAAAGATCAGAGCTTAATAGAAAATTTGACTTTCAGATTCAAGACTCAAGTGAAACATAAAGAGTTAAATAGGAAAAAGAAATCATAAGAGACTTATTAAGGTTGAACTGTTTACATTCTTCATGGAAAAATGATACTTGTAACTCATGAGTCCTTTGTCAGTATTACAGTAGTTGGAGGGAAAAAAATTATATGTATGTATGTATGTATGTATAGATAGATAGATAGATAGATAGATAGATAGATAGATAGATAGATAGA
>NW_020954552.1:10739958-10779153 GCF_900497805.2 Vombatus ursinus | reverse complement strand
AGATAGATAGATAGATAGATAGATAGATAGATAGATAGATAGATAGACAGACAGACAGACAGAGGGCACAGGGTGAGTTGAAGATGAAGCGGTGATATCTGGAGAATAAAATTAAGGGGTGAGAGAGGATTATACTGGGAGGAGAAGAAAGAGAGAGGTAGAATGGGGTAAATTATCTCACATGAAACAGTCAAGAAATAAACTTTTACAGTAGAGGAGTAGTGGGGGAAGGTGAGAGGAGATGAGTGAATCTTATTTTCATCAGATTTGTCTTAAGGAGAGAATAGCATACATGCTAAATTGGATATGGAAATCTATCTTACCCTACAGGAAAATAGGGAGGGAAGGGGACAAGAGAGCAGAAGGATGATAGAGGGGAGGACAGATTTGGGGAGGGGGTAATCAGAAGCAAACACTTCTAAGGAGGGACAGGGTCAAAAGTGAGACTAGAATAAATGGCGGGGCAGGATAGGATTAAGGGAAATATACTTAGTTTTCACAACATGACTACTATGGAAGTGTTTTGCATGACTATGCATGTATAAACTGTATCATATTGCTTGCTTTCTCAATGAGGGTGGGTGGAGAGGGAGGAAGGGAGAAAATTTGGAACACAAAGTTTTATAAACAAAAGTTTAAAAAAAATTTGTTTTCACATGCAACTGGGAAATAAGATACACAGGAAATGGGGTATAGAAATCTATCCTGCCCTACAGGAAAACTGAAGGTGAAGGAGATAAGAGAAGTGTGGGGGAGAAGATAGAAGGGAGGGTACATTAGGGGAAGGGGTATTCAGAATGCATGCCATCTTGGGGTGAGGGAAGGGATGAGATGGGGAGAAAATTTGGAACTCAAAATCTTGTTGAAGTGAATGTTGAAAACTAAAAATAAATTAATTAATTAAAAAAAAGAAAAGAAAAAAATAATAAATACAAGACTTAAGTTCTGAAATAAATAAATAGATACATAAATAGATAAATAAATAAATAAATTAAGTCCCCAAATTAAAAAAAAATGTTATGAAAAGGGTGGTGGAAGATTATAAACAGATTTACATCATTGTTGGTATGGTCTGGTAGGTTTATAATTTTGAGTCATCTGAAATAATGAAATTCAATAATTTTCAGTTATATAGTATCACCGGTAGATTGCTGATAATAGAAATGGAATTTTGTTGTAGTAAGCAGTTTGAGATCCTTGAAAATATTAGCAAAATATTAACTAATGTCACTAATCCATAGGAACAATGATGTGGGAAACATTCTAAATAAACCTTGGAAGAAGTTCAACTAAGCAAAGTTGTCTCAAGGTATTTAAGAGAGAGAAGCAAACAACCAAAGATAGAGAATAACTTTAAATATTATTTATAGTGTTAGTAAGGGTGATTAAGAGCATCTCTGTTCAATTCAATGAACTCACTATTTAGCTTTTTGGCATTAGAGGGTGTGAACATGAATCATAAAAGGACACCTTTGATGAGGTTAGAGGTGCACATTATCCCTTTGCAGAGAACTCCTAACTAAGTCCCTAGTCTCTGCAGCTGAATAAAATAATATTGTCAGTTTGGAGTAGGGGGAGGGGAAAATGGAATCTTGTCAGAGGAAAGTCCCCTGTCAGTGGTGTATGAGGTTGAACTATGGAAATGATTCTAATCTTTTGGAATCATCACTATTTTCAAAGTCTTTCTTTCTTGGACTTCTAGGAAGAAGTGCAAAGAAATTTTTGTTCCTACCCCATTTTCAGTAGCAAAAATGACCTACAAAACAAATATATGGCAATGGGACACGTACTTAAGAAGTTGAGAGAAATTATTAACCAATTATTAAATTAGGATCTAGGCCTTTTCTGTTCTTTTTCTTTATTGAGGCCCAACTCCTATGGAAGGTCAGACTCTGAAGGACATGGCTAATTGAAATTAACCCTAACTCTTAGGGAACATCTCTTTAATCTTGGGCCACACCCTACCCAATGAGGAGACCTTATTTTTATTTAGAGTGTAATCAGAATCTAGTCTAGGTGAGTTCTTGTCCAGATGAAATGAGCCCTTGATCTTGTACCCTCCATTACAGTTGAGGGTCAACCTGCTCATGAGGGAGAAAACCAACCAGAGTGGTCTGGATAGAGATGAATTTCTCTGTCCAGATTTCTGGAGGCTGCTGAGTCTCATGATCAAGTAACAGTTTTAGCAGGACGAGCTGAAGTCTTCTAGCCCACCTCCTCTGAAAACTAGGACCAACTTTTTAATCCCAATATGCTTCTGTTTATGTTTTATGTGTGAGTGTTAGGGGGCACTGCATTCTCCAAAGACTTGAAGTTGAGAATTACTTAAAGAGCAATGAAGTGATAGGTGGTGCCAAGCATATTACAAACTAAGAATCTATACCACAAAATAAGTGTAAAAGATATCAAAGAAAATCTGATCACAAGAGAAAATGGACTAATCATAAGATGAGAGGGAGTGATAACTTATGTATTATGCTTCAATGTTATTCTTACAATATCAAGAGAACTTGAAGAGGTCTCCTTTCCTGCCCCTACATGTTGGGTAGTGTCACTGTAGTGAAATTCTGGGAGAACATGGACAAGAGTCACACAGGATGGGAAGGCAGAGATGGATCTTTATTTGTATCACTGAGGGAAATAGCCACATAGATGAGATCATAAATATATTGGCATGTTTCAGAGAGTTGTCCTAATTTTAAGCCACTTATATTCTTGGTAGAAATTCAAACTAATCATAGAGAATAATTTCTTAAATATGTACTGGATTCTTGGATAATATTTGAGTGTTGAAATGGATTAGTGACATTAGTTAATATTTTTCTAATATTTTCAAGGATCTCAAACTGCTTACTACAACAAAATTCCATTTTATTATCAGTAATCTACCATTGATACTATATAATTACAAATTATTGAATTTCATTATTTCAGATGACTCAAAATTATAAACATACCAGACCATATCAACAAGGAAATGGTGAATATAAATAGGCTACAATAAGTTATCAATGATGATTTCTGTGCAAGGAGTGATATCACAGAAGTTATAGAAGACATGGATACATAGATTAGTAGGTAAGGAAGTATATATGGGAAAGAAAGATAATAGAGAAGAGGCATATGTGTAAACTGGAGATAATAAAAACACCAGAGGAAGGTCTCCAGAAACTTGATGGATACACTATGGAGAATTTAAAGGAGTTGTATGGGGAGCAGTCAAAAAAATAATAAACAGGGACAGCTAGGTGGTGCAGTGGATAGAACAATGGCCCTGGAATCAGGAGGACCTGAGTTCAAATCCAACCCCAGACCAACCACTTGACACTTAGTAGCTGTGTGACCCTGGGCAATTCACTTAACCCCAACTGCCTAAAAAAAAAAATAAGCACATGAGCACGAATGATCCATCATGAGAAGGTGTGGACAATTTTCAATCTGAATTAGTGGAAGCAGTCACTGAAATCACAGATCCATACAGATATCAAAGTACATGTTTCAGTTTATTTTTCTAGGCAATTAGAAACTGGATAAGGTACTTGAATCACCTGCCAGGAAATATGATGTGATACTACTCAACTGTTTTTCACACTTGGTAATCTAGATGCCATGCTTTTGAAATGATAAGCTACAGAAATCATTAGTTTCATGGTAATAATTTTTCACAAAATAGACACATTGTAGAGACATACTATTATTATGTTTAACAAATATTCATCACCTTTTATAGATTTGAGGAGAGATGAGAAAAGGTTTACTTTCTTTACAGATACAAATGTGAGAATAATAGTATTTGAGAATAATTATTATTCTTTTCTTAGAAAATGGAAATACTATTATAATAGCAAAATAAAAAACCAAAAGTATACTTTTTTGTGTTATGGTTTAATACAATTTGTTCCCCATTTTGACAGAGTGGTGCAGATTTATATTTTTAAAAAAATCATAGGTTTGTTTGCTTGAATTGCTGAACTGTTTGGTTTTGTCCTTGATCAAATATGTTGTTGCAAGGTGATTTGGGAATGTAACTGTTCTTGGAAATAAATCCATGTGGATCCATTTGTTACACTGGGAAAGAATTTGTTTTCCTGGACTGTGAATATTTGTTACAAGAGTTTTGTTTGTCTTTTTTTTTTTCCTTCTCCACTTTGGGGAGGAGAGAGTTTGAAGGAGAGAAAATAATGTTGCTAATTTAAAAAAAAATCTAAGTTAATGAAAATACTTACAAGGCAAGGCAACCTGCCTTTACTAAGCACTTAGTATGTGTCCCTCAAGGAGTTTACATTTTAATGGGGGAAGATAACATAGAAAAAGGATGCCAGAAAGCTAGAGGAGAGGGGAAGATGTCGAAGCTGGAAAAATCAGATGAGGATACAAGAAGAGAAAGAAGGGAGACCTGCCTGAATGCCATCCCCAAATGGAGGCCTTAGGAGGAACTCACCAATGATGGAAAGGTGCTGGCACAGCTGAGAGGAACTCTATGCTGATAAAGCAATAAAGACAGACGGATAATCCAGGATGAGGAATTCCTTGCTCTTGCTCTTTCCTCATCACCAATGAAACAAAGCAAAGCTATGTGCTTGCTTCCGTGCTTTTTAACATGATGTTTTCAGCAATGTTGTCAGACCATTCAACAAGGACAAAAAGGGCATAAAGGTCAGCTATTTCACTTGAAAAGGCTATAAGCCAAGACCAAAGTGGAGGGAGAGTTGGTGCATGATTTTTTGTTCCCAGTTGATTGTGCACTCAATGCAGCCCTTGAAGCTGAGATGTAATAGAGTATAGATAATTCTCTGCTGCTTGTGCTACTTTTAGCCTGACAATTAACACCAAGTAACATGGATTCTCCACCTGCCACCACCATGCTATCCATATGTGGAACCATCGGTTATAGCAAATGGAGAAATTTTGAATACTGTGGATAAATTCATTTACCTTTGCAGTATACTTTCCAGGAATGTACACATAGGTGATGAGGTTGGTCAGTGTTTGGGAGATTCCAAAGGAAAGTATGGGAGAGAAGAGATATTAGACCATCTACCAAATTGAAGGTCTACAGAGCTATTGTGCTGACCTCATTGTTGGATGCCTGTGAAACCTGGACAGTAAAACAGTGCCATGTCAGGAAACTGAATCACTTCCATTCAAACTTTCTGAATATTTTGAAGATCACCTGACAAGACAAGGTACTGGATACTGAGGTCCTTTCTTTAGCTAAACTGCCAAGCATTCAAACTGTACTGCAGAGGGTATAAACTCCCACAGGCTGGCCATGTTGTTTGAATGCCAAATGTACATTTGCCTAAAAGACTATTTTACAAAGAACTCACAAAGGCAAGTGCTCACATGGAGGTCAGAAGAAAGGATAAAAAGACACTCCCAAAGTTTCTTTAAAAAATTTTGGAATTGATTGCATGACATGGGAGACATTGGCAAATGTCCACCAAGCATGGTGTGCCTGCATCAGAGAAGATGCTGTGCCCTGTGAGCAAAGCAGAATTACAGTAGCTCAAAAGAATTTAGAGACATCTCTACTCCAAATGTTCATGTGGACTATTTGTGGTAGAGACTTCTGAGTTCAGATTGGTCTGATCAACCACAATTGGGCACACTATACCTTAACTCCAACTAAATGATGTCATTTTTGATATTCTCTTTGATGAAGGACAATCTAGATACACATACATACATACATTCTGTTCTCTCCCTTTCCCTATGCCTAATTTAATGTGTCTTTGTATAATGCAATATATCATTGCTTATGTAAAATATTATATATGTGTATATGTATCTACCAACATTAGTATAGTGGGAGAATGCTTTCAATGAATGTGTTTTATCATGCATACGTGTATGTAACTGAAAACTAGTCAAGAGTTCTACTACTACAGTCAGAACTATCTTTTTTTTTACAGGCAGACATGAAATATAACATTGAATATTTAAAGGATCTATTTCACATTCCTTCATTTTACCTCTTCATATCTCAAAACAAAGACTTAAACCACTACTCCTTTATCTCCATCTCAGAGGATGAAATGACCCTCCTGCAAACCTAGTCTAATGCATCAATTTGTCCCCTAAACCTCCTGGTTTTTCTGGAGCTTCATTTCATAATCATTTCTTCTTGCTCTCTCATCTTTTTTGTTTTGTTTTGTTTCATTTCAGGCAATTAGGGTTAAGTGACTTGCCCAGAGTCACACAGCTAGTAAGTGTCAAGTGTTCGGACTGAGGCCAGATTTGTACTCAGGTCCACAGGTCCTCCTTCAGGGCCGATGTTCTATCCACTGTGCCACCTAGTTGCCCCATTGCTCTCTCATCTTAAAGAGCTTCCTCTCTCCTGATTCTTTCCCCTTTGCCTACAAAATATGAAGAAAAAAAACCTTTTGAAAACACAAATCTTCCCAAGAAGATTTACCCTCTCCAGCTATGATTCTAATATCATTCCTCCACTTCACCGCTATTCTTAAAGGAATTGTAGAAGACCCTCACACTTTCTGTTTGCCAGTTTCTCATACAACTACTTGAAATCTTGCTTTTGTCCCACAATTTTAGTGAAACTACTCTCTCCAAAGTCTCTAGTGACTCTTCAGTTGTCAAATCTAATGACTTTTTCTTCATTTTCAATTTCTCGATCTTTCTGTGGTAATAGATATTGTTTATAACCCTCTTCTTGATACTTTCTTCTACCTCATTTTTTGTGGCATTACTTTCCTACTTCTCTAATCTGTCAGAATGTTCCTTCTCAGTGTCCTTTCCTGGATTATCTTCCTTCTGCTTCCACATGTGGGTGTCCTTCAAAAATGCATTTCTGTCTCTTCCCTCAATAGTTTCTCTCTTGACAATTTGATCAACTCTTCCAGCTTCATTTTATCACCTCAGTGCAAAACTTCAAAATCTCTCTATCTATCCCCATTCTCTCTGCTCTTTTCCAGCCCCACAGGTCCAACTGTTTGCTGAACATTCATACCCAAATATGTTGTCCTGTCTCAAACTAAGACATTATTTTCTTCACAAAATTAGCCCATCTCTCCAACTTGCCTATTTCTTTTAATGATCAACTTTCAAGTGACTGAAATAAGTAGCCTCTGGGTCCCCCTTTATTCTTCAATCTTGTATGCCCTTTAAATCTAATCAGTTGCTAAGTTTTATTGAAAAAAAAAATCTTTACTTTTCTTCACTTACCCTAGATCAGTCCCTGATCAACTCTGAGCTGGACAATAGTAATAGACTAATAACTTGTCTCTCTTCTTCAATTTAGCCTTTGTTCCACTGCCAAAATAGCTTTCTAACAAACAGGTATGAATATATTGCCTCTTGATCAAAAACCTTCAGTGCTTATTCATTTGATTAGAATTTAAAACCTCTGGAATCTGGCATCAACCTATATTACATTCTTGTTTTGTTTTACATCAAAGCTTCGTCTTCTCTAGGCCAACTTAAACTTACTATTTCCTGAACTTATAATTCACGACAGCTCTTTGCAGTCCTGCCAGATGTCTCCTGAATGTAGGATGTGCTCCTAGCATCATTGTTCATGTTCCACATCCATTATGCATTATTCCCCTATTCTTTAAAATGAAAATGATCTCTACATTCTCATATATTTTATATCATTTTGTCTAAACTCCTCTGATGTACTCTTCACCTTTGATTTTCTTTGTTCATGACATGCCTTCATTTTAATTAAAATTTCCTTTAGCACAAGGATTATTGTCTTTATAACCTTTGAATCTTCATCCTGATCGTGCTTATAAACCATGGGTTTCCCACAGGACTCTGTGCTAGGCCCTCTTCTCTTCTTCCTATATATCATTTCACTTGGTGATCATATCAGTTAATGGATTTAATTACTCTTGTTATGCTGATGTTTTTCATATCTATTTGTCTGATTCTAACTTCTTTGATAACTTTCCATTCTACATCTGCAACTTCCTCAACTATACCTCAAACTATACCATTGTTGTTCAGTTGTTTTCAACTGTGTCCAACTCTTCATGACCCCTTGTGAGATTTTCTTACCAAAGATACTGGAGTGGTTTGCCATTTTCTTCTTCAGCATATTTTACAGATGAGGAAACTGAGGCAAACCAGGTTAAGAGACTTGCCAAGGTTCACACAGCTAGTAAGTATCTGAGGCTAGATTTGAACTTAGGTCTTCTTGACCAGACCTTTATTCACTGTGCTATCTAGCTTCCCAGATATTCTATAGACACAGTAAATGCAACATGTTCAAAACTGAACTCATAGTCTTTATCCCCAAACCCCTATGCCTTCCAAATTTGCTTATTACTGTCAAGCGCAATACCATCCTCCCAGTTGCCTAGGTCAGTCTTTGACTCCTCGCTCTTACCTCCTATATCCAGTTATGTCCTGTCATATTCACCATTGTAATATCAGTCTAATATGCTGACTTCTCTCTTCTCACACCGCCACCACCTTGTGCAGGACCTTACAATATTATGATTATTACAACAGGTTGATGGTTTATTTGTCTACCACAAGCCCGTACACCTCTGCAGCTGGTCCTTTACTCAGCTGCCAAAGTGATTTGCCTAAAGCAAAGATCTAACCGTGTAGCCTTACCACCACCTTCATGCCCCTTACTCAGTAAAATCCAGTGGTTCCCTATCACTTCCAGAATCAAACATAAGACCCTCTGTTTGGCATTCAAAGCCCTCTGCAACTTATTCACTTGAATCTTTTAATCTTCTTACACTTTATGGACTCCCCCCCCCCAAACACACACACAGATACACTCATAGACTCAGCAGTTCAGTGACACTGGACACTTTGTTAGACTCCAACAATACACTCTATTTCTTGGCTTCAGGAATTTGCACTAGCTGTCCCTAATGCCTGGTATGCATTCTGTTCTCATCTCTACCTCCAAGATTCCCTGGCTTTCTTCATATTCTAGCTAAAATCCTATCTTTTATAGGAAGCCTTTCCTAATTCCTCCTATTACCTTCCCTCTGCTGATTATTTCCTATTTATTCCAAACCTAGCTTGTTTCTTCATAATTGTTTGTAAGTTGTCTTCTCCATTAGACTTGGAAACAGGAATCCTTTTTTGCCTTTCTTTATATCCTTGGTGCTTAACACAGAACCTGGCCCTTAATAGGTATTTAATAAATGTCTATTGATTGGCTGTGTCTATAATGTCTTGTATGTAGAATCATAGAATTTTAGAAATTAAATGAACATATAAGATATCTACTCCAATTCTTTCATTTTATAGATAAGGGAACTGAGACCCGTTGATTGGATTAACCGGATAGAATTTGTATCCTTTTACATTTTTTGCCTTGTGCTTCTCTTCTCCAGCATTTGCTTTCACTTCTGTAGTTTTTTGTACCATTCTCCCTTTTAGAACCTTATTTTTATTTTATTTTATCTTATTTTAAAACAATGCCCCTTGGTTCTTCTAAGTTCTTAATCTGCTTTGTTGTTGTTGTTGTTGTTGGTTTGCTTGTCTGCTTTTTTCCAATATATGCATTAAGAACTCTATTTTCTGCCCTATTTCCATTCTAAATAGCTTATTTTATAAGGATTGCACATTTCAACTCTCCCACTTTGGGCCTTACACTACTCCGATTCTTGAGTGACTCACAAGTCCTATTATATCAAACCAATACCAGCCATGCTTCACTTTATAGCCTGGCCACATTTTCTTTTCTTTCACTTGATACTTATACCACTTACTCTTTCTTACTAAACTACTTTGCAGCTCTGGAAGCATAATCAAATCAATCCTGCCTTTGCTCCCGGAAAAGATATGTCCATCTACTCCCCTATATAGCTGTATGCATCATCCCTATGACTTTCCAAACCAAAACATCCCTCCCTGGCCACTATTCCACATTATGAATTGACTCCCTTCCATGTAAGCTTTTTGAGTGTTGGATTATCTCTCTCTCTCTCTCTCTGCATTTGAACCCAGAGTACAGTGAAATAAAATTCTACATTTTAATAAAATTTGTAGAAATAGTATTTTAAATTCTACAGAATTACAGGTATCAAAAATCCATGCAATTTATTTGGCATCTCCAACACCTTGAGCATTTTCTTTCTAGTCTGTTTTGATTCAGTGCGTGGCACATGTGGTTTAATAAATGAATGAAAAACCATTCATGTTAAAAGTTTTATATCTCTTTTGAACTTTTCTGTAGTCAATAGAATTCACTTTTCATCAAGAAGTTTTAGTTTATTTCACTTTGTAATATAATAGTTGTTCATTATAATTTAGCCTCCCTTTGATTCTTTACTGATGTTTCCATCTGACTGAGTCTCTCTGAAGAGATATGTTTTGTATCTATTTGTGAAGTCAGTTTATGCACAGGCTTTCTTCCTTGGACTTTTAGTCTTTTGGCTTTTCTCTTTTCTTCTGGAACATTAACCTCTGGTTTCTATTTTAATTCATTTACTCTACTTTTTTTTCCCCTCATTGTTACAGAGATCTCCACCTCTAGGATGCACAATTTTGATTCTGGACATGTTTGGGTCTGACCAAGAGAAAACTCCAAGAGAGGAAAGATTGATTCCAGGCTGCTTTCTGGTTCACTTTACCATAGGTATGGTGATATTTTCCCATTGAGTCAGGGCTGTACTGCCCATGTCTTCTGTTCTAATCTCACCCTCCTCTCCCTTTCTTTCATGTGGCTGGTAAGAATCAGAACTTGGAACCTCTTATGGGGAGATTATGGGGGAAATGTGAATCACTATCATAGAAGGATCAGGAAGAGAACCCTCACAAACATCATCTGAGTTCCCTTGCACTTATTGAACCCAGTATATGTCATTGATTGAGGGGTAGAAATGTTGAATGGAAACTCTAAATACTACAGTTGTCCAAAGTTCTTTGATAATTTTACCTTCTGTGGCATTTTATCTCCCTATCTTGCAGATTCAGCTTTATGTCTTCTATATCTGGTACATAATTACTATTTCTGAGTTTGGGAATAGGAAAGATTTGAAAGAAAGGAAATTCTCTACCATGTTACCAATCATATGCCCTTCTCATTCTTAATCAACTATTCATTTTTCAAATTTTTGGGAAGTGAAAGAAGATTTCATTTATAAAGTTTATCCCTTTGACTGGTAAAAATGATGAAAATGCCATTTTAATTACTCACTTCCTTTCCTAGGATTTCACAAGTCTTAGCCATGCCTTCAAGTTAAGTTCTATAAGTAAAAGTCATATGACAAGAGGACGAAAACAATAACAAAAAACAGAGAGGCATTCTTAGTACTCTTGTTGTACTATCAATCTTCCTGGCCCTTAGCTTTCAAGAGACTGAACATCAAAGTTCATATTGATAGGCCATTTTGGTTTGCTTGGTTTGATAATTTGAAAACAGTGTTTGCAGGGCACACCTTATATTCAATTCTTCAAAACATTGATTTCTTTTGTGAGTTGTCCTATCATTGACATAGATAACAAACTCTCTAATTTTATGTGTTTTCATGAATTCCTCCCCCCAAATCATTACCTTGCACCCCATATTTTGGTGATCATCTTCTTTATTCTGGTCGTTCTAACACTTAGATCCATCTAAGACCTACTCTTGCCAGCTTGAAATGAGGTATAAGAGCCTGTACTCCCATAAACATTTACTTTGAGAAACTAGAACCAATCCCAAGCTGCAATGTTGCATCAGTATTGGACTTTGGGGGAGTTTGACAGCATAGCAATGTTTGGATGGATGACTATGAATAAATAATTAAGCCATTACTCAGGAACATAAATTCTACTTTATTCTAATTCAAAATTCTTCCTAAATAAAAAATATATAATACTATAATATAAATATCATAAGTGCATGAGCTATCAATCCACAAATACTACACTTGATATGTGTCTAGCACAGAGCCCATTAGTATGACTTAAAAAGTCCCAACAGAATGAAATTTGAAGAGCTAGAGTTAGCAAGGATTTTTGGGATAATCAAATTTCATCACTTCATTCTACATATGAGGAAACTCAGACCCAGGGATATTTGATGTACTCAAGGGGCATTCAGAGATTGATAAATAAATCCAGGATTCAAACCTAGCTCCTTTGTCTCCAAAGGCAGTAAGTACTCTTTCTAGCTCATCATTCAGTCTCACATCTTATATATATATCATCTGTTTTCATTAAGGGAAGGAAAAAAAGTATAGAATAAAGGCAGTGGCCTTACCTAGACTCCCACCTGAAATACTATCTTTTAATCTTTTGCAATAAGCATTAGCTGTGAACATTTTTGAATATTTGCTGTGACAATCTATACACCTGCATAACACCAACAAAGGTTTTTTTTTGTTTGTTTGTTTTGTTTTGTTTTCTTAAGAAAAACCATGGGAAAATCTATCATGTGGCAATGTACATTGTAATTGTCTATATGTAATTATACAACATTTTTTTCTCAGATTAAAAAGAGTAGAATGCTTTTATATTTAGTATCTGTGCATATTTTTAAAGGTTAATTATATATCTCATCTTAGGCTCTGTGATTAGTTTTTAACTTTTTCAAACAAAGGAAGAGCTTGAAGCACGAGTAAAATCCATAGATTTTTCAATACTCATCAAAAGTTTAGTGGTATACATGCTGGCTACTAGTTAAAACATTTTCCTGTGATGAGACTTGTGTCTTCCTGTGTGGTTCTCACATACAGTGAATGTAATAAATAATTCCCTTGATTGAGCTATACACTACAGATATCCTAGAGACAATGGATGGTGGCTTGCATAATTATCATGATCAAAGCTTACCTGAATATTCATGTTCAGACGCTGTAGAAGGTTTTCTTTCTACATGCCACCTATTTCCTCATTTTATTATAATTATAGAAATGAAAAAATAAATGGCCAATAATAATTTCATTAAATTGGGAGGGAGCATTGTAGTAGATGGAAAAAATGTCCCAACTCCAAAAAATAATTCAAAACATACTTAACATATTAACATTTTGTTATTTCTAGGTCAGAGGATTCAAGAAAAAATAATCAGGATGACATTCCAGTAAGCTTTGACAAAACAGCACTACTTTAAACAAGCTTTAAGTACAACAAGAAATGTGAGACATTAAGCTAGAGGGTAATTCCAATTTCACTTTTATGAGAAATAAGTAAAAGAGATTATGTCACCTCCTTGGGCAGGAAGACAGAAAAAAAATGCCACACACACACACACACACACACACACACATACACACATATGTACATGTGTGTGATGTGGGTAATGTAGGGACTGTACTGGGCCCTTATTGGCCAGTCCTCCCATTACATATACACACATATCAACATTGCTGAAAATCCACTAGAAATGTTAGCATCTAAATTCTGCGTTTCTAAGCATTTCATATAACTCTTGCTTCACTTACTTTCTGTAGATACATTTAAAATAAATATTTATTAGGAGGATAAGGGAAACAATCTATTTAAGAAAAAGAATTCTAAGTCTAGTAAAGTATCCCTGTCTATTTGCTGACTTAATCATTTGAAATCATTTTTTTCTTTTTTTTGGTTTTGGATGAATAACCTGGAAACTTAAGAGACAGATTGCATCTCTCTTTCCAAACTTTTTAATAGCATCTCAAATCAACTAGTCTAGCAACTGAAGTACAATAATCAATTTCAAACTGTATCTACAGCCTGTAAGCCATGGAGAGAACCACTGTGATGAGAAACTTACGGCTGAAATGTTTTACACAAACTCCTTCCATCAGAGAACTTTAGAGGCTAAATATTTTATCTAAATATTTGAGGATACAAGCTACACATTTAAATGACATTTTGACATTTAAAAATAGCTTATGACATTTAAAAAAAACAGCTTACAACATTTGGCATTTTTTTAGCTTTTCATTGATATTCCAAGGATTACATTAGAAATTTAGAAATCCAGACCTATATTTCATTTTTCAATCAATTTCCATTAAGTGCTAGGCACCATTCTACAGGGTAGGTAAGAAAAGTGACAGGGACCTTGGTCTCAAGGAATTGTCATTCCATTAATACTTTTAATAATAGTAATAATAATGAATCAGGCTTTTCCAATTTATAGACATGCCCTCTTTGTTTTTCAGAAGCAGAAAACCTTTAGAAAGCATGGTCAGTCTTTGGGGTAGAAGAAAGACAATGGCACTAATCTCATATCACCTGATGCTTTTTCAGGTCTTTTTGGATTCAGGATTTCTGATGCTTACAGTCAGAGCTATGCTATATTTTTAGAAAATGGAGTATTGTGAAAACTGTTCTGTATGTTGAAGAAACTTTTTGTTTGTTTTTCTTTTTGCTTTTTCTATCTGGACCTATGATTTCATTGTGGTAGGGAATTTTCAGTAAGGAAACTCCATCTACTAATGTTTTACATTAACTATTTTACAGCTTTCAGTCTTAAGAGCTTTACTTGGTGAACCAAGATTTTAAATGCTTGTCCAGGGCCATCAAACCAAGTCATATCAGAGGCAGCATTTGAGCTCAGATCTTTCTTATTCTAAGGCCCATGTGCTTGCTCCCCTCACCTCACACACGCACAGAACCTCTCCTGAAAAGATCATTATGCTATGTATATTAGAATTTTTAGTAGATTAAATGAACCTAGAAATGTAAATACTTTCACACCTCTAAAGTCATGAATTTTAGCCATTGTTAAATGATGCCCAGGTCAAGAAAGGTTGAGTTAAAACACCTGAATATTTCTGTGTTATTGATGAGTAAGTTTATGATTGAATCATAAGCCTACCAATGTGACTTTTGGCCTTCTTTGGATTTTCAGTGCTTATCATAGTTCCTGATACATTATAGGTACCTAATAAATGTTTTTGATTTATAGACTGACATTCTCACTGAATCAATGAACCAAGGAAGTTGAAAGATGTGGATACTTAATGGGAGAATTAAGTATTTTAAGTTCTTCAGTGTGATTTCATGGAGCTTTTGCATTGTGCTAATTCCTCCCCCAACCCTGACAAGTCCTTCCTTCATATCCTGGGTATTCAATTTTCTTCATTCTATTCTTGATGTATAACTTCTTTTTCTCCTATTTTTGAGTTGCTGAGGGTCATGGAAAGCAGTAACTCTTCTACCACCTTGACAGTCACATGATCCATCTCCCATCTCTTGTTTAGGTACACATCCAGAAAGTAGACTATTATCCATTAGGAAGATTACATAAAGTATTTCCTCATTCTGTTTAATGCTGGATAATGCAAGTAATATAGATCTATTTCAGAGAGTAGTAATTTTTCTTAGTAGGAATTTAAAAATAATAGATTTGAAAGGTTTCTATTCAGTCCAGACCATTAAAAATATTAACTTAAAATATTAAAGCCTTAACCCAAAGGCACCATGGCTAAACCTGGGATAAGATTAAGAGCTATTTTCATAGCTGTCGGTAGTCAATTCTCAATTAATAAGTTAAGCGATTGACAATTTATTTGAAAGAGTTCTATTACAGAATTTCCAGGGACATTCAAATACAGGGTGCAGATTATAAACCCACAACAGTAACCTAAGCAGTGAGAATAGGTAAAATCCAGTTGAAAATTTAACTAATATTCAATTAAAACAAAAATATTGCTTTTGTGTCATTTTCATTTCCTTATATAAGCCTTGTTTCTTCCCTATCAAGTCAGCCATCTCTCATAACAAAGAATTAAACACAAAACAAAACAAAAGAGTTCAATACAACCAGACTAAACCAGATCAAAAACCAGAGATCTCTAAATTCTGATAGTATCTGTGTCATTCATGTTCATTGTCTCTTCACCCTTGGAAAGAAGAGAGGGAGGTACATTTTCTCATTTCTCCAGGGCCAAGCTTTTTGATAATGGTACTATCCTCACAGGGTTGTTGTGAGGAGCTGATGAGATAACATACATGAGGCATTTTGCAAGCTATAAAACACCATACAAATGTGAGTCCTTATTGCTGTTGTTATTAATTTTAAGTAAGCTATCAATCTTTTCATGTCATTAAAAATTTTGAATAGTACTGAAGTAGGACAGCAGCCTACAGTTAAGGCCCTCTCTCAAGGTTAACATCTGTTCATTAAATAATGTTCTTTGGTCTAGCAAATCAGCATGTTCTGAACAAATGATAGTATACTATCATTTGTTTATTATCTTTCTCTTTTTTTTTGTCCACAAAAATACTAGAAAAGACTGTCAAAAAACTTGTCAAAATGCAGATATATTATTGATGTGGAATACTTCTAATTTTTTCATTCAGAAAGTCATTTTTTAAAAGAAGGTAATAAAGTTGATCTGGTTTTATTTAAACCTTCATAGTTACCAGCACTTTGCAATCTAAATGCTCACAAATCACCTTTTAATAATTCATTCTTGCATTTTTTTTTTGAAAAATGATAGGAATTACCATCCTATAGTTTGGGGAAAGTGCCTCTTTTCCCCCTTTTTGGAAATGAAGACAATATTTTCCAGTTTCCATTCCAAGAGTATTCCTTTTACTGTTTATGATTCCTTGACTAAATTTTCAGTAGATAAGAAAAACAAACCACAACAAATTGAATAACTATCTTAGGCCTGGTACAGAATTTTTATGCTATTGGAGTTCCTGGTAACTGCTAACATATGACATGAATTTGGCTAAGGAATAAACATAGTGTATAAATCTGGATAGAGTATAAGTATACACATTTCTCAATATAAACTGAGAAATTATTTTAGACTGACCAGTTTACTTGTCACTTTCCAATGGTTGGCAAATGGGTTATTTCACATAAGCTTATTTAATGTAATGCTTACATTTATTTAATATAATGCTTAAGATAAGCAAAGAACACTCAGTAGAGTGCAGATAAACATCTGGGGTATGTGAGATTCTGTGTAGATTTAATAAGGCATTCACATCATACTAGGTAGCTAAGTAGCACAAGAACAGAAAACCAGACATGAAGTCAGAAAGACCTGAATTTCAATCCTGCTTCAGATACTTACTAATTGACTGACCTTGGGCAAATTATTTAAGTATTCTCACATTCAATTTTCTCATTTCTACAATAAGAATTATAATATCATCTACCTTATAGGGTTATTATGGGGATCAATAAGATAATATATGCAATACATTCTATAAACACTAGTCATTATTAACTATTATCATATCAGTAAATGCTAATTTGAAATTCTAAAGTTGCAATTTTAAAGTTGAGCTGCAATGTGGAAAATGAGGATATAACTCATGGATGAAGTGTAATTTATTGTTGGAAGTTCCTCCAACTGTGAAACAAATTAGGTAAATGCGCATTTATGTCAAAAATGTTACTATGTAAATTCCTTGCTACCCCACTGAATTGGAAACAGTTATTGGACCATTGACTCTTTTTATTTATGTATTTCTACATAGACATACATGTACGTAATCTATCTATATCTCTGTATATCCTTATTTCTTTATATATGGATATAGATATACAAACATACTTTCTATCTATAAACACTCTGGAGTACATACATATATATTTATATACACATGTATATAGTCCAGAGTATAAATGATCTGTTAAAAAAGATTGAATTAATTTGTTTACCAGTTTTGAGAACCATGGAATTTTCAAACCCCTTCTCAGATGAAGGCAAAGTATCATATTACTGAGAGTGAAGTTTTGTTACAAGCGCTAAAATTTGTATCTTCCCAAGTATCCAGGCACTTTGCAAAGTGAGGTTTTGGACCTAGATAATAATAAGGCCTGTTTGAGTGATCAAATACCATGAGAGTAAGCTAAATTCCTTAATAGAGGCAGAAAAAAAAATCTTCATTTTCCTCTAATAAAACAGAATACAACCTGTAAAAAATACAAATGACACAAAATTGGGAGGCATAGCCAACACACTGAGTGAAAACTCAGTTTCCAAAAGCATCTCAACTATATGAAACACAGGGCAGAAGATAATAAGAAATTCAACACGGAGAAATGTAAAGTCTTGAGTTAAGGTACAAGAAATTAATAAATATAAGATGGAGGAGGTATGTTTAGACAGAAATTATTCTGAGATAAGAAAGAGGTATTTTAGTGAGATAGAAGCTCAATCTAAGTTAGCATAGAGTGTTTTGTGGAATCCAAAAATGCTAATGAAATCTCAGAGTGCATAGAGGGGCTCAATAGGGAAGTAATAGATGCCAAGTACTCTGTCCTTGTCAGACTCACTTGGAGTATTGTGCTCACTCCTGGTGGTCATAGTTTAAGCAAGAAAGTGAAAAGCTGGGAATTGTATAAAAAAAAAAAAGCAACCAGTAGAGCAAAGAGCCTTCAGGCCATCATGTATAAGGCTTAGCTGAAAGAACTGGACATATTTAACCTGGAGAAGACTGGGAGGGGTATAAAGGAGTGCTAAGGAGGAGAATGCTAGCTATCATCAAATATGGGCAATGTTCTTATGTGGAAGAGAGACTACATTTGCATTTGGCACCAGACTATAGAATAGGGAACAATGAAAGGAAGTTAGAAAAAGTCAGAATTAGGCTTGGTGTCAGTGAAAACAAAAACTTCCCAACAATTAGAGCCATCAAGAAGTAGAATGTCCTGTCTCAAGAGGGGTTACTTTCCCTCTCCTTGGAAGTTTTCAACAGGAAACCGTACATTTGTAGCATCTGGAATGTTACAGTGGAAATTCCCTTTGTGAATGTGTCAATCTAAATAGACATGGAGGAAGGTCCTTTCCAAATCTCAAATTCTGAGATTCTATGATTGTTTTAGGCAGATGAAGCACATGGCCAAATGATGATTCTAGGTTTATTTTCTCAACATAGTGATTAGAAGATTGAGTTTACTTTGTGCCACGATACATGGGGAAAATTAAATTCTGGCATTAAGACAAGGAAGGGGATTTCTAAAGGTTTTCCTTTCAAGTAAAATTTATTTGCTAAATACTCTTTTAAAAAAATTCTAGATTAGGGTTGTTCATGCAAATAAACTTAATTTGATTCCTATGAACAAAAACAGGGAGAGGCTAATTATTCCATTAAATTAGGAGGGAGACAACACCATTACATTATTCATAGTTTTTATTTTAAAATTTCAATCACATTCCTTTTTTTTTTCGATGGGTATTGTGCCTCATTTCTAGTTATGAATCATGAGACAACTGAATTCTTTACTAAGTTTTTTTTTCTTTTTAAAAATGAATATCAAAAGATTGTGTTATGTGTGTTGGGAGTGAACTTTGAGGCCACTTAATTCCACTCATCTTATAGATGAGGAAACTGAGGCCCAGAGAGGCTCCTGAGGTCTCATAGGTAGTAAGCAAGAGGTGATATTCGAACCCAAGACCTCTGACTCCAGAACCAGTGTTCTTTATGTTTTTTTCCCTTGAAATTTCTTTTCCTTTCAATAGGCAAAATTTAAAAGTAAAGGATAGAAAAATGTAATAACATTGGAAGGAATAAGAAAGAATAGGGCAGGGGGAAGTTACTAATTTTATTCTAACCTATTTCTGGGACTTCAGAATATAGGCTAGTATCTTCTGTTTTCTTAAACTTAACATACTGTCATTTAAATTAATGTGTTCCAGAATGCCTTCTTTATAAGTAACTAGTGTCACTTCTGATCCTGCCCTCTAGAACCTTACAACCTCAAAAAAGCAACATCAACATTAAGAGCATATAAGGATCTCAAATAACTTGACTGAAGCATAGTATTTTTCTCTTTCATTCTGTGTTGTTGTTTAAGTCATCTTTTACAAAACGACTAATATGGAAATGTTTTATATGATTGCACATGTATAACCTATATTAGATTGCTTACTGTTTCAGGGAGGTGAGAGAGGAAGGGAGGGATAGAATTTGGAACTCAAAACTTTAAAAAATATATTAAAATGGTTTTAAATTGTAATTGAGGGAAACAAAATATTATTTAAAAATGGAGATAATGAAACACGTAAACAGGGTTATGAAGGTATAGTTACCCTAGGAATTACATGAAAAATGAATACCAAATTAATTGATTGCACCTATACTTCTACTACTATACTTACTCCAATAGTCTGTATGAAGACTGCTTCTTTTTTGAGGGGTAATTATCTCCTGAAGGCAATGTTTGCTAGGTTTAATACGATGAAAATTGTGCTTTTACTTGATGATTTGTTCCCATGGTATCTCTTAGCTTCAGCTCAGCTCAGGCTGTTGATATCTAATCCTCTATAAAGACCTGAGGAAAGGGGGCTAAGCAATCAGAAAACTGAAAGATGACTTGCAGTAGACCATGAAGAAGGAGATTTTATAGAAACTAAGTAACTTTTAACTCAAGTTCAATCAAGTTGATATTCCTGTGATTCCTATAGAGCAGGAGGTTTTCATCTTTTGAGGGGTTATAGGGTTCTTTAGCAGTCTGGGAAAACTGATGAACCCCTCCTCAGAAACACATTTTAAATGTATAAAACAAATTACTTAGTATTACAGAGGAAATAAATTATGTTGAATATACATATATGTATATATATGGACATACACATGTGTATGTGTACATATATACATATATGTATATAAATACACATAAATGTGTGTATGTACATTTACACACATGTATATGTGTATGTGTTAATGTATGTTCCCAGATATATTAGGGATCTCTAGACTCTAGATTAAGAAGCATTACAATAGAGTTTTAAGCTTTTCTGTTTTAATACTATGATGGATCTATTACCTCGTTGTTGCAAGTATTCCCTCCCTTGTACAGATAATGTAGATAATGACTCATCCATGCCTTTTTTTTAATAAGTTTTTCCCATATACTCCCATAAATCCTCCACTGAGGGTCCAAACAAAATAACAGTGACCTTAATTTGGATCTCTTGAAATTGTGTGAATAATATGACAAGGCTAACTTCTTTACTAGGTATCCAGCTTTTTAATGATACCCCTTATGCTGCTTCATATAAACAATTCCTTATTAAAAATATACTACAAACACAAACTGATGTCAAACTTACAACTTCCTCAAATCCATCATGCATTTTTTCCATTGCAGGTGTAGGGATCTATAACTTTTAACAATCAATCATTGAGGCTTCTAGGCAGCAGCCTCAGAAAATTACTGGATAGTCACCCTGGATAAGTCACAACCTCTGTTTGATTCAGTATCCTCAACATCAAAACAACAGGACTTACCTCACAGGATTTTGGTGAGGATCAAATGAAATATTCATAAAGTGCTCAGCACATAATAGGTGCTATATAAATGCTTAATCCTTCCCCTTCCATTCCAATAAACTTTCCTAAGCACTCACTAGGCATATGGCACTATGCTAAGCATTGGAAATACAAAGAGAAAAATGAAAGGATCCTTATCCTCAAGGAACTAGCAAGGGAGATATGGACACAAATAAGTTGATACCAAATATATACAAAGTTGATACTAAATATATGCAAAATTAACAGAAGGAATGAGCTTCCAATTGTCTGGTTTTTAATGGGAACCATTGAAATTCAAAGTTCAATATGCCAAACAGAATATATGATTATTTTTTTCGTTATGTGTCAATAAATGTTCACATTTATGTAACACTCAAAATAGCATTTAGTAAAGCTAAACAAAAATAGAAAGGTAATTATGAAGGGTAGAGGTCCTAGTAGTTAGTATATGATGCAGAAATTCACCATCAACAGTAGAGTAGTGAAATTCAAATTTTGGGCCTTTGTTTCTGGGAGTCTTTAAATGCACTGTGCAATTTTCCAAAGGTAATTCAGTCTACTCTCCTTCTGGTAAGCCGGTTAATTGTCCATTCACAATGTGGGCCTGATGGGGTATGGGCCCAAGCGGAGACCTTTGCCCCTTTCTTCAAAAAGAATTTGGCTCCCATTTGTCTACGGCCCCAGAAAACCCTTATACTACATTCAAATGGCTTTTCCTTTTCTCTTTTTCTTATTCTGATCTTTCCCTATCTCTCTAAGAAGCCTGTCCTTGAAATCCTAAGGAAGAAGCTTACTCTTTGATCTTGATCTTATCAACCTCTTCCTTCCAGTTCTTTGTTACCTTGATAAAAGCCTTGTGTATTCATTGTCTATTCCTGGGTGACCCCACAGAGACACTCCCGTTCTCCCTAATCTCCTCCCTCAGTCACCCAGTTCCTCTTCCCAGCCCCTCCTCTGGTCACCCAAAATTGTTTGAGTGTATATAAGATCCACCCTATCCCCCATTTAAATGCTGAGACTTTCTCATGCCCTCTTGTCCTTATGGGTGTCACTCATATTCAGATTCCTCAAGAGTCTGGCTTATGTGGTTTATCTCTAATAAACTTTTTCTCTGGCTGAAAGAAGATTTGGGTTGAATTCATTCAGACAGGGCCTGCATGTTGCGATCTTGAAGTCCCGGCACCCCTAAACCTCTAGATCTCATCAGGCCCATGGTTGATGAACCAATTGATTAGCTCTATAAGTTCCATCCAACTGCCTATCATAGTCAGGACTTAATGAGGGAAAAAAGGAAAACAAAAAACAAGCTTATCTACTTTTCATTTTTTTGTTAATGAATGAAGGGAAAATGCATATAGTAAGTGCTTATTTTGGGGCAAAAATTATGATAAATCTCTAAGGATACAAATGCAAAAGCAAGTACATTATGATTATGATAAACCTCTAAAGATACTAATATAAAAGCAAATACATTACCTTTTCTTTAAAGAGTTTATATTAATGAGAGAGATAAAACACACAAGGAATACCCAGTAGGGTAACTTTGGTTTGAAAGTTACAGATATGGTGAGTACAGCTCTGGAAGGGAGTAGATTGTCCTAGGAAAAATTGTACTGTTGATTGGATCACAGTTCAAGATTCTAACTAGATTCCAGAGGTGGGAAGGGGGCTGGTGCAAGGAGAGATAAAGAATAACTTGTTAGGCAAGGTGGTTGGCAAAAAGAAGGCTTGAGAATTAGGAGGAAAGTTTTTGTTTTCATAAATCTATGATTTCATCACTTTGTCTAATCCATAAAGTAATACAAATTAAAACCCATTTCTTTGTGCCTTCTTAAGCTGTAAAATTATCCTTTATTTTTTTTAAAACAAAACACTTTTTGTGAAACAGTTAAACAATTATCCTAAAAAGGCTTTCTTATTTGTTTAGTATATAATAGGTAACAAATGTACACTGTGAGCTATCCATCATTTTTCCAGTATTCTTGCTAAATAACTGGCTCAAATCCTTTTCCAGTTGTGTATGCCCTTTGTAATGTTTCATATCACTTCTCATATTTGATATCACAAGTCATATTTGAAAACATAATGTGGTTTGCTTATGTGATCCATGGGTAATTAATTACCCTTTAGGCTAGGATTATGTTAATTCACATAAGATCTATTATTTCATGACTTATATCCATATAACATCGCAAGGAAATTCTTGATATGAAAGAGTGTTTTTGCCACAGTGAACAGTTTTGAATTATGGAAAGCAATGGAAAATCTCCCAAGTGTTTAGTGTCTGTTGTCTTATTTTTTATAAGTATATCACTTCACATTGTTAAAAACATACTTATATATGATACATATTACACGAAGATAGATATAAAAATACACACAATATCAGGTGACTTTTGGTTCCCACCCCAGGTAAATTTAAGCTTCCAGTTGTTCATTTTTAATGGGAACCATTGAAATTCAAAATTCAATAAAGCAAATATGAATATGTGATTATTTTTTCATTATGTATCAATAAGCATATAGATACATTTATATAACACTCAAAATAGCATTTGTTACAAATGCTAGACTTGAGGAGAGGTACAAGATAAAATAATTAGACTATATATAGTAGAAAAGTAAACCTTTGTGACAAATGAAAGATCTAAACAGTAGACCTTCAGCTTTGATAAGAGATAAGTATTAGAGGCTTCTTTGAAAGGAGAAACTTTGAATACCCATAATAAATATGGAAAAGGTGGAGGAAGCAAATACATGAGGATATTAGTAGTTCCCATTATGTTTTTCTTTCTTTTCTCCTTTTCATACCCAGTTCTTCCTTGCTCATTTTCCCCTCTGTTGTCTAACCATTCCACTCTTGCTCCTCCCATGATAATCTTGTCTTAAGAGAAAAAGTGTGATACAAAAGAGAGAGAGCAGGCCTCAGAGGCAGAAGGCCTGTATTTAAGTCCTAGTTCTGACAGCGACTATTTGTCTTAGCAAGTCCCTATATCATTTCTAAAACAAATTAAGATTATCATTTGTAAAGCATATAGCAAATTGCATTGTTTGAGAGGTTTTCCTCATCAAGAAATTCTCATACCAATGAAATTATAGGTCTTTGGAAAAACAAAACAAACAAACAAAACCAAACTGTGTCAGTTAGGTGTGGGTCTTATTAAGGCAATTGAAACAAACTCCTAAATAACTGATTGATTTGCCCTCCCAGATGTATTTTGAGTCCCTCAAAAGAGCTCATTGAACCAAATGAACATTCAATTGGCACAATAACTGAAAAAACTGGGTGAGCACATCTCTTTATCATATGTAATCTGCCATCATATCCAATTTAGTCATTCTTCATAGGGATGTGTGATGAATGAAAAGCCTGAGAGACAGAGTTTCTAGGTAATTAATAATCAATTTATTAATTAGGCTAATTAATAATCAATGAATTGATGGTCAATGGTTTCTCTCTGCAACTAAAGACACCTAATGGAGCTACTGAATGACTTTAATACTTTTTTGAAAAAGAATGCTCCTCATAGGAGAAATCAATCCTGATTGGTGGACATTTAAATGAGGAAGAGGGCTAAAAGACTTCAGCTCCTTCTACTAAAAATGTGACTTGATCATGAGACTCAGCTGCCTCTAGCAATCTGTACAGAGGAATCCTTCTCCCCCAGACAACTCTTCTTTGTTTTATCTTTCATAAACTGTGTCCCTAAACGTCATTATAGAGGTATAAGGGCATAAATTCATTGCTTTGGGGCAGTAATTCACCTGAATTAGATTCTATTTACACTCTAAATAGAAGTAAAGTCTACTAGTTGGGTGGGGTCCTGCCCAAGATTGAGGAGTGTGTTCTCTGGAAGATTAAGGCAATCTCATCTATCAGCCCCGTCCTTCAAAGATTGGCTGACCTTCAGAGGCTGGTCCCTGAATGAGGAAATAAAAAACCTACATACTAATTAATAATGGCTATTAATATAATAGAGAATAATTATTTCTCTTAGGTGGAACTTGGCAACTGCTTCTATCTGTGTTTTATTACCTACCTGCTCAGCAGCCACAGCTACTGAAGAATTGGAAAAGATCTTGCCTCTGAAGTTCTTGAGACTATCCAATGGTTCAGCATAAGAAAGGGATAGGATTTTGTCAGTGGAAATACCATGAAAGAAGATGCATTCCCATCTGCTTTGCCACTGCATACCTTTGCATCTGACCTGTAGCTGAACCTTCCTCCATGTGTTGTCTTCCCCAAATAGAATGTAAGCTCCTTGAGAGAAGAAACTCGTCTTGCTTTTTCTATTTTTATTCCTAGCACATATCACAAATGCTTTGACATATAGTATGTGCTTAATATATACTTCTTTATCCACTTATCTCTCTCTCAAATTTGCTTCTTTCCTAATCTATACTGTCCCTATCCTAGTCTAGATATATAGTATCTCACACCTGGCATATAATCCTCATAAATGACATGTTTTATTCCAAGCTCTTTCCTTTTGAAAAAATTTACCATGCTACTACCAGGCTAACAACAACAACAACAAATCCTTTGTAGAGTTCTGAACTCCATGAAAATAAACATCTCCTTATACAAAGACCAAAGGATTACACATAAAACAATAAATTTCCATATGTACTGCTAAGTATATTTTCATATTATTATGGTAGTTCCAATATTTCCCACTGACAAGTACCTCTTTTTAAACTTCTATTCTTTTCTGTGTATTTTAATAATTCATTGATTTTTTAAAAAATATCTATCATTATAACTCACTTTTTATTTTTTCCATGTATAAACATTATTTTAATTATTAATTGATTAAAATTACTTTAATTTTATTAAGTTAATCAAATTAATTAAAATTACTTTAAATATAAGCCCATTGATTAATAATGTGTTTATATTTAAAGTAATTTTAATTAAATAATATTAATATTAATAATTAAAATAATGTTTTTAATTAAAATAATTGTTGATTAATAACAATCTCATTGTATTTTTTATTTTATTTTTAATTTTTTAACATTTATTAATTTCTTTACTTTTAGTTTTCAACATTCACTTTCACAAGATTTTGAGCTCCAGATTTTCTCCCCATCTCACTCCTTCCCCCATCCCAAAAGAGCATGCATTCTGAATACCCCTTCCCCAATATGCCCTCCCTTCTATCATCCCCTCCTCCTTCTCTTATCTCCTTCCCCTTCTATTTTCCTTTAGGGCAGGACAGATTTCTATACCCCATTGCCAATATAACTTATTTCCCAGTTGCATGTGAAAACAATTTTTTAACATTTGTTTTTAAAATTTTGGGTTCCAAATTTCTGCCTTCCTCTCTCCCTACCCACCCTCATTGAGAAGGCAAGCAAAGATCTGCTTCTGGGAGCCAAGATGGCAGAGTAAGAAATAAGTTGCTCTTACCATCCCTTATTAACCTCTGAAAGCCCAGAAAATATTACCTCAGGAACAACCCTGGAAGAGCTGAACCAGCCAAAAGATGGGATGCAATGGTTCGGTATCCCAGGAAGCTTTAGGGATTAACAGAAAAGGCCCATCTTGTCCTGGGAAAGGGGGAGCAGTACAGAATGGGAGATGTACCAGCAAGCTAGCGGAAAGCCCCACTTCAGCACACCACAAGAGATATTGAACCCCAGGTGGTGGGGCAGGCAAATACCAACACCAGGACCCATGAGTACCTCAGTATGAGTAGGGGAACCCATGGAAACCAGCTCAGAAAACCACTACCTGACACTGTATTCTATGGCAGCCAAGTTTCCCAGTGACTCAACAAAACTCTGGGAAGCACAGCTCTAAGGGGGAAAGCCCCAGATGGAGAAACATCCCCAGCAGTGAAACATTCATCTGAAAGGAGCGGAAGAAAGTGAAAGGAAAGGAAAAGCAGGCCACCTCCAGGGGTTAGCCTACCCACCCCTACCTCTAGAGTTCCAGTGTTTCTGATTCCAGACCAACAGTAGGTAAGCTGCCAGAACCCTACAGCTTCCAACTGCCAGCATCAGAGACCCCAGCACACAAAGCCAGTGACCAGGCCCTAGGCTCCTAACACAAGAAGCTTGGTCAGTGCCCCCTGTTCCCCAGCAGGAGAGCTCAATCTCTTTAAGGCTAGGAAATAAGCCAACACCATGAGCAAAAAGAAATGTACTATAGATTTTTATTATGGGAATAGTGAAGATCAAGGCAGCAATTCTGAAGAGGACAACATTGTCAACAAACCCAAATCTGGAACCTCAAAAGAGAATATAATCTGATCTGAAGTCCAAAAAGTCTTCTTAGAAGAGCTCAAGAAGGATTTTTAAAGTCAAATAATAGAGTTAGAAGAAAAATTGGAAAAAAAAATGAGAAGTATAGAAGAGAGAGTCAATAGCTTGGAAAAGGAAGGACAAAAATTAATTGAAGAAAACAAACCTCTCCTACTGACCTTCTAAGTTATTTTTGGTGTTTGTGGGTTGAAAAGTCTGGAAACCACCACAGCTCCCCTTGATTTAGTCCCATGAGACCTACTCCAGGTTTGCTGAGACCTGGTTTTTGCCTGCTTGGCCCATGCTGATCTGCACTCCTCTCCTTGCCGGGTGCAGTAGACCTTTCCAGTCAACCATCCAGGTTGTCTTGTGCTGGAAATTTGTTTCACTCTGTCTTTTTGTGGGTTCTACTGCTCTAAAATTTGTTTAGAGGCATTTTTACAGGTATTTGGAGGGGTTTGGGGGAGAGCTCAAGCAAGTCAATGCTTTCATTCTGACATTTTGGCTCCACTGTTATAACTCACTCTTACCCAACCACTATACCTCTACAACCCCCCCCCCCCCCCCAAAAAAGGCCCTTCCCTCTTATAGTAATGTCATATAAAGAAAATTCACACCTTTGCCAAATCTAGAAATAAGAAGAGTCATTGTGTGTATAATAGTTCTTAAGTGTTCAGATTTTCTATGATCATTTCTATTCATAGTAATTTTCAGTGTTTCTGAATAAGAAAAATAAAATATTGCTAGATATACCAATTCTGCTGATATCCACTCCTTCCCTGATATTGTCCTCCTCATCACTTTTTCTTTCTTTCTTTCTTTTTTTTTTTTAGCCAGGTAAAAGAGGCCATTCTTTGTCTCATTTCTTACCCAGCCTTAATCACTAAATGGGCATTGCCTCAGTCAAACTGAGAACTGGGAAAGACCTTAACTTAAAAAGGCCAAGGTCCCTCACTATATCCAGAGACATCTTCAACTGTCCTGATTTATATCTTGCCACTAGACCCAGATGGTTCCAGAGCAGTAAGTGAGGCTAGTGATTTTGCTAAGCCCTCCCTCACTTAAATCCAATTCTCTTACAAGTCATGGCATCTTCCTGATGTCATGGTCCTATTAGAGAATGAAGGACAAAAACAAGAGTAACAATCTCCTCACCCCAGGTGATTATATCCTTGCTCTTTGCAAATATTCCTAAAGTACATTACCTGGACCTCTCCTTTGCCTCTTCATTCCCAATTCTATATTGTACTTATCAGTGCCCTTGTCATATTATTCCTGTTATGAGGTCATAGACTGTATGGGGGTGGGGAGAGGAGGGAATGATATAGTTTCTCATAGTAAGCTATGTAATAACATTTTGGAATTGAAATTTGTATGAAGCTTCAAATAAGACTACAGACCTTAATTTTTATTATTCTTTACTGAACATATTTTGTCTTTGCATACCTGGAACATATTCCTTCCTCATCTCCTACTTTTAAAATTCTTTGTTTACTTCAAATATCTACTTCAACTTCACTTTTTACATTTAGCCTCTCTACATCTCCCTCCTTGTTCTCCCACTTCTCCACCACCCCTCCAATAAATATGTGTGTGTGTGTATATAAATATATATACATATATACATGCATACATCTATACACTATATACCTCCTTGAGAAACTTCTTGATGACCTAGTACAGTTCCAGGCACATAGAAGGTATCTTGCAAAGGATTGCGGATTGATTAAAGGAATGAAAAAGAACCTTCTCATCCTGCCAGAGAAGTTAGTATGAGGAAGAAAAATAGTTTGAGATGTGAGTAGAAGGACTGAAGACCTGCTGCTAAAGCCAGTGAGAAGGAAAAAAAAATCCAGGAGAAAATTTGTGCAAATGGTTTGAAAAAAGTTAATTTCTGCTTGAATTTTTTAGCTCTACCCAGAGATTCTAATAAGAAATACATGAAAGGAATTAAAATCATTATCTCCTTGTCCTGTGCCCTCTTAAGAAGCTTAACAGTTTGTAAAATCTTTAAAATCAATGTGTTTTGCTGGTTTCGTATTGATATTCATATTTGATATTTTGAACACAAAGCCCAGTGCCTAAACAGATTATTTTTTCTCCTCTCAGGAATTAAATTATCTTCCAGGCACTTATTGTAGCATATCTTTGCCCTAAATAGGAAGCCTGTTCCATTCTTCAAAGATAGAGAGCTGAGGGGGCATATTCTGACCTGATACCCCTGAGGCCTAGGACAACAACAACAACAAAAATGTGATCTGCCTGATTCAGCCAGTACTATCCATATCTGTCTTTGAATTAAGTCCTGTAATTTTGGGTTAAACACATAGGGAAACATAAGCTAGCAAAAATCTAGTTTACTTATAAATCTGTCCTTAAAAACGCAATGTTTATTTATTTTAAAATGATACATGGAAATTCTTCATTGTATTTCTACTTTTATATCAGGAATATTCTAGCTAGTAGTTTCACTATACATTTGAGATGAGGGAAGGTAAGACTTTTAACAAATACGGATTCCTGTGACTTCAGATGTATCTGGTGAGTTTTTGACCTCAACTTACCAATGTGAGAAATTTCTGGATAGCTCCATAATTTCTAAACATGTACATTAAATTATTATTCTAAAGGACATACTCAAAATACAGCATTAGCAAGTGGTATTCATGAGGTATAAATCTCCTCAGGGAGATTTCTATATTCTACTGTTTGTTCTAAGCAGGAAAAAGGATTTTGTTTTGGAAAATAACTGTATTATGTAGTCAGCCTTCAGAATCATATTAATTATGGAGAAACTATTGATTCTGTAAGAGCAATGATTAGTGTTGTTGTACTTCAAGAGTTGGAGGCATGGCCCTGACATTAAACATAGAGTAAAATTGATTCCTATGTCCCCAAATAATTTTGTAAGCTGGATGTGCATTGATTTGAAAAAAAAAGAAAAGAATGAACCAAAACATTTTGCAACATATTACATTTGAATGCCACAGAAGTTTTGTTTGTTTGTTTTATTTTTTAATGCCCTTTGGATGACTAAAATATATTCCTATCAATATGGTGGCAGGGGATAAACTGACCTTTCACTTCTTCTGCAATGTCTTTGGGGGATTGCAATGCTAATCTCATCTCAATAGGACACTGTGAAAAGAGGAGCAGAGAACAGGGAATTTCAGTCTGAGGGCCTCTATTTGACCTCATGGCTTCAGGTAAAGTAAGGAGCAGGGTTTGAGGATTTACAAAAAATTGGTACTCAGGGAGCTAGTGCAAGCCTGGACTTTATTGCTATGCAGCACGACAAGCAAGTAAAAATGAAACAACATACGTAGACACACACACGTGTGTGTGTGTGTGTGTGTGTAAACAGACAGGTTCTGCCACAAAGCAGAAAGGACTAGGGTTACTCACATGAGGAAGGCATCTATTGACAAGATTATAGGGTCTGACACATGTATAAATTATCTATAGCAGCTCTTTTTGTGGTGCACAAGAATTGGAAATTGAGGGGATGCCCATCAATTTGGGAATAGCTGAACAAGTTGTGATATATGAATGTAATGGAATACTATTCCATAAAAAATGATGAGCCTGTGAACTTCAGAAAAACCTGAAAAGACTTACATGAACTGAGGCCCAGTGAAGTGAACAGAACCAGGAGAATATTGTATACAGTAATAGCAACATTGGGTGATAACCAACTTTGATAGACTTAACAATTCTCAGCAATACAAGGATCTAAGACAATTCCAAAAGATTCAAGATGGAAAATATTATCCACATCCAGAGAAAGAACTATGGAGTCTGAATGCAGATTGAAGAACACTATTTTCTTTCTTTTTTTTTTTGTTTCTTCTTTCTCATTTTCTCTTTGGTTCTAATTCTTCTTTATAGCATAACTAATCCGGAAATATGTTTAGTATAATGTACATGAATAGCTTATATCAAATTGCACACTGTCTTGGGGAGGAGAGAGTGGAGGGAAAGGGAGAAAATTTAGAACTCAGAATCTTATAGAAGTGAACATTGAGGTGGGTGGAGCCAAAATGGCAAAGTGAAAGCAGAGACTTTCCTGAGCTCTCCCCCAAATCTCTTCAAATACCTCTAAAAAACAACTCTAAACAAATTCTAGTGGCAGAACCCATAAAGAGACAGAGTGAAGCAGATATCCAGACCAAGATAACCTGGAAGGTCAACAGGAAAGGTCTGCTGCACTGGCCTGAGAGAGGAGGGTCCAGAGTGCAGGGCACAACAGCTGATCTGGCCTAAGCAAAGTCATTCTGGGGAACTGAATCACCAGAAGTGGCGGTGGGTTCCAGTCTTCTCAGCCCACAGACACCAGAGACAACTTAGAAGGTCAGTGGGAAGAGTCTGTTGTAACTGGGTGAGAGAGAAGCATGGTTTAGCACAGGGATTCAGGACATGCAAATGCAGCCTCTGCCAGACAAACCAGGAACAGTCTTTGGGAGTGACTGAATCAGCTGCAGTAGTGGAGGCAGAAGCAGCAGCAATGTTCCCGGAGGAACACAAACTGAAAGTTTGAAAGTCACCTGTTTTGATGTCTAGGAGCCAAGATGGTGGAGTTAGAAGTAAGTCACTCTCACCCTCCTTTATTGACCTTAAAAAATCCAGAGAATATTGCCCCAGGAAAAATCTTGAAATAGTAGAATCAATAGAAAGACTAGATACATCAATTTAGCTTGTGAGGCTAGGGGGATTATTGGGAAAGATCCCTCTTGTTGTGGCTAAAGGGGACCAGTGTAGGAAGGGAGGCATCCCAGCAAACAAGTGGCAAGCCCTGCCTCACCAAACCAGTAACCAGGCCCTTAGACCCCAGCACAAGAAGCCTGGGACAGTGCCCCCTGTGTGCCAGAAGTAGAGATCAACTTTAAAAGTCAGAAAAAAGGCAAACAAGATAAGCAAGAAGCAACACAGAAAAACAATGACCATAAAAAGAGTATCTTGGTGAAAAAGAAGTTCAAAACACAAATCCAGGGGAGGATAACATTGCCAATATACCCATATCTTAAAACTCAGAAGGGAATATGAACTGGTCTCAAGCACAAAAAGCCTTTTTGGAAGAGCTGAAGAAGGATTTTAAAAATCAAGGAAGGTAGAAGAAAAATTTAACAATTCATTTAAAAATAAATTTGACAAAATGGGAAAAAAAAGTACAGTGAAGAAAACAACTTCATAAAATGTAAAATGGGCCAAATGAAAAAAGAGGTACAAAAGCTAACTAAAGACAATAATTATTAAAAATTATAATTGGGCAATTAGAAGCTAATGACTCTGAGACATCAAGAATCAGTAAAACAAAATCATACTCAGGTATAGAAATTTAACTATCCATATAAGCAGTAAGAGAGGAGAGGGGAAAGAAAAGAGAAGCGGGGGAATTGAAGGGAGGGAAGAAGTAGCAAGGGAAAAACAGAAAGAAAGGGAGGGGGCTGATGAAGGGAGGGCAGATAGAGGGAAGTTTTGGTCAAAAGCAAAACTCTAATGAGAAGGGAAAGGGAGAAAAGGAGGAAGAAAAGCATGAACAAGGGAGGGGGAATAGGATGGAGAGAAAGACATATGTAATCATGCCTGTGAATGTGAATGGGATGAACTCTCCAATAAAATGGAAGTGGATAGGAGAATGGATTGAAAATCATAATCCTAAAATATGTTGTTTACAGGAAACACATTTGAAACAGAGGGACACACACAAGGTAAAGGTAAAAGTCTGGAGTACACTATATTATGATTCAGCTGAAGTAAAAAAGAAGGGGTAGAAATCCTGATCTCTGACAAAGCAAAAGCAAAAATAGATCTTATTAAAAGAGATAAGGAAGGAAAGTACATTCTGCCAAAAGGCACCATAGACAATGAAGTAATATCATTACTAAACATATATGCACCAGAAGGTATAGCATGCAAATTCTTGGAGGAGAAGTTCAGGGAGTTACAGGAAGAAATAGACAGCAAAACCATACTAGTGGGGGACCTCAACCTCCCCCTCCCTGAACTAGATAATTCTAACCACAAAATAAAGAAGAAAGAAGTTAAGGAAATGATCAGAATTTTAGAAAAGTTGGATATGGTAGACCCCTGGAGAAAATTGAATGGGGATAGAATGGAATATTTTTTTTTCTTGGTGGTACATGGCATATACACAAAAATTGAACATGTTTTAGGTCATAAAACCTCACAATTCAATGCAGAAAGGCAGAAATATTAAATATGTCCTTTTCAGATCATGATGCAATAAAATTATATGTAATAAAGAGCCATGGAAAGATAGACTAAAAATTAATTTGAAACTAAATAATCTAATCCTAAAGAATGAGTGGGTCAAACAAGAAATCATAGAAACAATCAAAAACATCATCCAAGAGAATGACAATAATGAGACAACATACAAATGTAGATGAAGCAGTTCTTAGGGGAAGTTTTATATTTTTAAATGCTTACATGAATAAAATAGAGAAAGAGGAGATCAATGAATTGAACATGCAACTAAAAAAAAAAACCTAGAAAAATAATAGATAAAAAATCCCCAATTAATTACCAAAATCGAAATACTGAAACCAAAAGAGAGAGATTAGTAAAATTTAAATTAAGAGAACTATTGAACTAATAAACAAAACTAAGAGCTGGTTTTATGAAAAAAACAATAAAATAAGTAAACCTTTGGTTCATTTAATTAAAAAAAGAAAAAAAAAGAAAACCATATCAAAAATGAAAAGGATGAATTCACCACCAATGAAGAGGAAATTACAACAATAACTAGGAATTATTTTGCCCAATTGCTTGCCCATGAATTTGACAATCTTAATGAAATGGATTTACATTTACAAAAATATAAATTGCCCAGATTAATGGAAGAGGAAATAAAATACTTAAATAACTCCATTTCAGAAAAAAAAAGAAATTGAACAACCTATCAATTTTTTTCCCTAGGAATAAAATCTCTAGGGCCAGATGGACTTACAAGTGAATTCTATCAAACATTTAAAGAAAATTAATAAGAATACTATACAGACTATTTGATAAATAAACAAAGAAGGAATCTTACCAAATTATTTTCATGATACAAATATGGTGCTGATAACTAAACCAGGAAGAGTCAAAACAGAGAAAAAAATTTATAGACCGATTTCCTTAATGAATATAGGTACAAAAAATTTAAATAAAATATTAGCAAAAAGATTACAGCAACTTATCAGGAGAATAATATACTATGACCAGGTAGGATTTATACCAGGAATGCAGGGATGGTTGAATATTAGGAAAACTATCATCATAAATGATCACATCAACAACAAAACTAACAGAAACCCCATGATCATCTCAATAGATGCAGAAAAACCTTTGGAAAAAAATGCAGTACCCATTCCTATTAAAAACACTAGAGAATATAGGAATAAATGGAGTCTTCCTTAAAATAATAAGTAGCATATACCTAAAACCTTCAGCAAGCATCATACGTAATGGGGACAAGCTAGAAGCATTTTGAATAAGATCGGGAGTAAAACAAGGATGTCTGTTTTCACCACTGTTGTTCAATATCATACTAGAAACGTTAGCTTTAGCAATAAGAGCAGAAAAAAAAATTGAAGGTATTAGAATAGGCATAGAAGAAACAAAGCTATCACTTTCTGCAGATGATATGGTGGTATATCTAGAGAATCCTAGATAATCAAGTAAAAAAAAATGCTACTTGAAATAATAACCAACATTAGCAAAGTTGCAGGCTATAAAATAAACCCACATAAATCATCAGCATTTCTATATATTACCAACAAAGCCCAACAACAAGAGATTGAAAGAGAAATTCCATTTAAAGTTACTGTAGACATTATAAAATATTTAGGCATCTACCTACAGAAACAAACCCAGGAACTATATGAACACAATTACAAAACACTTTTCACAAAAATAAAGTCAGATCTAGATAATTGGAAAAACATCAGTTGTTCATGAGTAGGCTGAGCTAATATAATAAAAATGAAAATTTTACCTAAGGTAATTTACTTATTCAGTTTCATACCAATCAAACTACCAAAAATATTTTATAGAGCTAGTAAAAATAGTAACAATATTCATCTGAAAGAACAAAAGGTCTAGAATATCAAGGGAACTAATGAAAAGAAATGCAGGGGAAGGTGGCCTACCCATACCAGATCTTAAATTATATTATAAAGCAGTAATCATCAAAACTACTTGGTACTGGCTAAGAAATAGAGTGGTTAATCAGTGGAATAGGTTAGGTACACAGGACACAGTAGTCAATGACTCTAGTGATCTACTCTTTGATAAGCCCAAAGACCCCAGCTTCTGGCATAAGAACTCACTTTTTGACAAAAACTTCTGGGAAAACTGGGAAAGAGTGTGGTGGAAACTAGGCATAGACCAAAATCTTACACCCTATACCAAAATAAAGTCAAAATAGGTACATGATTTAGATATAAAAGCTGATACCATGAGCAAACTGGGAGAGCAAGGAATAGTTTACCTATTAGATTTATGGAGAATGGAAGAAGTTATGACCAAACTAGAGATAGCATTATGAAATGCAAAATGGTTGATTTTGATTACATTAAATTAAAAAGTTTTTGCACAAACAAAGCCAATGCAAATAAGATTTGGAGTGAAGCAGAAAACTGGGAAAGAATTTTTACAACCAGTGTCTCTGATAAGGGCCTCATTTCTAACATATAGAGGGAATTAATTCAAATTTATAAGAATACAAGTCATTCCCCAATTGATAAATGGTCAAAGGATATGAACAGGCAGTTTTCAGAGGAAGAAATTAAAGCTACCTACAGTCATATGAAAAAATGCTCTAAATCACTATTGATTAAAAAGAAATGAAAATTAAAACAACTCTGAGGTACCACATCACACCTATCAGAATGGCTTACATGACAAAACAGGAAAATGATAAATGTTGGAGAAGATGTGAGGAAATTGGAACATTAATGCATTGTTGGTGGAGTTGTGAACTGACTCAGCAATTTTGGAGATCAATTTGAAACTATGCCCAAAAGACTATAAAACTGTGCATACTTTTTGACCCAGTGATAGCACTTCTAGGGCTGTATCTCAAAGAGATCATAACAATGAGAAAAGGACCCACATCTACAAAAATATTTATAGCAGCTCTTTCTGTGGTGGCAAAGAATTGGAAATTGAATGGATGTCCATCAATTGGGGAATGGCTGAACAAATTGTGGTATATGAATGTAATGAAATACTATCATGCTATAAGAAATGATGAGCAAAAGAAGCAAAAGAAATTCCTTCACTGTCCATGTCCACCTCTCCACCCCCCAAAAAAAACAATAAACAAACCAACAAAACATGCTTCAGTCTGTACTCTGAGTCCATGAGTCTCTATCTATAGGTGACTAGCATTTTTCATCATGAGTCCTCTTGTTATTGTGTTAATCAGAGATCTCAAGTCTTTTAGAGTTGTTTGACTTTACTTTATTGTTGTTATTGTACAAATTGTTCTCCTGGTTCTGTTTATTACACTTTTAAAGAGGGAGTGGGTTGTTCATGCAAGATGAAGAATAATTCCTTAATCAGCTGGGCTGACAATGCATAAGAAGTGTTTGAATTGATTGAGAAAACTGGGTAATGTCCTATGGAACCTGAATAAAACTTGGGAGCAAGCTCAAAACATGAAATATTCAAGGAGGTAGGAAGGAGACAGTGTTCTTTTGAAAATCTTGAGAAGGAATCAATTGGGGGAAGGTCTCCCCCTCCTCCTCTTGACTGAAGGAAGATCTCATGAACTTTGGATATCTGGAAACCTTCCCCTCTTTTCATTGCCATTCTAGCAGCATCCCAGATCATCTAGCAGCAGTTTGTGCATCTGCATTGGGAGCCAAGGATAGATTGAATGAGTATTCAATGTTCTACAAAAAGCCCAGCATAACAGCTATACCACCTAAGGTGAACATTTTGAGGACTCCAGCAAAAGGACTTCCAGGGGCCATGAGTTACTTCTTGCTACACATATTCTCTAAATCTGAATCCATGTGCTGTAAGAAATGATGAACTGGTTGGTTTTAGAAAAACATGGAAAGACTTGTATGAAATAATGAAGAATAAAAGGAGCAGAACCAAGAGAATATTGTATACAGTGACAACAATATTGTTGGAAGAATAATTGTAAACAATCAAGTTATTCTGAATGATATAAATATTCAAACCAACTACAAAAGACCTATGAAAGAAGATGTTATCCACCTCCAGAGAAAGAAATGATAAGTAGAAATATGTATAATATTGTTTTACATATATTTATAAATTTTTGCCAAATGATGGCCTTCTTTAGTGCAATGTGGAGAGGCAGGGAGGGAGACAGTTCAGAAATTCAGACTTCAGAAAAGGCTAGAAAGACTTGTATGGACTGATTCTGAGTGAAATGAACAGAACCGGAAGACCATTGCACATAGTAACAGTCACGTTGTGTGATGATTAACTTTGACAGACTTAGCTCTTTTCAGCAGTGCAAGGATCCAAAAGTCTCCTCCAAAAGTCTCAAGACGGAAAATGTTATCCACATCAAGAGAAAGAGCTATGGAGTTTGAATGCTGATTGAAGCATACTATTTGCTTTTTTTTTTTAGGCAGGTAATGGAAAAATAGGAAGTATCTGAGAGAACAGGATCAATATATTTTAAGTGTAAGGTGTTGGAGATTTGGAGACTGACCACTTGATTTCTTTTTGGTTTTCTTTTGTTTTCTTTTGTTTTTTTTTTTGCTTTTTGGTGAGGCATTAGGGGTTAAGTGACTTGCCCAATATCACACAACTAGTTAAGTGTCAATTGTCAGAGGCTAGATTTGAAATTGGGTCCTCCTGACTCCAAGGCTGGAGCTCTATGCACTGCGCCACCTAGCTGCCCTGACCACTTGATTTCTCCTCAATGTTAATTAAACTTGCAGCATCAATTAGTTTTCAAATAGGAATATTTGCTGAGAAAGTAGAGGAAAGACAGACATTTAAATACTGTTGAAACCTTTCTTCTCTACTATTTCAGTCTCTAGGGAGATTAGACCCTCACCACATTCTATGGGTTAAATGGATCATGGTTGCGGTTTGAAGAACTATGGGTTAAACAGAGTATGATTGCTATTAGGAGCAATGGTAATACATAATACATAATCAATTAAAATTAGGTAAAGAATAGCAAGCGACAAGCAACCAACTTATATCCTGCTTACTTTTCACCTATTCCCTCCCCCTACATATCTTACATTTTTCAACCCACTCCCTCTTTAAACAGTTTCAGTAGAATACATAAATATCTTAAGCCCCTGCACAGACTTATGCCATGATGCTGGCTCTCCATCGTAAGGTGTTATTGCTGGAGTGTCCTTAAAGTACATCCTATTATAAATTTTGGACCATCCACTCCACTCTGACTTTGTGTGCCAATCTTTCCTTGGAATTTGTGCATCACAAGTGGCTGCTCTTCAACAGTTTCTCCCATTACACCAACCAGGTTAATTTCCAGAATAGTCAATAATTAAGTCACTCTCTTGCTTGCAAGGCAGGATGTCTTGGCTGCTGGGTCAATTCACAGCAGTGCTGGGCCAAGCAAGTTGCTTCTTAGGGTGTGCTTCTTACTGGTCTCAGCTTCTTCATTTAGTAGCAAACCCCAGTATAGTCTCCAGTTGCTCAACCTTTGATGGATCTTTCACCCTTTTGAAACTTATAACATCAATTTTATTACCAATACTCATTTATTAGGATGGAGGAGAGACAGAGAGAGAGAAGAAGAAGAAGAAGAAGAAGAAGAAGAAGAAGAAGAAGAAGAAG
>NW_020954552.1:10667964-10739948 GCF_900497805.2 Vombatus ursinus | reverse complement strand
AGAAGAAGAAGAAGAAGAAGAAGAAGAAGAAGAAGAAGAAGAAGAAGAAGAAGAAGAAGAAGAAGAAGAAGAAGAAGAAGAAGAAGGAGGAGGAGGAGGAGGAAGAGAAGGAGAAGGAGAAGGAGGAGGAGAAGGAGGAGGAGGAGGAGGAGGAGGAGGAGAGGGAGGAGGAGAAGGAGAGGGAGGAGGAGGAGGAGAAGGAGGAGAAGGAGAAGAAGAAGGAGAAGGAGAAGGAGAAGAAAGAGAGAGAGAGATAGAGAGAGAGAGCGAGAGCGAGAGAGAGAGAGAGAGAGAGAGAGAGAGAGAGAGAGAGAGAGAGAGTGAGAGAGAGAGAGAGAGAGAGAGAGAGAGAGAGAGAGAGAGAGAGAGAGATATCCAGGAGTAGATTCACTGTTAAGAGATAGAATATGGATGAGAATCCAGCAAATAAGGTTAAGAAAGAGTAATCAGACAGGAGAGAAGAGGTAAAAATCAAAAAAGTTGTGTCATAGGAACTTTGGAAAGATAAAGTATCCTGAAGGAGAGGTTAGTTAATAGTGTAAAATACTACAGAGAAGTCAAGAAGAATGAGGACTGAGAAGAAGCTATTGGATGTTGCAATTAAAAGATCTTTAAGAGAGAACAGTTTAGTCAAGTTATATGAGATCAGAATCCATATTGTATGTTAAATGCATGTGGAAAGTATTATGGTTATATAAATGGAAAAAATAAGACAGTCACTGCTCTTGGAAAGCTCATGTTCTAATGTGGCAGACAATACTCACATACACATATAGATATGCATATACATGTACATATACAAATACATATATAACATAGGTTTCTGCTCCAATTCAGATGGAACATCCTCATGATCATTAGGGTACAGTAACAAAGCAGATGGTAATGCCTCTTAAGTCAAAAAGTGAGAGGAAAATAAATGTTGGCATCTTCTCCCTGCCTTTCTTTATCCTATCCAATCCCAACCAGGAGTTTGGTTGTGAAATAAGATGGAAGACTATAGCTATAAGAAAACTTCCCCAAGTCAGAGTTGTATCTTTAAAAGGAATTTACCAAATTTAGGATAGGAGAAATATTGCTAGATTAAAATTTTATGTGAAAAATATATGGCAGTATTAGTAGACTACTCTCTGTAGTTGATATACTCTGTCTTAAGAGAAGTATGCCATCCAACAGTAGGGAGCTGGCAGTCTTGCTGAGCTCACATCTGGTCAGACCACATTGGTAATATTTTGTTCAGTTCTGAACACCACATTTTAGAAAAGATATCAAGAAGTTCGATAATATCCAGAGAAAAATGAACAAGATGGTGAAAGGCTTTGAGGTCTGTTATATGAAAATTGTTTGAAAGGCATCTAGATTAGCCTGGAAAATAAAAGACTTTGTGGGTGGATGATAACTGTATTCTCAGACAGACGTGGGGAACCTGTGGCTTCGAAGCCATATGTGGCCCTCTAGATCCTCAAGTGTGGCCCTTGGCCTGAATCCAAACTTCACAAAATTCTGTGACCTAGAAGGTCACATGTGGCTTGGAGGCCACAGATTTCCCACCTTCATAAGTATTTGAATGACTTCAAGAGGCAGTAATAGGCAAAACAATTAAGACATTATAGAGAAGCAGAATTAATCTTGACATAAGGGAAAACATGCTAACAATTAGAGTCATCTAAAAGTAAATTGTTATGCACTCAGAGAAAGTCAGTTTCTCCTCCCAGTAGGTCTTCACATGGAAGGTAGTTGACTACTTCCTGGGAACAAGGAAGAGAAGAATCTTGTTCAGATATGGTTTGGACAAGGCAACCTCTGATATCTTGCTGACTCTAAGAATCTAGGATTCTATGAAAAATATGTTATTACTTTTCCCATTTATTCTTCCCAAATAAATATCAGTAATTATTATATCATTAATTACTTGAGAGATATCTGATAACTTACCTATATAAACCAATATTTAATATTTAGGTATTTTCTATTTGCACAATAAATATTATTTTGTGTTACTTCCCTTGAAATTCACACTCAGTTAACATGGGGTATAATAGAAGGATGACTTCATAATGGATTAGGTTTTGGCATGAATACAAGTATTTAATGCAATGCATGTTTGAATTTAATTAACCGCTCAGCAATGTAAAATTTTACATTGCTCCTCAACTCAAGGGAAATGGTTGCTTTCCAAAACCATAGTCAAAAAGAGAGTGGGAAAAATTGTTTTTAAATTAGTAGTAACAAATGATAATTATTCACATAAACTTTTTAGCTCAAATAATTGCTTTCAGCTTTATCTATTGAAGTCATTTGGCCAGGGTAATAACCAGGCTTTTCATTACAAAAGAGGTTCTCAGCTGGACTACATTAAAGTTCCCTTATTTATCAGTATATCATCATTTTCAAATGTCTCCTTTTAGAGTTGCAATAGGCTTAAAATGCAGCCTGGCAAATGACTGCCTCTATTCCCAAACTAGCCAGGCCACAGATATTCCATTCCAAACTACAGCAGAAATTAAATATAATGAGAAATCTTGAAATAAACCATCCATACAAATTGCCAGGTGATAACACGCTCAAAGTATCTGAGAATTTGGGCAGTCAGATATACTGCAACTCAAGAAAGTAATATCCTATGGCTTAAAAGGAACTTCATTTTTCCATAAGAAACATAATGAAGCATCCATTTTCTTTTTTTTTTCCTATTGTCACCTAAACTTGATTTTGAAGTGAGAAGAGGAAATAGGTGGAATAATAGCAGGAAGGATAGCAGCCCAAGAGTAAGCAAAGGCACTAGCAAGAAATAATCACTCTCCAATTTAGGTTGACTACAGAAAGCAATACTGGGAGCAGCAAGATCTTATATTAGAAAACTATTTTGAATTGGCATAGAGTCATAGTGTGTTAGATCTAGAAAGACACTGGGGTCATCTACTCTTAGTACTACTCTTACATTGTGGTGAGATCAGGAACAAACTTTATTTTCTAATGATTTTTCTAATTTTCAACCTACAGGTCAAAGGATCATATCTTTGAGGTAGAGAAGGGATCTTAGAGGTCATCTAGTGCAAACTCTTCATTTCATGGATGAGGCCACGGAGGCCCAGAGGGGTAAAATCATGCACCCTAGTAATAAGTGGCAAAGTCAAGGGTGGAACACAGATTCTCTAACTCCAAATCCAAAGGAATTACCATTGTACCACATTGTCTCTCTACCTTTTCCCAAGATTTAGGTACTGCTTTGCTACTTTGTTAAATTTGAAATTTTACTGTTTATAGATGTGAAGTCTGGCTGATCATCTGAGCCTGAAGGGACATATTAATTTGTTGTGGATCTCTAACACTCTGTAGTCATTCCCCCACCCCTGGAAATTATTTCCTTGTTTTTCTTCATAACCAACATCATTAAACTTCCTATTTCATTCCAAGCATTATATATAAGACCAAATAAAATTTCTTTCAGATTATAGGTTTATGAGTCTATGTTAAATTCTGCTGTGCTGCAGCTTATAAATTAATACATTTTTCAGGCCTAAAGCTAAATAAAATTTCTTTTGCTCCAAATCACTCATCATTTGAGAAATACAATTTAATACAACTTTGAGTTTCACCTTATACCCAGAAAATTGACAACAATGACAAAAATTGAGAATAGTCAATGTTAGAAGGGCTATAGAAGGAAAGACATACCAATGCACTATTCCTGTAGCTATGAATTGATCCAAACGTTTGTAGGGAAAAAATTGAAATTATATTAAGCAAATGACTAAAATATCTATGCCTAGAGAAGATCCCCATTTGACCAAAAAGGTCGAAGATTGGAAGAGGAAAAAATAATTCCAATACACAGCAAATAAATAAATAAGTAAAATCACTTTTTCTGGTACTAGAAAAATGGAAACAAAATAGCTAACTATCCACTAGGGAATGAATAAGTAACTTATGGTACACCAATATGAAGACCTATTACTTTGCTGTAATAAATGATGACTATAAAGAATACAAGGAGCCAAAAATATTTGCATGAATTGATATAAAATGAAGTAAGTAGAACCAATAAAATAAATACATAAACACAATAACTAAAAATTTAAGTGGAAAGAATAATAAAAATTATAATATGACACTGTAATCATGACTGAGCTTGACCCTGAAGGATAGATATGTGAATGTAGTTACCTTTCCTTCTTTGCAACTTACAATTTAATGGCAGAAGACAACATACAAAAGAAAGCTGGAAAGAGGCAGAGATGGCAGAAATAAACATGTTGGCAGACCCAGTGTGTGAGTATTTTGTTCTGTGAAGTCAAAACCAAGCAGAGCTGCAGATGGAAAGTGGAGTGAACTATAAGTCAAGTTTCTGCCCTCTATAAAGGAAGACATTAGAAGGATTTAGTATTCCATAACTCAGCCCATTAACCAGAGAGGTTATGAGGCTGAGGGACACTGTAATGTGTTGAGTATCCAAGATTTGAGTTAGTAATGTGTTAATGAGATTAGAAGTGATAAAACTTAGCCTGGGAGGGACAAAGATCAAACCAAGTAGAGCTGAAGATGGAATGTGGACCTATTTGTTGGCTTTCTAATTTTTAATATTGCATATTCATTTCATTAATCCTCTCTTTTTCTGTTTGTTAATTTATGTTTGTAAGGAAATGCTTTTTCCCCTGAAGACTATTTAGCCACATCTCAGAAATTTAGGTAAGTTGTTTCATCATTATCATTTTCATTTACATAGTTATTAATTGTTTCTATGATTTGTCCTTTGACTTACTCATTATTCAGGATTCCATTGTTAAGTCTTCATTTGGGTCTATATCTTTTGTCTATGATTCTTGAACCAATTATTATTTTTGCTGCATTATGGTCTATATAGAATATATTAATTATGTCTGCTTTTAACATCTTTTTGTAATATGTCTGTGCTCTAATATGTGGTAAATTTTTGTAAAAGTGCCATGTAGTTCTGAGAAATATGTATGTTCTTTTGCTATCCCACTTAGCAGACACCATGTCTTTTAACTTTAAATTCTTCAGAAATTTGTTCAGCTCCATATTTTCCCTTTTGCTTATCTTTCTTTTAGACTTATCCAAAACTAGAAGAGTATTCAAGTTCCCTATCACTATTGTGTTACTATCTATGTCTTATTGTAGTTCAGATAATGTTTTCTTTATGAATTTGGAAGCTAAAACATATTGATATTGGTTTAATGTCTTTTGTTTCTATCATCATAATATAGTTTCATTTTTATTCCTTTATTATTGACTGTTTTTGCTTTGTTAGGTAACATGATTCCAAGTCCTGTTTTTTTTATTCATTTGATGTATAATGTATTTTTATCTATACCTTAAGTTTTATTTTGTCTATGTCTTTTTTTAAATGTGTTTCTTGTAAGAAAACTGATGGCAGGGTTTTGTTTTCTTATCCATCTGTCACTCTTTTTCATTTTGTTGAATTGCTTAATCCATTTACATTTAAAGTTATGGGAGTTGGTTTGTATTTCTGTACATTTGTTCCTAATATTATTTTTATTTTTAAATTAAGAATTTTTTTGCTTTTCTTCTGTAAACATAGTATAATGCTCCTTTAGTTACTTTACCTTAATCTTTTTTGTTTATTTGTTTAAAATGGCCCTATTCCCATTGGATCTCGTACCCTTACCCCTGATCATCTCCTTTCATTCATTACCCTTTTTCATCGGGGGTTTTACTTATTAGTCCTTTTTATTCTCGTGCTTTTATGTCATTATGTAATTCTTCCCTCCCTTTTTTCCTTCTCATTCCAATAGATTTCCCCTTCCTCTTTTCAATTAGTCTGTTAATTTTTTGTAACTTTTCTAGAAAAAGAATTTCTCTCATTTTCTTCCTAATTCATCCTCTCTTTCTGTCTACTACGTGCCTTCAATTTGTGATTCGTGACACCTATAATTGTCTGGCCTCTCTCTTTTCTCTGTATTCCTCATTTAGTCAAAGTTTCTAAGGTATCTATTCTAGGCTCTAACTTCTAGTGGGCTTAAACCACTGCCTTATAGTAAATATCCTTTGGATTCCTTTTTTTCCTTTAGGTTTCACTCCCAGAACAATGCAGGTGTTAGAGAGGACATTGCCTCATGTTAGCATGCATCTCCCATTAATAAATGTTCATTTCTTTCCCCCTTTTACAGATTAAGTGTAGGGAAGGGCTTAGGAATTTATATAGTGCCCACTATGTTTCAAACACAGTGTGCAGTGCTATTCATATCTCATTTGATCCTCTATTCAACCTTGCAAGGCAGGTACTGTTATTATCTCCATTTTATAGTTGAGGAAACTGAGGCAAACAAAGATTAAATGACTTGGTCAAGGTCACACAGTTAGCATGTGGTCAGATTTAAACTCCAGTCTTCTTGAATCTGGACCCAGAATTCCATCTATTGTACCACCAAACTGAAATTCATATAAAATGACTAGCTCATTCTTACACAGCTAGCAAGAATCAGACCCAGACCCTGAAATCCTTAGAAAGCAAAGAAAGTGAGCACAGAATAAAGGTAATGGGCTACAATGCAGAATGAGGACAGAAACTAGTTTTCAGAGGAATGAAGCAGTGGGCAAGATGAAGAACAGATGATTGTGATTATATATTGACATTTCAGAGTTTAAGATTTTTGAGATGGAACAGTTTGAGGTGATGTGAGGTTATAGATGAAATTTCTCTTGGGAATGGCCTGGAGTAGTTGAAAGAGAAGTCATAGGGTTGAAGAGGTTGATGAATTTGGAGACTGTGTTGTTTAAAGGGTCATGAGTATGAATAATAAAGCAACCGCACACGAAGGTAAGGGTTGGCAGAACATGAACAATAATGTTCCAATGTTGACTGAATTTGTTGAGAAAAAAGGAAAAGTGACTAGGAGCAAGATGACAAGGAGAATGTGGAGAGGCTGACATAAATAGAAAAATGAAAGTCAAAGACAGGCTGTTGAATGATTGTGACAAAGGGATGGTTTGGAAGTGGCAATGGAGAGGGGACAAAGAGCGTGCAAATTCTCCTTTCTCACTGTGTGTATTGAGGGGTATGGGAGAAAAAGTTACTTTCACTTGAAAAACTAGCAAGGATTAAGTGTCTTCAGAAGAAAACCCTATTATAGTGCATGCCAAAAGATAGGAGTGGCATGAAAGGAAAAGCTAAAGGATAAAAGGTATCTTATGGAATATTATCTAGGGATTCCTGGAGGCACAGTAAAGTGCTGAGAGGTAAATAATGAATGAGAACTGGAGAGCTGAGTTGGATGATTGAGGATGAGAAATCAAGAAAAAGTAGTGGTTCTATGATATTTTATCTTGGTAATGGAGGTTATAAAACACAGGAGTTAGAGAAACAGTAGTTACGAATTTTTTCACAATGAGATAGGAGAAGGACCAAGTAGGGAAAGCTTGTATACTGAATCAGTCCAAGATTCTGATTAGAATGTTGATTTTACGGGTGTGAAGAAATTATAGTTTCCAAGTGGAGTTCCCTCAGCTGATTAGTTATAAGAATGTCTGGGACCAATTGTGAGAAGGAGTATGCCTTTCTATGAATAACACAGGGTAGTATCTTCAACACGAAATGACTGGCCATGGGAGACATTGGCATTGGGGAGTCATAAAATGAATTGAGTGGTTGTTTCTACCTCTAGAGGCCTAGATCCTTCTTCTAATAGTTTAAACATTTGATTAAATAATTTTGATAAACCCTGTGGTTTGCATTTCTTGAATAAAGATCTACTTGACTTAATTTCAACATTGAGAAATTCTTATAGGAAGGAGTGGGTCAATAAATATTTGCTGAATTTTGTTGAATTTATCTCCAATTATATTTGCTTGTTTTTGTCTCTGTCTGTCTATATGTCTCTCATTATGTAAATGGGTATGATGGATCTTACTAATAGACCCTGCCTTTTGCTAGCTAATTTGTGTGAATATCTGAGTGAATAAAATTCTAAGATCACAAACATATATATACACACCTTTGGGAATAGAAAAAATAACAGCAATGAAACATATACAGTCTTTAAATCAGAAATTATCATGCTTAGGCTTTCTTGTGCCTGAGATACATTGGTTAACTGGATTTGTTTTGTTTTGCTTTGTTTTCCCTTCTACTTTTGCCAATATATCTGAGCTTGTGATGTTTCCTTTTCTCTGTCAATCCCTGAGCCCACAATTCAAAACTATCTTAATTATGAATTGTGTGGTAAACTCCAGACTTTACTTGGTCTCTTTTTATGAATAAGTGGATTAACTGCATGTAAAAGAGGCTATTAGACTCTTGATTATTATTTTAGGATTTCTACTTCGTTTCTTTTCTTTATCAGTGAGTTAAATGATTACACAATGCATAATTAGGCAGCAGTCATGTATCTATCTATTCAGGCACCAATGGTTTGCTATGCAAGGGAAGAATTACATCCTGCAGGCTGCATCCTATCAGATCTAGACCTATAATAAATCTACAAACATTTATTATGAAAGTTCCATATACTAGACACTCTGCCAGGTGATAGAGACATAAAGATATAGTAACACAGCCCTTTTCCTTAAAGTGATTATATTCTAAAGGACTGTAAGTAGTAAAAAGTTTGTAGAAAGAATGAATTTAGGTAAGGATGCTGGGCTTAGCCTCTTTATCCTTTTGTAATTCTAGATAAAGTTTTGCTCAATAGAATATAGAATATTCCTGTGTATCTTCATAGTTTGTTCTTTTATGGAACCATCTCTGAGCCTTTACATAAGTCATTCTCTTCACCTACAATTTCCTTCCCCCATTCCACTAGTATATTAAGCATTTCCAAAAACTGATTTAAAGGCGATTTCTTCCAGTAAAGAGACAATGTCTTAGAATCAGGAAGACCTGGATATAAATTATGGACTTTAACACTTCATAGTTATGTTACCCAAGAAAAAATACTTAAAATCTATATACCTCAGGCAATTCCCTAGCACTTAACCTACTAAATTATATAAGATTTTAGAGTCCCATGCTCCCCAGAAAGTGTTCTGTGACTAATCTATCACTCCTATTCAGTAACACTTTGGCATATATGTAAACCAAAATTGTATAAACACACACACACACACACACACAAACAGACATATATGTGTGTATATATACACATAGATGTGCATACACACATATATGCAAATACATGTATATACATATGCACATGTATACACACGTACACACATATGTACATAAGTATGTATGTATACGTGCATGCATGCATGTATGTATATATGCAGACAGGTTGTATAGAGCATTGGGCTTGGAAATCAGGAAAACTCATCTTCATGAGTTCAAATCTGGCCTCAGACACTTATTAGTTCTGTGACCCTTGGCAAGTCACCTAATTCTGTTTACCTCAGCTCCTCATCTGTAAAATGAGCTGGAGAAGTAAATGGCATACTACTCCAGACCTTTTGCCAAGAAAACCCCAAATGAGGTCACAAAGAGACAGGTATGACTGAAAAATGGCTGAAGACACACACACACATATGTACACATACATATATGATACATATATACACACATATGTATATATGTATGTATACACACATATATGCATTGTGTGTGTATGCATATTTGTACAGATTTATACACACAGCGAGACATATATGCACTTACAAATATACATATATACACAAATAATATAAAAGCAAACCACATAAATATACTATATACATACATTTTAGATATATACACACACACATATATATAATTTGTTTTATATTATTGACATATATTTGGTGCATATATATGCATATATATCTATAAATATATGCATACATAGAGTTTGTTTTATACATTTTTTAAATGTTGCTATGTTACTTTATAAATGTATTTAGCTATTTCATGTATTTATATTCTGTATATAACCCACCTTTATAACCTCCTCTGGGCAAGAAGCTCATATAATTTTCTTTATAATAAATAGCTAACGATTTCTTACTAACTATTCACTTACTGATATAAGTACAGTATGGGGTTTCTGAAGCTGAGGAAGGAATCATCATGAGTACTGATGTAAGTTTGTAGGCTAGGGACCAAGTTGCAATTTCAGAGACCCTGATTTTGTAATAATTATAAACTAAACATATATTTTGACTTGCTCACTTAATGCCAAAATGCTAAAACCTGGGGAAAATCCTTGAAGCTTGAAAGATGTAAATTCAAGACAAATGATACATTCCATTGTGTGATAAGAAGGAAATATGCACAACTTTTTATACCTCAAGAGTTGAAATAAAGGTTCAAAAGAAGCATTCAAGAATTTCTTTTTTTGGTGAAGTAGGTTGTTGAGAGATTTAGAGGGAACACTTTGAATACATTTAAAAATTGTTTCAAGTAAATGTCATGGGAAATAGCCAGAGTCTCTCATAAAACATTCATTAATGCCATTGTCAGAGGTAGAATCCTTGAAGGGAAGGACTTTAGTAGTGACCCAGTATGAGAGTTCTGTTACTGGTATTTAGTACAGGCTTAAATAGTATTCATAGATTATCTGTTGTTATGGTGCATCTAGATGGAAAAAGAAGGGAAGGAAAGGAACAGTACATTGCTGAAAATAGCTAAGGCATTCACAGTTGATCATTGTTACAATATTGCTATTACTGTGTATAATGTTCTCCCAGTTCTGCTCATTTGACATAGCATCAATTCATTTAGATCTTCCCAAGTTTTTCTGAAACTACCTCCTCATTATTTCTTATAGCACAATAGTATTCCATCACAATCATATACCACAACTTGTTCATCCATTCTCCAATTGATGGGAGTCCTCTCAATTTCCAATTCTTTGTTAACACAAAAGTGCTGCTAAAAATATTTGTGTACATAAAGGTCATTTTACATTTTCTTTGAACTCTTTGGGATACAGACTTAGTAGTGATACTTCTGGTCAAAAAATGTGCATGGTTTTAGCCATTTGGGCTTACTTCTAAATTGTTCTCCAGAATAGTTAGACCAGTTCATAATTCCATCAACAATGCATCAGTGTCCCATTTTTTCCACATCACCTCCAGCATTTATCATTTTTCTTTTCTGTCATGTTATCCAAGGTGATAGGTGTGAGGTGGTATCTCAGAGTTGTTTCAGTTTGCATTTCTCTAATCAGAAGTGATATAGGACATTTTTATATGACTAAAGCTTCGATTTCTTCTCCTAAAAACTGCCTGTTGACATTATTTGACTGTTAATGATTTGAGGCATGGCTCTTATTTTTTATGAATTTGACTTAACTCTCAATATATTTAAACATGAGAACTTTGTCAGAGAGACTTGCTTTTTTGATATTACTTCATTGTCCCTTTTAGCAAAATGTAGTTTCCCTGCTTATCTCTTTTAATTAAATCTATTTTTGCTTTTTCTGTTTCTGCCTCATTGATACCCCTACCTTTTTGTACTTCAGCTGAAGCCTAAAAGATTCTGTTCCAGCCCATTATTTTAATTCTATGTGTGTTTGTCCTTTTCAAATGTGTTTCTTATAAACAGCATATAGTTGGATTCTCATTTCCAATCTGTTCTACTTCCAATTCCATTTCATTGATGAGTTCATCCCATTTAAATTCGCAATTATGCTCCCTAACTGCATATTTCTCTCCATCATATTTTCTTCTGTTTATCCTTTTCTCTTTTCACTCTGCCCCTCATCAAAAGTCGGATTTACTTCTGTCTTCCTTTTTATCACTCCTTCCTTCCTTCCTTGTTAGATAAGATAGATTTCTATACCCAACTGAGTGTGTGTGTAGTTTTACCTCTTTGAACCAATTTTAAAGAAAGCAAGGTTCAAACATTGTCCAACCTCCCATTTTCCCCTCCACTGTAAAAACTCTTCCTTGCACACCTCTTTTATATGAGATAATTTTCCCCATTCTTCTTTTTCCTCCCCCCTTCTTCCAGTATAGCCCTCTTTCTCATCCTTTCATTTCCCAACATAATCGACTCACACTCATGCCCTTTATCTATGTAGACCAATTCAAACTGCCCTAATTATGATAAGTTCTTAGGAGTTATATTTATTATCTTCCCATTTAAGAATATTAACAGTTGAACCTTGTTGAATTCCATATGATTTTTCTTTCATGTTTACCATTTTATGCTTCTCTTGAGTCTGATTTTTAAATGTCAAATTTTCTCTTCAGCTGCTTTTTTTAAAATCAGAAATGCTTGCATGGCCTCTATTTCATTAATTATCCCTTTTTTCTGAAGGATTATACTCAGTTTTGCTGGGTAGATTATTCTTGATTAAAAACTAGTGCCTTTGCCTTCCAAAATATTCCTATCAAAGCTAATTGTACCTTTAGCAAGGAAGTTGCTGAACTTTTTGTAATCTTGAGTGTGGTTCGATGATATTTGAATGGTTTCTTTCTGGTTGATTGACCTATTTTCTCATTGACCTAGGAGCTCTGTAATTTGGCTATAATAGTCCTTAGAGTTTTTATTTGGGGATCCCTTTCAGGAGCTGATTTGTGCATTCTTTCAATTTCTATTTTAACCTTCTACTTCTAAGATATTGGGGAAATTTTCCTTTTTAATTTCTTAAAATGTGATGCCTAGGCTCTTTCTTTGGCAATAACTTTCAGATAGTCCAGGAATTCTTAAATTCTCTCCTTAATCTATTTTCTTTTTTTTATGGTAATTTGTATTTTTTTTTCAACATTTACTTCCACAAGATTTTGAGTTCTAAATTTTCACCCCATCTTGCCCCTCCCCCCATCCCAAGATGGCATGCATTCTAAATACCCCTTCCCCTAGTCTGCCTTTCCTTCTATCTCTCCCCTCCTTCTCTTATCCTCTTCCCCTTCAATTTTCCGGTAGTGCAGGATGATTTCTGTACCCCATTTCCTGTATTTCTTATTTCCCACTTTCATGTGAAAACATTTTTTTAAACATGTGTTTTTAAAACTTTGGGTTCCAAATTTTCTCCCTTCCTCCCTCCCCACCCATCCTCACTGATAAGCCAAGAAGCTAAATATAGGTTATATATGTGCAGTTATGCAAAACACTTCTATAGTAGACATGCTGTGAAGAACTAACTCTATTTCCCTTAATCCTATCCCACCCACCCATCCATTCTATTCTTTCTTTTGACCCTGACCCTCTTCAGAAGTATTTGCTTCTGATTACTCCCTTTCCCAATCTGCCCTCCTCTCTATCATTCCCCTACTCTCTTGTTTGCTTCCCCCCCCCATTTTCTTGTAGGGTAAGACAGATTTCCACACCCGATTGAGTGTGTATGTTATTCCCTCCTTAAGTCAAATCCTATGAGAATAAGATTCACTCATTCCCTCTCACCTTCCCCTGTTTCCCCTCCATTGTAAGAGTCTTTTCTGTTTTCTTTTTTTTTGTGGGATAATTTACCCTGTTCTACTTCTCCCTTTCTCCTTCCAGTATATTCCTCTCTCACCCCTTAATTTTATTCTCCAGATATGACACCTTCATTTTCAACTCACCCTGTGCCCTCTATCTATCTATCTTTATCTATATATACATACATATAATTTTTTCCCCTCCAACTACCCTAATATTGACAAAAGTCTCATGAGTTACAAACATCATCTTTCCATGAAGGAATGTAAACAGTTCAACCTTAATGAGTCTCTTATGATTTTCTCTTTCCTGTTTACCTCTTCATGTTCCACTAGTATTTGAAAATCAAATTTTCTATTCAGCTCTGGTCTTTTCATCAAGAATGCTTGAAAGTCCTCTATTTCACTGAATGACCATTTTTTCCCCTGCAGGATTATACTCAGTTTTGCTGGGTAGGTGATTCTTGGTTGTAATCCTATCTCCTTTGCCCTCTGGAATATTATATTCCATGCCCTATGGTCCCTTAATGTAGAAGCTGCTAAATCTTTTGTTATCCTGATTGTGTTTCCACAATACTTGAATTGTTTCTTTCTGGCTGCTTGTAATATTTTCTCTTTGACCTGGGAACTCTGGCATTTGGCTACAATATTCCTAGGAGTTTTCCTTTGGGAATCTCTTTCAGGAGGAGATTGGTGAATTCTTTCCATTTCTATTTTGCCCACTGGTTCTAAAATATCAGGACAGTTTTCCTGGATAACTTCTTGAAAGATGATGTCTAGGCTCTTTTTTTGCTCATGGCTTTCAGAGAGTCCAATAATTTTTAAATTCTCTCTCGTGGATCTATTTTCCAGGTCAGTTGTTTTTCCAATGAGATATTTCACATTGTTTTCTAATTTTTCATTCTTTTGGATTTGTTTTATAGTGTCTTGATTTCTCATAAAGTCACTAGCTTCCAATTGCTCTATTCTAATTTTTAAGGAAGTATTTTCTTCAGTAATCTTTTGGACTTCCTTTTCCATTTGTCCAATTTTGCTTTTTAGGGCATTCTTCTCCTCATTGGCTTTTTGGACCTCTTTTGCCATTTGGGTTAGACTATTTTTTAAGGTGTTATTTTCTTCAGTATTTTTTTTTTGGTCTCCTTTAGCAAGCTGTTGACTTGTTTTTCATGATTTTCTTGCATCACTTTCAGTTTTTCCTTTACTTCTCTTACTTGCTTCTCAAAATACCTTTTGAGCTTTTCCAAGGCCTGGGACTGATTCATATTTTTCTTGGAGGCTTTGGATGTAGGAGCTTTGGCTTTGTTATCTTCTTCTGGTTGTATGTTTGGATCTTCTTTGTCACCAAAGTAAGATAATATAGTCTGACTCTTTTTATGCTGCTTACTCATGATCCCAGCCAATTACTTGAGTTTTAAACTCTTTGTTAAGGTAAAAGTCTGCTTCCAATGTGAAGAATGTACTGTCCCAAGCTTTGGGGGTTTGTACAGCTGTTTTCAGAGGTACTTCTAGGGATCTGTAAATTTTCAGTTCTTCCAAGGTGGTATGATAAGGAGTGAGGTATTTTCTCTCCATCACCACAATAAGCTCCACTGCACCAGTGTTCCTTCTCACCCTAGGAGCACCCCTCAGAATTGTGATCCAGATCCAAGCACTAGTAAAGCAAGAGATTCCTGCCTCACCACTGGCAAAGAGATCCCTGCAATCCCCCTCTGATCAGTCACTTGATTCCCCCTCAGTCTTTGTGCTGGAAACTCAGGAAACAGCCGTGGCCCCGGGACGTGCTCAAGACTTGCGCCTGAGCCCTAGCTCCTCTCTCACTGCAGTCACAGACTTTTCCCACTGACCTTCTAAGTTGTCTTTGGCGTTAAGGGGTTGAGAAGTCTGGAAACTGCCACATCCGCCCCTGATTCAGTCTTCTGAGGCCTGCTCCAGGGTCGCTGTGGCCTGCACGCCCACACTGAACTGTGCTCCTCTTCCCGCCCCGCATGATGTAACTTTCTGATCAACCATCCAGGCTGTCTTTGGCTGGAAATTTGTTTCACTCTATCTTTTTGGGGGTTGTTGTAGTTAAGATAAAAAGGTAAAAGGGACAGAAAGAAACAACATGTTATTAATAAAGGCAAACTGTTTACACCCCTACAAGGAGAGGATGACACTTGTAACTTTTGAGAACTGTATTCCTTAATCTATTTTCTAAGTCAATTGTTTTCCTGGTCAGATATTTCACATCATCTTGTAATTTTTTTTCCATTCTTTTGACTTTGTCTTACTGTTTCTTGATATCTTATAGAATCATTAGTTTCCACTTGCCCAATTCTAATTTTTAAGAAATTATTTTCTACATTGATCATTTTACATATTATTTCCATTTAGCAAGTTCTAACTTTTAAAAGAGTTTCTTTCAGTTATGATTTTTTTGCCTCTTATCATTAAGCCACTTCTTTTTAAGATGTTGTTTTCTTCAGTATTTTTAAAATTTTCTTTTACCAAACTGTTAATTCTCTCTTCATATTTTTATTGTATCACTTTAATTTTATTTCTCATTTTTTTCTCTACTACTCATATCTGTCTTTAGCTTTTCCAAAAATTCTTGATGGACTTCTGACAACTCTCATTGTTTTTCCTTCGAGGCCTTGTTTGTAGCTGTTTTCACATTGTGGTCTTCTTTTTTTTAATTTTTTAGTTTTTTAGGCAATTGGGGCTAAGTGACTTACCCAGGGTCACACAGCTAGGGTCAAGTGTTTGATCTGAGGTGAGATTTGAACTCAGGTCCTCCTGACTTCAGGGCCAGTGCTCTATCCACTGCGCCACTTAGCTGCCCCTGTGGTCTTCTTTTGAGTTAGTGTCTTGATCTTTCCTGCACCATGGTAACTTTTTATGGTCAGATTCCTTTTTTGTTGTTGTTTGTTCATTTTTCCAGACTATTTCTAGAGTTTGATATTTATGTTAAAGTTAGGCTTTGCTCCTCTGGTGTTGGAGAAGCACTGCCCCAAACTTCAGGTTTTTTTCAACTACTGTTTTCAACACTAGAGGGTCTTTAAGTTTCTGGTGCTTTCAAGGTGGTATAATCTTGAGAGACATGTCATCACTGCTCTGTTGGTCTGCACTCTGTTCTTTTCCCCAGGAAGGAACTCTGCTCCCTTGCAGGCACAAGCCCTTGTGCTCTTTCTTCTATGCCCTGAAACTGTAACCAGGGCCCCTGCTCCCTTGCAAATGACCATGAATGCTCCTATTCAACCTAGAACTGCAACCCAGAATTCTGTATGGGCAAAAGAGTTGCCAAACAATACCTGGTACTGTTTCTAGGTTAGGGTTTTCTATTATCTTTTCTGACCAATTGTGCAATCTTCTTTCCATTTCTGGGCAGTAGGGGCTTCTAAAGCTTCTACTGACACTGTCTCAGTCACTTACAAAGCCCACCACTAATGTTTCCTCTCTCTAGTTGAAAACAACCCAAATGTCATAGACCTCTCCTACTGACCTAAGTTTTCTTGGGTTGGAAAAATGTCTCACCTCTACTATTTATGATCTGTGGCACTACTCCAGAATTTGATTCGATATATTATTTTAAAGTTATTTGATGGGGAATGATGAGAGAGTTTGGCTGGATTGCTACCTCTACTCCACCATCTTGGTCTGCCTCTCCTTAACTTCATTTTCAATTTTTTTTCCTGTCCCATTCCTTCCATCTACTAGCTCTTATTTAAACCTGACTTCTTCCAAATTACACAGTCTGTTGGGTCACACTTTGCTGTACTGGTTGCACCTTCACTTATTCTTCTCAGTTCCCTGATCAAAGTGGAAGAGTTGGAATACTTGGTCCTCATTGACACTTCCAGGTCCCCCCCCCCACCCTTATTCCACCACTAAGTAATCTCTTTTTCTTTGAGGTTCCTAATAGTTATATCTAATACCTGATCAAAATCCTGGTGTCTATTGAATAAACATGCTCAGGTTTCACCCTTTCTTTTCTCAACAAGTTTGGTGCATGCCTTACAAATTTTCTCTCCTCCTTCACTCTTGCCCTCATACTAGTTGATTTAAACATACATATTGATTCTTTCTCAAATATCCTAACTGCTCAAATTTTCATCCTACTCATTTCCCATGAGCTACCCCTCCATCTCACCTCAGCCACACACAAAAGGTCATACTCTTGGTCTTTTCATCATTCACAAACATACCATCTCTTTGCTCAATATTTCCCCAAATCCCCTTATATGACCATGATCTATTTGCTTTTCATTTCTCCTTCTGTCTTCCCTTACAAAATTCTACTCTTCACCCACTCCATGATTTCTAATCTCTTTACTCTTTAATTCTCTCTCAGACCATCCTCCCTGCACTAATCACTCTATCATTTTCTCATCTTGACCCCTTGGTGATACAGTTTAATTCTACACTCTGTTCCTCTCTTGCATCCCTAGGCTTCTTATCACATTGCTGGTTACACTCAGCTAAGCCTTAGCCTTGGATCACTCCACCTTCCTTCTTACATTTATGCTGCCAAACAGAGATGGAGAAAGCATATAACTTCTTGCCTCTTTATCTCCTTTATTTCTTCTTTATCTCCTTTGCTGAATCCTTTCCTAAATCATTTCTTCTAACCATAGGTGTTTCTTAGGATTCTGTCATGGGATTTCTTTTGTTTTCCCTCTATATTACTTTATTTAGTGATCTCATCAGCTCCCATACATTCAATTACCATGTCTATACTAAGGATTCTCAATTCAACATATAAACTCTCTACTGATCTCCAGTTTTGTATCTCCAACTGCCTTTCAGACATCTCAAACTAAATGTCCAGTAGACATCGTAAACTCAATATGTCCAAAATGGAATTCAGGATCTTTCACCCAAACTTTTCCCCCTTAATTCCTTATTACAGTAGAAGGCAACACCATCTTCCCAGTCCCTCAGTCTCACAAACTAGAAATCATCCTTGACTCCTCATTTTTTCTCATACCCCATAATCAATCTGTTGCCAAATCCTATTGATTTCATCCCTGAAACATCTCTTGAATAAGTCCCCTTCTCTCCTCTCACAGCGTCACCACTTTAATGCCGGCCCTCATTACTTCATACCTCGATTATTACAATGCCACCACTCTAGTGTAGGCCAGTATTACCTTATGCTGGTGGGTCTGCCTGCCTCAAATCTCTCCCCACTCCTATACATCTTTCATTCAGGCACTAATGTGATTTAGCTAAACTTAAAGTCAATCATGTTTTCCCCCTCCCCTTACTCAATAAACTCCAGTGACTTACTCTTGTCTCTATAATAACATCCAAAATACTTTGGCATTTAAAGTCCTTTATAATGTAGCCTTTTCCTACCTTTCCACTATTTTTCCACCTTACTTTCAAGTATTTATTCTGTGAATCAATTACATTGGAATCCTGGCTCTTCCATGAACAAGACATCCCACCTCTGGGCTAAGGTTATTTTCTTGGGCTGTCCACATTGCCTGAAATGCTTTCCCTTCTCTATTCCAACTGTTGACTTCTCTGACTTCCTTTAAGTTCCATCTACTACAGGAAGCTTTCCCCAACTCTTCTTAATTCTAGTTTCTTTCCCTCTGTTAATTATTTTTTTTCTAATTTATCATGTATATATCTTGCTTTGTTTATATTGTTTGGATATTACCTCCCCCAGTTAGATTAAACTTCTTGGGGGCAGGGACTATGTTTTGCCTTAGTTGTATCCCCAGTGTTAGCACAATGCCTGGATCATAATAGGGGCTTAATAAATGTTTGTTAATTGATTGATCTTAGAAACAAATGAGAAACAAAAGAGAGAATAGATCAACGAATATGGTGTGAAACTTTATAAAATGTAGAAAATAAATTTAAAAATTGAAAGAAAAACACTTGACAAAGAAATACAACAAGCTATTCTATATGTAACAGATATTTTATATCTATAATAATATAGATAAATTGTTAGATAATAGGATTAAAAAGAGGAAAACTAAACTACCAGTGTGAAAAAAATTATAAGGATTCACAACAAATGAAGAAGAAATAAAAGATACTATTTGAAACATTTTTGTTCAGCTACATGCCAATAAAATATATGACTTAATTTAAATGGATGAATATTTACAAAAAAACCCCATAAAATATCCAGATTTATACAATAAGAAATAGAGAGTTAGAACAACATGATCTCAGAAAGAGAAATTTTAAAAAATAACAACAACCATAAATATACTCTCAAAGGAGTTGGGGAACTTCTTACCCTAGAGGTTCACAAGTAAATTCTATCAAACATTCACAAATGAATTAATTCCTAAAATTATTTACAAAAATATGCAGAAGAAGTTATATCCACATTTCCTTCTATGATATGAATTCAGTCTAGATATTTGGGAGGGAGGTTATGAGGGAAGTATCAATTGTGATGAAAAGCAGAGTCATTGTAACATTTTTTTTAAAATGAACAGAACAGAAGTAAGATGATAAAGTAGCACAGATAAGCAGGACAATTTTGAAAGGAAGATTATTATAAACTTGAAAAAAGAAAATATCATGAAATAGAGATTCATATTTTCTTATAGATTCTTCTTTTACAACTTCTGCTATGAGCATAAAAATGTAGTTTTGTGGTAGTTAAGTACAGAAGAAAAAATATAGAAGTAAGTAAATAAAAAGAAAAATGCAAACAATTAACATTATATGAAAGATTGCTTCACATCACTTATAATAAGGTTGCACCAGAACACTGGGCCTGAAGTCAAGAAGACCTGAATTCAAATCTAGCCTCAGACACTTACTAGCTATATGACTCTGGGCAAGTTAATTAACTTCTGTGTGCCTTAGTTTCTTCAATTTTAAAATGAGTATAATAATAGCATCTACTTCACAGGATTGTTGTCAGGATCAAATGAGCTGATATTTTTAAAGAACTTTGCACAGCACCTGACACATAGTAGGTTCTTAGTAAATATCCATTCTTTCCTTCCTAACAAGAAAAGGGAGATCAAAACAACTTCAAGGTTTAATTTCACACCTAAGAAATTGGCAAGAATCACAAAAGATAGTAAAGGTCAATGGAAAGGTTGAGGTCAGATAGGAATACTAATTTACTATTGGCAGAGTTGTAAATTGATTGATCAATTTGGATATATATGAAGAATACAATTTGGATTTATGCTAAAAAAGTGATTAAAATGTCAATATTATTTGATTCAGAGATCTTATTGTTAGATTTATACTCCAAGATGATCAATGGGAGAAAAGTTCCATATATGCTTGAACATTTATAACAAAATATTTTATAATAGTAAAATATTGTAAACTAAGGAGAAGTCATTAATGGTTGCATGGCTAAACAAACTATGTTATTTGAATGCAATGGGACATTACTGAATCATAAGAAACAAAAACTATAAAAGCTATGAGGAGGACTGGGAAGTCCGATATAAGTTGATGGAAAGCAAAGTAAGTAGAACTAGGAAAACAGTACATGAAATAAATACAATAATGCAAATAGAAAGAACATCAACAGTATAAATTAAAACTGAAGAGTATGTAATTATTATATGCTTGCCATGAAGAAGAAAATTGAATTTCCCCTTGAAGAACATAGATGAGAATGAACTTCCTCCCTTATTTTCAAATGTGTGGGTGTTTGGGGGTGGCAGTGGGTGGGCTATGGGAGTGGAAAACTTCATACGCTGTCAGACTTGTTTGATGTTCTGGGTAGCTTTGCTTACATGACATCACCTCTCTCTCTCTCTCTCTCTCTCTCTCTCTCTCTCTCTCTCTTTCTGTGTGTCTCTTTCTGTCTTTGCTACAGGGATGGTTTTCTGGATTGAGGAGAGGGAGAAACATATTGGGAAATGAAGATGATGATTTCTAAGAGTGTCAGCCAAGCAGTAAAATATACAAATATACAAATAGAGAAATAAGTAAGACAGAAAACAAGTGACCTGTATTAATGATGGTACTTAACTGGACCTGTGACTTTACTGTTATGGTGAACTCATTACCAGATGAAGAAAGCACATCACTTTTCAAAAACTTACAATGCTCAAGAGTTGCCTAGAAGGCTGAGAAGTCAGGTAACTTGCCCACACCATGAAAGTGTCATAGGAGGGACTCAAATTCAGGTCTTTCAGGTTTTGAGTCTGGTTCTGTATCCACTACACTGCCCTGCCATTGCTTGGTAAGTTAGCAAAACTAAGAATTTGAAGGAAAGAAATTACCTGCAGATGCATAAACTACATGAATTAGCAGAATAAATAAGGAAAGGAAAATTTTTATTTATTGTCTACTTAACAGAGTTATGTGAACCACTATATGATATTCTCTATACCATTGTGGTGGTTAATTAGCTGAGGTAGAAGGATCAGAGGCTAGAATGTAAGACTTGGAATCAGGAAGACCTGAACTTGAATCCTGGCTGAGAAACTTACTAGCTATGTGACCCTGGGTGAGTTACTAAAACCTGTTTGCTCAGTTCCTTGTCTGTAAAATGAGCTGAAAAAGGAAATGGCAAACCACTCCAATATTTTTGCCAAGAAAACCCCAAAGCTGGTCATGAAGTCAGACGTTACTGAACAACAACAACAACAACAAAATGGGGATAAGAATGGTCCCTGACTGATAAAGTTGTTGTGACAAATGAGATAATGTGTAAAATCTTTTCAAGGCTTAAGTGATCTATAAATGCTGTCTGTCATTATTATGTTACAGATAGCTAGAATGTTTCCCAGAAACCAAACAGCAGTTTCACTGAAAAAAAAAAACTGATTTTGAATAATCCTGAAATAAGGACTTGATAGCAATAAAAATATATAAATAAACCATAATGAACATGTTTCATTCTTATTTCCTATAAGGCTTAAGGGTACTTATGTTAAGGAAGTATTAATATTTGTTGGAATATATGCTTTTGTCAGACTCACCTAATGGTAGATACATACCTGTAAAAACAAGCAACAAAACAAAACAAAACAAAACAAAAAAAAAGCATGATTTTCATTTAGCAACTGTTCCTTTACATTGTTCTTGGGACCTTGATATTTAACATTAATGGATGAATACATAATCATTACACAAAATGATTAGTCATTTAGTATATGCACTGAAGCAACAATGAGCCTTAGAGTTAATACACCTCCCTAAGCACTTAAAACCAGGGTCTGTGAATCCAAGATTGCCTCTTCATAGATGATCACCTGATCACTGCTTATTTGGTACTTACTATAGGATAAGATCTACTGTGTGGGGGCAGCTAGGTGGCACAGTGGATAGAGCTCCAGCCTTGAAGTCAGGAGGACTTGAGTTCAAATCCATCCTCAGACACTTGTCACTTACAAGCTGTGTGACCCTGGGGAAGTCACTTGACCCTGATTGTCTCACAAAAAAAAAAAAAAGATCTACTGTTTGGTGGAAAGGGTCTTACAGATCTTTGAGATTCACCTCCACAGTTTCATAAACCAAGACACAATGGCTCAGAATGCAAAATGACTTACCCATATTCTTAATTGTAGTACCACAGTTGGCTACCTTTCATTTATTTTCATTAGTTCCCTTGCTATTCTGGACTTTTTGTTCTTCCAGATGAAAAGAAGTAAGGAAGGCCTCCAGCAACACAGTTGGACCTTTTGTGGTGAACTTTTAGGAAGGCATGAATAAGAGTAGCACAAGATGAAGAGGCATGAAGAGGTTTCTATCTGCATCATTGGAAGGAACCACTGAATTCAAGAAATTACAGGACCACTTGAGTATTTGAAGATTCAAGTTTCATCTTAATATATTTGGCCCCATCCTTTTGTCTATGAAGATGTTTTGGGATTCTGACTCTTCTCAACATGTTGCCTATCCTTTACAAATCATGTCTTTTGGGAATGTATAACCCAGCCACCTATCTTTTTGGCCACCTACACCACTGCTGAAACTGTTAGGTAACTCAGAGCCAACCACTGACATTTCACTGGAGACCCCCTTTCAAGTTCTTATTCAATCAGTGATGTCATTTTTTAAATATATCTGGCTATGAACCAGTACTAAATCTAGTTACTGTGTCTTTCTAGCTGACATCGTACCGTCTTATCCACAATAATAGCATGAAAGACTTTTCTTTCAAACACTTTGCTAAAATCAAATTAAACTATATCTCATGAAATCTACTGATCTAAGCACCTATGAAATAAAGGAACTGAGTCAAATCTGGCATAACTTGCTCTTGAATAAACCAAGCTGGCTCTTACGTGATCACTGAATCACTTTTAGATATCCACTAACTATCTCTTTAATAATGTATTCCAGAATTTAGCCACGAATCAAAGTCAGGTGGCCTGGAATACAATTTGTATATTCTATTATTTTCCCTTTCTTATTCCAATATTTGCTCTTCTCAAATGCTGGGGTCAAGCACCTCTTCTCCAAAATTTTTCAAAGATCACTGATAATGGCACAGAAATTTTATTTACCAGTTGTTTTAGTACTTAAGAATGTACTGGACCACCAATGACTTGAACTCATTAAGGGCAACTAGATAGTTCTTTAGTCTCTCTCATCTTAAATTGGGTATTGAGTTCCTAGTAGCCATTTTTGGCTTTTCCCATCCAAAGAGCATTTTTTTTTCTTGACAGAGGAAATGTAATTAAAATAAGAATTAAACAACTCTTTCTTCTATCATCTGTCATTATTGGCCCATCCATCTATTCCTCCTATAAATGTTTCCCTAACATAGTAAAGAAAAACAACCAAAAGACTTGTTTCATTAAACTATATCTACAAATGTGTGGCACTACCTAGGTCTCCTGGACTGTTGTCCTCAGAAGTGTCCATTCATGTCCATAGGATTTCTTCCTCTGTTTTCTATTTATCCTATATCCTACTTATTTCAATGGTCTGATCTCATCTATATGCACCATAAGAAAAGAAGATGACAAAATAATTCCCATGAATGTGTTAATGAATTATGACAGTTTCATGCATTACCCAAGTCAAGGTTGTTTCATTTCAATATAGTACCAAATAAATAGGTCACTGAAAGATCAGTTTTAGGCACTTCAACAGGAAAGATGTTTTTTTGATAGAGTGTCCTCTAGCTACACAATAGTGTGGTAATTGGCTACACTACTCTACATGAGCACAGCCTAAAACACAAAAATAGCATCCATGCCATCTATACACTAAAATTTCCAAGGCTGGAGGGGAAAGATGCCAAAGTCCAGACAACAATCTCGAGTTGCTTTTAGGATCTGAAAACTATAAGAATATGCCTCATCTCTATGTGCTTCTACTTATGGTTAGTTAAGGAAAGAACCTCGGATTTGGAGTTAGGGGACCTGGATGAACATTTTGAATTTTCATCTTACTACTTTCATATCTTTGGACAAACTGCTAATTCTTTTGTGGCTTCAGTTTCCATATCTGCACAATAACAGGGATGAATAAAATGGCCACTAAGATTCTATCTAGTTCTAAAATCCTACGATCTCAGAACCATTCAGAATTTAAAAGTTAGGCTCCAAAACTGCAGCACAGCCTTAGGGAGACACCTGCATTGTGTACATGCCACTCTGAGTAATGTCTTTTCTGTTTCTGTGAAGATGGGCAAAGTGGCCACTGTTTGCCTTGAAAAGAATAAAAGATTTTTCCTATTAAGTCACCTCAAGTGCATCCTCTTATTCCATCCCCTGGGCTTCATGACTGCCAAACCCCAGCAGCTATTTCTATAATAACTTCCATTTCTATAGTGCTTAAAAGTTTGCAAAGTACTTTACAGATAACATCATATATGATTTTTACAACAAGCCTGTGAAAGAAAAACTACTGGGTTTTTATTATCTTTGCTGTGTTATTGTTTTTGTTGCTTCTCCTGTTGCCATTGTTGTTTGGACCTATAATTTCATCTGTTGGGAATTTGTAGCATGGAAATTCTGCATTCTCCTCCCCTCCACCCTCCCATTCTCATAGCAACTCTTCTCTAACTTAGAGTCATAGAGAGCTGTCTACGGCCACTGACCTAGCCATGGACACACAGATAGTAGGTGTCAGAGGTGGGATTTAAAACAAAGTCCAGCAGTCTACCTACTATGTCACACTGTTATTCAAAGTTAGCTATGTCATGATAGTTGGTATTCTCACCCTATAACTCTATCTGGCTTAGTAAAATTATGGTAATATATTCCAGTATTTATGACTCCTTTGGGGAATCCTTCTTTAACAGAAATACTTGGTTTCTCAGAGCCATGTAGTTCTGAACTTGATGTGGGACAGGTTTTTCAAGTGAAGAAGTGTAATTGTTGCACTGCACTAGAAAGCAGAATTTCAGATCAGATATGTCTTTTAACCAGTTGCCTTGCAAAAGTACACTAAGGATAACAGTTTTTGTTATATGCCTCAGTACTGCTCAGAGCCACATCATAAATTCTTGACTTCTGCCAAGCACAGAGAATTTTCCTGCAGTAGCTCTCAAGAAATATTCCAAGGCCAGGGGCATTGCAGTACAGGGAGCATGAACATTATAATAATGAATAGTTTGCCCAGTATTTTTGCTGGTTACTTGAGTGAAATATGAATAGCTATTTTGTTAGTTGAATTGCTCAATGAAAGTTCTATTTACCCTGTCCACTGCATAAAGAAGTATGGAATGACACTAGATAATCAATCTCAACAAGTTTATTTGTCACTCAACAGTTTTTAAATGAACCTTAGAAGGGAATTAAAACATAGAGGTGGATCTCAAATCATAATAGAAAAATGAGAAACCTGATGTGTGTCTCATTCTGATTTTAACGAGATTCATTTGGTAGAAAGGGGTATCGCCAGTCTCTTTTTTTCCTGAAATATTCCAAAATATGATTTGGAGATAGCATGCATTGGAAGTAAGAAAATAAATTATTACATGTAAACAGGATGTTGATCATCTCTAAGAGAAAGGGGAAAAAAGTATAGTATTTGGTGATGAATTTGTTTTCATTGTTTCACATCACTTCTTTGAGTTGGAAAGGGCTTGGAGCAAAATCTAGTTTCTCCTTCAAAACAGATTCCAAAATTCAATATTTTCATGTACAAGATTTTCATCAGCTTTTCTCTATACTTGCCAGAGTCGTAACAATGATGCATCTGATCGTGCTGGAAATCGGTACCTGGAAGAAAGTATATCTTCATGTTGGAAGCTGTACTTCCATTTTCAAAAAATGAAATCTTGCTTATATTAGAAAAAAATTAAAAATAATCTGGAACTTTGAACAAACTTATGTGCTTTTCCAGGTTTGTCCTATTACTTGGCCAATGTATTCTGCAAAACTCAGGCAGATTCATCTTAAAGTTCCACTTTTCCTACAAGCTCAATTCAAGCTCCAAATTCTATAATTCAGTTCTTAAGGAATATATCCAACAGATATATATGCACTGGATTTCATAACATGGGGATGATGAAAGAGTATTCAAGAATATGAAATGGCATGATCAAAGGTATATTTGTGGGGCAAAATCCAGTACTTTGGGACATTTTATTTTTTTTTCAATTAACTGTTTTTCTGTCCTCACTTTACCCCTCATTAACAACAGTAACAACAAAGCCCTTGTAACTTGTGTCAAAACAAATTCCCACATGTGTGATGTTATAATAGGATAGTAATATTAATAATATAGTATAGCAGGATATTGTATTATATTACATTATATATAACTCTCTGTGTGTGCATATCTCAATCTACTACTTCCTGAGTTAATCAACTCTTTTTCAGGAGTTGGATAATATGTTTTATTAAAGTGTTTTTTCTTTGCAATGTTGTTATTATTGTAATTATTCTACTAATTATTTTCAGTTCACTCTTCATTAGTTCAAACAAATCTTCATAAGTTTCTCTGAAACCACCCCCTCCATAATTTCTTTTAGCATAATAATATGCCCTTTTACTCATATTCCATAATTTTTTCAGCCATCCCTTAACATATAGTATTTAGAAGTGCTAGAAACTAGTCCAATTTCATTTGTTTTCAAGGGGAAAACTCAGATCTTCACTGAAGGTTTCCTGAGACTAAAATGCAAAATGACAGTAGATATTAATGACTTTAAAAGAACAGCAAAAGATATCACCACACATGCTTCTGGCCACTCCTAAGACATAGAAATATATCAAGGTTTTCAATATTAAAGCTCAAATATACACCCCCAACCCCTGAGAGAATTGAAGAGATTAGAAGATCAAATCGTTAATTAAGAGAATTGAGGAAACAATACTGAATCTGTCTTGTGACTCAATTCTGGAGCTAACTCAGTTCCCTTTTTACTTAATTATTAGAGTAGTCTAATTCTGACTTGAGGGGAAAAAAAACTTTATTTGATTGTGGGAATTGGCACACTACTTTCATGCACTGTTTGGACCTAACCTTACATGACCAGGGAACTGGACACCCTCTCTCTGCTGTTTAGAGACCCTTAACTAAAGGACCTAGGTTATGCTGGCCAGAAATCCAGTCAGATTCAAAGACTGATGCAAGGAGTTTACTCAAAATTGTACATCTTAAGCAACCCATATGTTTTATTCAAAAACTAGCACCAAATTGATCAATCGGTTACTGTTTCCATGTTTTTTTTGATTGTTTACATACAGTTGGGGAGAGTGGAACATCTCTTTTTCTGAATTCAGGGAATTGCACCCATTTGCTCTCCCCTTACCAATTTGGAAAGTTCCTAATCTTTCCTCCAATTAGAAATTAGACTACCCAATGCTGTATCATTTCCCTTTAATTAATTGGTTTTATTTGATTATTTGTTTTTAGTGTATAAAAGTCTGTATATTTGAGGTTCAGCCCTAAGGTTAGGAAAGGTCTAGTCCTGGTTTATTGAAAATTGCCATGAATTGCTTAATAAATCAAAATGTTTGAAGGCTCATACCTTTGTTTCCTCAATAATTTCATCTTTCACCTGCACCCTTCTCCCTAAAAAAAAAAAAAAGCAAGTAAGAAACAAACCATAATCATCATTCTAATTAACATTTAAACAGAATTTTAAGGATGCAGCAATTTATATTATCTCATTTGAGCCTCACAACATTGCTATGAGATACAGACTGTGGGTATCATTTTACAGATGAGAATATAGAGTCTCAGGGCAGTGAAATAGCCATAATAGAGAGAGAAAACACACACACACACACACACACACACATGACACACACACACTTGGAGTCAACATCTCTATTCAATTCCACCTTTCACATATAGTGAATATGTGACCCTGAGTAGGTCATATACCTTGTCAATAGCAATTTCTTAATGTGATAAGATCCAGAGAAGAAGTCAATATGTGTTGTAAAGAGTTTTCTTACTAGACATATCCTTACATGGAAAAGATAAACAACAACAAAATTGTGAGAAAGAGTGGTATGATGCAAGTCTGATGGTTAGACTCTGATTGTGGAGGGCCATCAATGCCATATTAAGGAGTTTGAACTTCATTCAATAGGCACTGAGGATCTACTTTTTTTTTTCTTCAGGAAAAAAATAAAGTAATTAGAGTTAGGCTTTGCTAAGTTTAATCTGAATGTGGATTGAATGCTGGATTGTGGAGAGAAAGAGACTTCTAGTAAGGATACTGATTAGGAGTCTGAGGTTAATGCATTTATGCAAGGGAAAGATAATAAAGCTTTTAACTAAGGTGTTAAGGGCAAGCATAGTAAGGATGGAGGAGATGTAAGAGTTAAGAAGAAGAAAGAACCAATAAAGTTTCTTGTGGAGAAGGAAGAGAGTAAGTTTATGATTATTGATGCATGGGATTATTATAGTAATATTAAAAGGAATAAAAAGTAGCAGAATGGTTGGGGGAAGGGGCAAGAAGGAAAAGGTGGTTATTTTGTTTTGAAAAATGTTGATCCAGAGGAAATTTGCTATAGATAGAGAAGACTGGTTGTGGATTCAGGAAGATCTGTATTCAAATACTGCTTCAGACAGATACTAGCTCAGTGATTATAGGAAAGTCACTTCATTTATTAATGATCCAGGCAGCTTAAGTTACAGAAAATTGTGTTTCTGAATTAAAGGAATTTTAATACTGAGAGTTCCCCAAATAAATAGAACCACAAACCTATTTCCCCATCCCCCATCTTACCACTTCCTCTGCCCCAAAACATCAATTCATATAGGCAAGCAAATGAAAATGTCAGGTAGAAAAATGAAAAGTCAGTGCAGAAGATTAGGTTAGAAGAATAGAGTTGGAGATATATACATATGCATATTAGCAACTGTATGCGAATAGATGTTTATTAGGACTGTGGGAATGGATAAAAAAGAGAGTATAAAAATAACAACAGTGAAGAATAACAATAATAACAATAACTAATGTGTATATAACAGTTTAAGGTTTGCAAAGCTCTTTGCATATAATAATAATCACATATAATTAACAGAAAGAGAATGAAAAGGCCAACCTTTGTCAAAGTTTATTTTAATTGGGCAGGAGAAGTTAAGGAAGGAGGTGAAGGAGATTGAGAAGAAATGATCAAAGTGGTCCAAAGTAAATTAATAAAATAATTTACATTATGATGTCCAAGGAAGTGGTCTTCTTAAGGATAGTTCACTTCACACTGCCAAATGTGCTTCAGAGATGCCAGAGACAATGGGAAGTGAGAAAATTCCATTGTACATAGTGATTAATAAATTATTTGTGATTATTTAAAGATTCCCTTTGGTATGGAATTTAAGACACTTCATAAATGATTTAATTGGCTGACATAATATCCCCCAACTCTTATAAGTCTATGTCCTGTAAAATGGGGATAATAATAATAGTACTTCACCATCCAGTTTGGATAAAAATAAGACAATATTTGTAAAGCACTTTTCAAACTACAGAACTCCCTCTTCTTGTTCTTCTTCTTCTTCTTTTTCTTCTTCTCCTCCTCCTCTTCCTCCTCCTCTTTCTCCTCCTCCTCCTCTTCCTCCTCCTCTTTCTCCTCCTCCTATTCTTCCTTCTCCTCCTCTTTTCCTTTCTTGTTCTCCTCCTCTTTCTCTTCCTCCCCCTTCCTCTTCCTCTCTTTATTATCCTCTTCATCTTCTCCTTCCTCCTTTTCCTTTTTCTTCTCCTCCTTTCCTTCTTCCCTCTCTTCCTCCTCCTCCTCTTCCCTTCCTTTATGAAATTTTCACAATTTCCAATATTTCCTTCCTTTGAACTTCTCTAAAATGAATCTCCTATATAAACACTTAATATAACCTTCCCAATGTTTTAGTCATACTCTTGTGTGCATATCTACTTGAACTCTTTGAGGTCAAGGATTATATTTTTACTTCTTTGTCTATCCCAAAGCAATTAACATTTTATACCTTCAAGGAAATCTATAAAAAAATGATCAACTACAGCCTTCACTCTTGCCATCTGTACTTAAAAAAATCTGCATTAATCTCCTACCAGTGGTAGGCAGAACACTCTACTAGGCATGGAAAAACTTCTTTTGATACAAAAATACTCTAATCCCTGATCCTTGACCTTGTTAAGATATGTGACAAAAACACTGATACATTTAATGAAAAATATCACATAAGCCCATTGGGAGAGTTGAAAAAAAGACCTTATGATGCCCAATGGTAAAAGTCTTTATCAATCAAAGAGAAACTGTCTATTTCATAAAAAATAATTTATATATTTTTATTAAAAGAAATTTACATTTTCATTTCAATTTTTTTTACTATCAAGTAAGATCTTTTTATAATTATACTTCAAAACTCTTTTTAAACTAACTTACTTAAATACATCAATGGACCTGTAATTTGATCAATATGACCACTCCTGACAATGATGGCATGCATACAAATTCATTAGACATATTACAAACTTTGTGAAAAGATACTGTGTACTAGGAGATGCTAGGGACATAACAAACAAACAAAGGGTTCTTAACTTCAGTGATATTACATTTGACTTGAGGGGATACAATATTTAATGGATAAATACGTACAACATAATTTGAAGAGGAAGAGGGCATTGACAATTAGGGGAAAGAGGTTTCATATAGGAAGTGTACCTGTCATAAACAGTTTGAAGAAAATTAAGGATACTTACAAGTAGAGGTAAGTAGGAAGTTCATGCCTGTCATGGGACATAGTTTAAACTCATGTAAGTGGAAGGTGAAAGGTTGAGGCCAGACTGGGAAGGACTTTAAATTCAAGCCTGAAGAATGCATATTTTATTTTGGAAAGAATAAGTAGTCGCTGAAAAGTAATAATAATAAATAGTATTTATAGAATGCTTTAAGGTTTGCAAAACACTTTAGAAATATTTTTATTTTAATTTTATCCTCACAGAAACCCTGGAAGGTAGATGCTATTATTACTCTCATTTTGCAGATTTGGAAACTTAGGTAGATAGAGGTTAAATGATTTTCAGAATCATGCAGCTATTAAGTGTTTGAGGCTGCATTTGAACGTCTAGTCTTTCAAATGCCAGGACTCCAGCTCCAGTGCTCTATCCACTATATCATCTATCTGTCTTATCAGTGGGAAAGTAGAATGGTCATTCCTGTGCTTTAGTATGATTTTGGCAGCTTTAAGAAGGATGTATTAGAAACCAAGAATTCATATTATATTATTGTAATAGTCCAAGCAAGAATAGATAAATGACTGAACTAGGGTAGGATGTCAGCCACATCATAAAAGGTTGGGTGCAAGAACTTTAGAAGAAGAATTGACAGGGATTGGTAATTGATTATGTATAATGAATGAGTGAGAGAACAGTCAATGATGACTCTAAAGTTGCAAATCTTGGTGGATGAAAGGATGGTGGTATCAACCAATGTGTGTATATATATATATATATATATATATATATGTATATATATATATATATATAAAGAGAGAGAGAGAGAGAGAGAGAGAGAGAGAGAGAGAGAGAAATTTGAAGGGAAGACAGGTTAAGAGGAGAAGCCGATGAGTTCTGTTTTGATAAGCTAGAAACTGATCCATGCATTATCCTTTGGTGTGATTCATGTTCATGGGTTCCTATAAACCCTCCAAAGAGATTCTACCCAGTGTGATGAAGGCTTTACTGGGGTTTTTGATTGATTCTATGAGTGCTAACATGGTCTACTGAGTTATTATTCCTTATTCTCAATGCATGAGCAACCTATCTTTTTCATCAATCACACATTTCCTGTGTATCTTTCATGCCACTTCTTCCACATGAGTCCTTGTTAGTAATATACTGAAGTCAACTAATACCTACATATACCTCTCCAATGTTTATTGACAAGCATTACTTTAATTTTTCAGAGACTAAAGACTCCATACTTTTCTTCCATACTACAAATAAGCAAGAGAGGTGTATGTGTGTGTGTGTGGCCGGGGATGAAGTTTCTTTCTCTTGAGGAACAATTTGGCATCATTAAAAGTATTATTATGTAATTTTCCAAATTCAGCCCAATCCACTTTCTTTCTCTAATTCAATTATTGGTTCATATCATTATTTATTTATAATTCTTATCTATGTCTCTCCTGGTAGATCAATGTGTTACTCATCCAAGTCTGTTATCATTTAGACAATAGATATTCTGCATCCATTATGACATATATCTTTCAGAGGTCTTATGCTATTTTGGGACCTCATGTAACAGCGTAATATAGCTAGTTAGATGGGTAGAGATGCCAGGTAAATAGATAATACATAGACTTATTATTCAGTACTTCCTATGTGCCAAGTATTATGATACTGAATGTAAAAATATAAGTAGATAAGATAGTTCTTGTCCTGAAGGAGCTTAAATTCTAATACCAACTTCAAAGAGCAGTATCTGGAGGGCATAACCATCTATAGGGAAGCTATTTTCCATTTGGTTTCCACATATAATATCCTCTACACATACACACACAACAAATAATACACACAGTGGAATGTTGTTTTCGCTATACCCTCTAGTCTTTTTTTTTTCTTTTTGGACAGTAAATAGGCCTGCTCTCAATCATTTTTAAAATCCTGTCTGATCCTTTTAAACATATTCATCAAGGACATTCATGATGCATGTTTAGAACATTTTCATGAATATTTTGTAATAAAGTTTCCACATTGCTTTGTATATATGTTTTTTTTTTAAATTTTATTCTCACTACAACTGTTTGAGGTTAGCCCTACAGGTACTAGGATCATACCTGAGATCTTTCTAGTGTTGCTCCCTCCTGTATATGATCTAAAGCAATTCATTTCATAACTTTGTTCCTTAGATTCCTCACCTGAAATCAAATGATTAAAATTGATCTTATATGTCCTTTCCTGCTCTCATATTCTATGTTTTTATAATTCTATTGTATTTTAGCTCATTATTCAAGTTGAGCTAGAATAACAAAGAAAATGTCTTCCATATTTCAATGCAGACATCAGTGGGCTCAGAGGACTCAAAATCTGGATAGAAGTCAAACAATTTTCCCTATGTATGTTTGAATGCCAGACACAGTTTTGATAAGATTATTTCTAACTTGCAGTTGAAAAGTTATGTTGTTTTTTACATCTAATATTTTGACCTCCCTGCCTTACTAGATGTCAACAGTGTCCTGGCAAGACAGTAACAAACCATCCATCTCGGTACAATGTAATTAGCTTTATGGCTGTGTGGTTCCTGGCCCATGCGGGGCTCTACCTTCAGTATCAGCATGCTCCTGAACATTGGCTAGAAAGGTCCCCAATACATTGTGATAGGTGAGCATTAGTCTGTCAGACTTATACTGTGTAGAACATAAATGCCTGCTGGGCATTTTCAAGCGCCATTACACCCAGTCAGTTTGCATATTGTAGGGAGCCAGGTTTTGCTTTAATTAAGATTCAGTTGACATGCTTTATAAGTTTCTGAAGTTTGTCTTGGGGTTTTAGCATTCAGGCACTACCCAAACCTCTAGCAAGGATTGTAGGGGGAAGGGAAAAAAAAGGCCACAACAAACAAAGGGCCCACTTGGGAGTAACATTTTTGCTATTCAAAATTTTTCCTCCTTTTAAGTCTGTTAGTTTTCCATTTGAACTTAACCTCCTATTGTAAACTCACACAAATGTATACAAATATGTGTGTATATATCTATAAAACTACACAATTAGAAATTAATGACACAGAAAATAGATTTGACATTTGTGTGCTTCTTTCTTGGATTTCCAACTCTGGGCTTCCCTGTCACTTGATTTACAGTATTCATGCTTTACCAAGAGAGACACTAACCATGCTAAAAGTTATGAACCAGATGTCAGCTTACTGGCAATGGGAAGTTTCAATTCCTCTCATGTGACATACTTTGCAATATGGTATGGTGTTCATGCCAATGTAACGCTTTCAACGGGGGACCACTTTTTACCATGAAATATCATGCAAATATTTTTTAAATGAATCTGATCTCCATTGTAGTCCACTGAACAATCGTTGTTTGGGGTGGCGGGGGGAGGGATTACACTCTGTTGATGCATAAAGTACCCCAGGACTCTTGGAAATATATAAATAAAATTAGACAGAGGGGTATTCATTTGAAAAATCGCTCTCCCCAATATCATACTTGCAGCTGTGCAAAACCTTCTGAGTAAAACTTAAGTCCATGTAAAAATAAGCTGTTTGATTCCTACAGAAAGCCAAATACCAACTCAAAGGATTTATAATCAAAGACAACTAAGTCAGTGGTCAAGAATCCCAAGAACCTCTGGCCTAGAGCTTTAGAGAATGAATAATCAACTTTTCCATTTGTATCACAAATTAGTTCCTAAAGTCCTGTGTGAAACTAATTCAACCATTGTAGCCACCTGAAAAACATAAATCACTTAGCCCCAGAAGTACAAATATAATTTCACTGATTGGATTCTTTCAGGAATATCTTTATATGTATAGTGAAATAGTCATGCTTCAGATTACTCTTCTCTCTCTTCTCCCTAACCCCAACTCTGGATATGTACATGAGTATGTGGAAAGAAGGAAGATATTAGGTACAACTATTTTTCCAAATGAGTTGTGCTCACAAGAAAAGTTTTGAAAGGTGAAAAAAAAATTAAGCCTTTAATTTCTTACAAATCCTACTGCATTTGGACATTTGACACTTATAGAAGTACTTACAGAATACTGCTCAATTCATATTCTACTTCAGAAAAAGGTAGATCACATTTTAAAAATGTGTGGACTCTTTCCTTTCTTGCTTATCTTCTCTCTTTCTTGCATGGGCTATCTTTTAGTTCTGGTTTTCCTATTTACCCGGGATTTATACAGCCTCAAATAGTCATAGTAAAATCATTTCTCTTCTGGAATTGTCTTGTCTTATCTCTTTTTTCACTCCCTCCAGGTAGCTGTGAACCTTAGTTACTGAAGTCATACCTAACATAGTGCTGTATAAATATCTGGTAAGTACTGAATGAATGAATGTTTTATTACATTCATCTGAACATGAGTTCTACAACCATCAAATAACATTATATTCCACACAGCATCATGATGAGTCAAATTATTTGCATTTAACCCTTTTAACAATTCAGTAAGTAGTAGAACCCTTATTGAGTCAGCTCTGTACCAGTTAGCAACATTTAAATTAACCATCTCTAGGGTACTTGTATTTAGTCAACTTTCTATTATTAGAATATGAAGTTTTTGTAGACTACTAAAAGTGCATCTTTAGCATAATATAATAAGTGTTTCCATAGAAAAATAAAATAGCAAATCAGTGTACATTTTCTTCTTTTCAAACATTCAATTATGCAGAGGTGTAATTTAGTTAAAATTAATTCTTATAGTTAAAAAATCTTATAGTTTAAAAATCAATGTTACATTATTAGATCTGGTACATAGGACTCAATATAGTTACTTTCATTCCAAATTTTCTGAGTAAATGATTAAAAGAAGGTCCAGACTTAAAGATGGCTTCACAGCATGGTGTCTGTCTCTTACTAGCAAAGAACCCCATTTTTTGGGAGAAGAAATTTATAATCTGACATGCTGAAATAGCTGGCATAAATATAGCTTCCATTATATTTAGATGTCATATGTTCTAGAATTTTCAATTTATCTTGACAGTTACTATAGATGATGTGGGCAATCAGTCTTGAGGGAAAAATCTGTAAGAGAGTCTATCTGTGCAAAATGTAATAGAGACTATACTTGGGGAATAGTGGTAAGCTATGGAATCTCTTTCTCTCTCTTTTGATTCAAGGACAAATCTTTTTTTTTTCCTTGTTTTTCCCCCATGTTCCAAACTGGTCATTTGACATCTGTCTAGTGGTCTATCTGAAAGAAATCAATTATCTCAGGCCATTTACTGGCTGTCAGACACCCATACCCCAAAACACATCCCTGTGACAGGAACTAATTCAAACTCTTTTTGATAGTCATGGCCAAAAAGCTGTAACTTTACTGAGCATGGACCCTAACTTTGGAATTAGCTTTTGGGCAGTTTATTCCATATTATGATAGCAAAGAGAACTTTGAAATACTACCACTGCTGTGATACAACTTTTCTTTATGAATAGATCATGTTTTTCAATTTCATCAATTTATCACTAATAGTAAATTTACTTAAGAAAAGTATTTCTTTCTTTCCTAATACAGCTTAAAAGTTTATAGTATCCAAAAGGTACAGTTTAAAAAATATTTTTTGTACCATTAAATTAAAAGTGTAGGCTTAATGAAATTGGAAATCTTCACTTTCTGGAGTACTTGGATTTAGTCAATGGATAAACTACATATATACTTAAAGGTTGTAAGGATGCTGGGTATTTTCTCTAGCTATGATATTATACCAAAGCATGCAGACTTTGCTTCTGATAGATATGCACAATAAAAGAAGGAATGTGGTCATTTTACTTGGAATACTTGGAAAGGAAAGAATGTTATTTGAGTAGAGAACAAGAGAACAGTGACCTGAGCTTAACTCAACCTTCCCCCCCCCACCCCAGCCCCACATGACTAGAGTTTGAGTTGACTTGGGTGGCTCTGAAAATATAAGTCTGGAAGATAATTGTAAAGACCAGTTCCCAGCAGCAAGTAAATCTCCAGCATCAGCTAAAGCAACAACCAGCTCATGTTGAGACCAGCTGGCACTAGCAGAGAAATATGCCAAGAGATACTCCATGATACACTCCATGAGACCAGAAGAGAGAAATTCAGACAAGAGTACACTAAAATCTATATTCCATAGGGCAAATAAAAGTCACATTTGTAGACCTATTTCTTCTGCTGCAAAAATGAAAAGGGAAGTCAATGATCACTAATATCATTTGTACTTGAAATAGTCTACGTTTTCTGATCTGTCTTTGAACTTACAATGAAATGATCCCAATAGAAAGTTTTGATACCTATAACACAGGCAATAATAAATAAATGTAGTTTGTGAAGTGACCTGGTTTATTGAACTTTCCACAAAAGTTTTAATTATTTTTGTAGTTACTGCATGTGTATATCATAGTAAAATGATTATCAATTAAAAGACATTTCCTCTATTTTCTATTGTTAATTTTTAACCTTTCAATAAATAGATGAAATAAATAATCATGTGAGTGAATTTAGTATGTCTTCTTTAACTTAGTGTAAGTAGGACTAAATCATGCATGTGCTTTTTTAATCACAAAGGAACTGAAAACTCATTCCTTTGAAATCTATGGAGAGTTTCTCTAATCCACTCTGGCCTAAAACCAAAGTCAGTGAATTAGGCAGAATATATTCATTCTTCAGAACACTGTATCTACAGCTCTTTTGAGAAATAATTAAAATCATCTCAGGTTACTTTAAAACCATATTTCTCAAAATTTTGGTTTCAGTATCCTTATACTCTTAAAAAAATTATCAAGGCCCCCAAAGAGTTTTTGATCATGTATATTATGTTTATCAATATTTGCCATATTAGAAACTTAAATGAATATATTTTATATATTTCTTTATTAATTCATTTAAAAATAACAATAATTAACCCATTGCATACTGGCAAATAACATTTTATGAAAAATTACTGTTTTCCAAAATAATCAGTCAAGAAATGGGCAGTGCTTTACATATTTTTGGAATTCACTTTAATGTCTGGGTTAATAGAAAACAGCTGGAATCTCGTATTTGCTTCTATGCAATGTGTTGCTGTGTTTAAAGCACATAAAGAAAATCTTGACTTATACAGATATGTAGTTGGAAAAGAAAGGAGTGTTTTAATAGACAAATAATGTTTTAGAGTTATTACAAAAATAGTTTTGACCTCAAGGAAAGGTTTCAAAGACACTTGGGGGTCTATGGACCATAGTGTGAGACATCCTGCTTTAAAGAAATGTCAGCAACAATAAAGCAACCAAATAATGACCATTCTTAAGCACCTGCTATTCACAAGGTACTAGTTTAGGGGCTGGGGATACAAAGACAAGATTGAAACAATTTGTACTCTCATGAATATTAAAATCTAAATGAAGGATATAAAACACATGTAAATACATATATGTATGTATATGTATATACATACATATGTGTAAAAATATGTAGAGAGTAAGTAAAAAATAATTGGCAAGCAGCAATAGCAGCTAAGAGAGATCAGATAACATTTATTACGCAAAGTGATTTTTTTTTATCTGAGTCTTGAAATTAACTAGGGCTTCTAAGAGTTGGAGATGGGCAGGAGATGCATTCCAGGCATAGAGAACAACATATGTCTGATAACAGTCTAGTCATTCCACCTCTCCCTCTGCCTTGCAATCACAGATTCTATTCTTTGCCCACACAAGACTTCCAATCACTGGACTCCTCAGTTCTCTCCTACATCATCTCCCCTATGTTATCTATACCATCTTCCTTTCCTTATCTTTAATTGTCAGTAAACCAGCTCAACTTAATACTCAAATCTTCTTATCCAGTCCTATTCTATTTGTTACTTTCCAATCTCACATCTACAACTGCTTATTAGACATTTTGAACTGAAAGTCTTACAGACATATTAAACTTAACATGTTCAAAATTGAAAATATCATCTTTCTCCTCCTTCTACCCCCAGATCTCCTCTCTCTTAAACTTCCCTGTTATCAATAAGGTTAGGAAGACTTATACACTAGATGTCATCCTCAACTTCTTGCTCTCATCTCCCCCCTACCATATCCAAATGAAGTCCAGTTGATTCTATCTTTATAATTTTTCTTATATATACCTCCTCCTTTTCCTGTGACATTGTCATCACAATAATAGCTGCACTACTATAGGATGACCACCTTGACAATTCTCTTCCTACTTCAGTCCATCCTCTATTTAGATGTCCAATTGATTTTCCTAAACCACAGATGGACAGCTAGGTGGCACAGTAGATAAAGTGTTGGACCTGGAGTCACGAACTCTCCTTTTCAAGAGTTCAAATCTGGCTTCAGACTCTTATGGGTTATGTGACCTTGGGTAAGTCACATAACCCTGCTGGCCTCAGTTTCCTCATCTGTAAAATGAGCTGGAGAAAGAAATGGCAAACTGCTCCTGTATCTTTGCCAAGAAAACCTCAAATGAGATCAAAAAGAGACAGACATGACTAGAACAACTGAACAATAACAAAACCCACAGATATATCCATGCAGCTCTCCCCCACCTCCATTTAATAAATTTCCAGTTGTTGTGCAGTTGTTCAGGCATGACTTCATGATCTCATGGTCTCTTTGTGACCCCATGGACCATAGTGTCCATGGGGTGTTCTTGGTAAAGATACTGGAATGGCTTGCCATTTCCTTCTCCAGGTCATTTTTCAGATGATGAAACTAAGCCAAACAGGGTTAAGTGACTTGCCTAGGGTCACAGTGTCTGAGGCTGGAATGGAACTCAAATCTTCTTGACTCCAAGACAAGTGCTTTATCCACTCCACCACCTAGCTGCTTCCTATAAATTCCAGTGCCTCCTTATCCCTCCTGGATCCAATATAAAATCCTTGGTTGGCTTTTTAAACCCATCATAACCAGGACCCTTTCTAACATTCCAGTCTTCTTACATGTGGATGCCCTCCATATATTTGTAATCCAGCTACACTGACTCCTTGCTATTCCCCACACGTGACCAACCACATCCAGACCATGCATTTTTCACTGGCTGTCACCTATATGTAGAATTTTCTCCTTAATCTGTCTTTGGGATGACCTGGCTTCGTGCATTCACAACTAAAGTCCAACTTGTTACATGTAGCCTTCCCAGGACCCATTTAATGCTAATGACTTTTCTTTTAGGTCATCACTAATTTACCTTGTAAGTGTTTTGTGTGTATATCAGAGTTAACAATTGAATTTTTTTTCTTGCCATACTTTGTATCTGAGTTGCTTAGCACAATGCCTGGCATATACTGCTTAACCTGACTTTTCTTTCTGCCCTTCAAATCCTTGGCATCTATGCATAGTTGAACAGTTAATAGCATCTGCTCCCTAGGGTTGTTGTGAGAATCAAAATGAGACAATTATTGTAAAACAATAAATGCTGTGCCTAGAACTTGCTAAGTGTTATATAACTGTTAGCTATCATTATTATTATTATTATTAATTACAGAGCCAAATGTTATAAAGGGTTCAGCAATTTTTTACATGTAATGGCAAATTGGTTTGAAGAAAAGTTGTGCAAATTCATAGCTCCACCAAAAGTAATTTCATGTGTCAGTCTTATAATATCTCCAACCTTTAACTGTTTATGTCTTTTGCCATGTATAACAATTTGCTTATGGTGAGGTAAAAACTTAAGATCTATTTTGGGGGAACAAAGCCAAGATGGCAGAGAAAAGGCAGCAACTTGCCTGAGCTATCCCCCAAATTCCTCTGAACATATTTAAATAAAGCCATGAAACAATTTCTGGAGCAGCAGAACAGAAGGATGGGGTGAAATAATTTTCCAGCCAAAAACAATTTAGAAGGAAAAGGTTTGTTGCACCTGGTTCATAGTGGAGTACAGTCCAGCCCAGGCCACTGGGCCCCAGAAAACCAGGCCTTGGAAACCAGTGAATTAATGTGGCAGCAACTGCTTCTGGAGGTCTTAGTCAACAGATGATAAGGGGGTCAAAAAATTGACCAGAGGATTAGAGGGATCTCTTTGTTAGCACTGAGGCAGGACTCTTGCTTTGCCCATAATCAGATCCAGATCACATTCCTGGGTGGCATCTCAGGATGAGGAGGTGCACTAACTAGAACATCTGAGCTTGTAGCTGAAGAGAAGGGGGATACTTCTCACAGTGCCAGGGCAGAAAATGGTGTTTGCGGTCACTAACAGATGAGGGCACAGGCCAGGAGAGTAGCAAACACATCTCTCCTTAAATCATACCATCTTGGAAGAACTGAAAACTTAGAGGTCCCCAGAAGTATATCTGAAAACAGCTACACAACACGTCTGAAGCTTGGGACAGTGTACTCTGTACCCTAGATGCAGAGCTCTACTTTAACAAAGAATAAAAATCTAAGAAATAGGCTGAGAAAAATAATTGAACAGTAGAAAAAAAAATTATGATCACAGCAAGTTACTACAATGATAAGGAAGAACAAAACACACGCTCAAAAGAAGATAACAAAGTCAAAGCTCACAAAACCTCCAAGAAAAATAAGAATTGGTCTCAGGCTATGCAAGAGCTCAAAAAGGATTTTGAAACTCAAGTGAAAGTGGTAGAGGAAAAATTGGGAAGAGAAATGAGAGTGATGCAAAAAATACCATGAAAAAATGAGTTGACAGCTTGGTAAAGGAGACACAAAAAATACTGAAGAAAATAACACCTTAAAAAACAGACTAGGCCAAGAGATCCAAAAAGCCAATGAAGAGAATACCTTGAAAAGCAGAGTTGGCCAAATGGAAAAAGAGGCAGAAAAGTTCACTGAAGGAAAAAAGAAACTCCTTTAAAAAGTAGGTTGGTCAAATGGAAAAGGAGGTACAAATGCTAAAATAATTACTTAAAAATTAGAATTGAACAAGAAGATGTTAAATACTTTATAAAACATCAAGGAAAAAAATAAAAATAGCAAAAGTATTAAAAAATACAAAATAATGTGAAATATCCCATTGGAAAAACAACTTACCTGGAAAAATAGATCTAGGAGAGATAATTTGAGAATTATTGGATGATCTGAAAGCCATGATCAATAAAAAGAGCCTAGACATCATTAGATATCATATCAAGAATCTCTTACTCAGAAAAACTGAATATAATCCTTCAGAGGAAAAAAAGTGGACATTCGATGAAATAGTGGACTTTCAAGCATTCTTTATAAAAAGACCAGAACTTAATAGAAAATTTGACTTTCAAATACAAGACTCAAGAGAAGCATAAAAAAGGTAAACAGTAAAAGGAAAACATAAAGGACTTAATAAGCTTAAACTGTTTACTTTCCTACATGGGAAGATGATACTGGTAAACTCATGAGATATTTCTCATTATTAGGGCAGTTGGAAAAAATATATATCCATATATAATATATACATATATATATAATATATATATGGACAGAGGGCATAGTTGTGAGTTGAATATGAAAGAATATCTAAAAAAGTTAAATTAAGGAGTGAGAGAAGAATGTAGTAGGAGAAAGAGAAAGGGAGAGGTAGAATGGGGTAAATTATCTCACACAAAAGAGGCAAGAAAAAGGTTTTTGCAGCGGAGGGAAAGAGGAGGGAGGTGAGAGGGAGTGAGTGAACCTTACTCTCATCAGAATTGGCACAAAGAGGGAATAACATACACACTCAATTGTTTATAGAAATCTATCTTACTCTACAGCAAAGTAGGAGGGGAAGGGGATAAGTGAAGGGAGGGATGATAGGACAGAGGCAGATTGGGGAAAAGGGTGGTCAGAATCAAAACACTTTTGAGGAGAAACAGGGTGAAAGGAAAGAAAGAATAGAATAAATGGGGAAATGGGATGGAGGGAAATACAGTTAGCAATAGTAATTGTGAAGAAAAAAATGAACAAGCTTCTCTGATAAAAGCTTCATTTCTCAAACATTGAGAATTGAGTCAAATTTAGAAAAACAAGAGCCATTCTCTTATTGATAAATGATCAAAAGATATAAAAAGCTTTCAGATGAAGTAATCAAAACAATCTATAGCTACGTGAAAAAAAATGCTCTCACTATTGATTGGAGGAATGCAATTTAAAATAATTCTGTTGTACTTCCTAATACCTATTAAATCAGCTAATAGGACAGAGTAGAAAAATGATGGATGGTGGAGGGGATGTAGGAAAAAAGAGACATTAATGTAATGTTGGTATAGTCATGAACTGATTTAACCACTTTGTAGAGTTCTTTGGAACTATGCCCTAAGGGCTATAAAACCATGCATACCCTTTGACCTAGCAATACCACTACTAGGCCTGTATCCCAAAAGAGATGAAAAAAAAAAGGAAAGGGACTTATATGTACAAAAATATTTATAGCAGCTCAATTCTGGTGACAAAGAATTGGACATTGAGAGTATATCTATCAGTTGGGAAGTGACTAAACAAGTTGTGCTACACAATTTTGATGGAATACTATTGTACTATATGAAATAATAAGCAGAATGCTCTCAGAATGTGCTTAATATTTTTATTTTTTTGCAAAGATACTGGATTTATTTGTCATTTCTTTCTTCAGTTCATTTAAAGATGAGGAACTAAAAAAAAACAGGTTTAAATGACTTGCCCAAGATCACACAGCTGTTGTTGTTTGTCCATTTTTGAAGAGGACCAATGGCATCAACAATGATTTCTTGACTTGCTCATAAAATTTGATTTAAGTGAGCAGAGATGCACAAAGTCATCAGTCTCACTCTGTCTTCCTGAGTTACAGAAATGCAATGGCAAGACAAAAGTCAGGACAACTGGCAATGGCCTGGGATGCAGTGGATGACCTTGCCATCTTCAATGTCTGACCAAGCTATAACCATTTCACATCATCTGCTTCAGTTGCCTTAATGGTTGTTGGAATACATGGTTCTTATCCACCCATTCTGATGCAGAATCTTCACATGCTTGGGGTAGATATGCCACTAACTCACATACAGGTTTGGGGCCTGTTAATTACCCTCAAGCTGGTTTGACCCATCTGCTAAGACAGTTTAACAGGGTGTGGCTGCTGCACATGCTAAAGCTTCTTGGAGGCACCGGTGAGGGTTGAGTGAATCAGGTGGACACCAATAGTGGATGGGCTGCCCTGAAAAGGAGTTGGCAAGCCCCTGCAGCCCTCCTGAACACCCATACACCCCATACCTAAAGTCACACAGCTAGTAAGTGTCTGAAAACCAGGTTTGCACTCAGGAAGTTGTCTTCCTGACTCTGGGCACAGCACTCTATTCACTGTACCACCACTGCACCCCTTGAGTCAGAACCAGGTTAGATCAAATGCTAGACTGCAGAATTTAGACTCTGTTCTGTTAGAGCCATTGAAATGTTTTGAGGAATGGAATTACATGATAAAAAAGAAGCATTTTAGGGAGATTAATCTGTTGTAATTATGCAGATTAGATTTGACAGGGAAGAGACCAGAGGCTGAATAGCTAGTTAGAAAAGCTCTATAGTAGCCTAAGTGTCACACAATAAAAGCTTGTGCAGTACCAAAAAGAACTGAAAGGAAAGACAGATGAAAGTAAGAGATTTTTAAAAAAAGTATCTACATATGTATGTATATGTATGCATGTATGTATGTATGTGTATGTGTTTTGATGAATGGGAAGGGCTGCCTTATGATATAATAGGGACCACTTCCATGGGAAGAGAAAATGCTAAAAAATACTTGTCAGACATGTTTTAGAATCAGCTATTTTTTAGGTTAAGAAATAGACTAAATTGTCATTGAGATTCCTTCTAACCCTGAAATTCTTTCATCTTGATAATCTGTTAATGGTAGATTATGAAAAGAAACATAGCACTGTTGGATGAAAGAAAAGAAAATATAGGTAAAAGAGTTAGAGGGATTTCTCTAGGTGTATTTATTTCAATTTGGCCTTAAGTTGAAATATCATTTCATTTAAATATCATTTAATGGTGTTATGAGAAATAAATACTACAGTATGATTGTTTTAGAGTAAAGAGGAAAATATATTTTAGACATGTTGAGATGGCCCTTTAACAGTCCTTTTAAAGTCTTAGATACTGTAAGGATGTATGGCTATGCGCTTAAACTAAAATGTAGGATTCAAGAAATGGACTTGTATTGGAGTCATATAGATAGATCAATAGATAGATATTTTATATATAGTACTATAAAATAATTTAAAGTAACATTTTGAAATGAATATTTTGTTTTAAAATTTGAATTGCCTATGCCAGGAAGAATTGGAAATATACATAATATTACATTCTTGTACAGAAGGCACCCAATGCCACATAGTAAAAATGAAAAACAAAATCTATTATACTATTCATCTAACTTGGCAGACTTATTTTCCAATTCCCTGGAGAAGAAAAGTTATCATAGGTACAATTAACAACAACAGCATTAATAACAATGACAATAAGAAACTTAACTAAAAACCTGATATTACCAAATCTGCTTCACATTCCAAATAATGTAATTATATTAGAATCAAGGGTAGGCAGGCCTAGAAAAAAATGGTTAGAGTCTCCAATTTTTACAAAGTTCAATAACCAGACCATGACCTTTCTATAATTTAAAAAGTGTTTTTAAATTTAAGGGCTTATTCTAAAGAGCAATTATCATTCCAGCCCAGCAATATGTTTTACCTCTGGTAGTTGCTAATGTGAGATTTGTCATGTATAAGCCAGATGGAAGAGGATCAGTGGATAGATTCACTTTAGGTATGCTGAAATAACTCTCATTCCTCAAAACCCTTATGACCACCTATAGGATAGATTTAGAGAGCATTCTTTTTCAGTTTTTATTCGGATTAGACAGTCTCAGATGTTTCTTCTAAATTTGACATTTCATTATATTTTGACAAGTTATTTTAATAAGGTAGAAAAGAGGGATGTGGCTACATAAGGATTGACCTCTGCTTCTAAAACCTGGGAGGAGTTAGGCCAGACTGAGGTAGCCTTGAGAGCATCTGCTAGTTAGGCAGCTTGAGACTTTTGCTAGCTCTCTCCTTTCCAAATGAAAGCCTGAGCTTCCCAATTAGTCTCTAACAAATCAACACGTTTAGTAATGGAGAAATTATTTTGTATAGTACAGAAAGGAAACAAATTAGATGCCCATAGATTGAATAATGATTGAGCAAAATGTGAAATATGAATGTAATAAATTATTTTATCGCAATGAATGGGAGGAATGTATAGAAACATGGGAGGAAGAAGAAGAAGAAGAAGAAGAAGAAGAGAGGTGAGGGATGGAGAGATGGAAGGAAGAAGGAAAGAAGGAAGAAAGGAAGGAAGGATGGAAGGAAGGAATGAAGTAATTAAATGTTATGAAATTGTATTATTTGGACTTGGCCCTAAACAAGAGACATGAGGATGTGGCAGCTCCCCTTTTCAAAGATGGTAAATTATGAGTGTGTAATGCTTTATACAATGCAAGACTTGCTTAATTAATGTGTTCAGCATTCTCATAGGATATTATTAGGATATAGATCTTTAACATCACCTGCATGTCCAAAGTGCATCTATTTTGTAGATCTTATTAGAAATACTGTGCTTTCATAACTATCAAAACAATAAACTTTTAAAATCCCTAACATTCAAAATGTATTTAAAATTTTAGAATATTCTAAATGTTATCCTCTCATTAAGTCCCCTTTGTAACCTTATCCTGACTCTCTGGCCTACTTTCTCCACTATTTCCCAGCAGCCTTCTCCTCCCTGAAGCTGATTTCACCACCTTCTCCCGGTAGCTTTCTCATCCTAAAAGTTGCCTTGGCCACCAAGAACCATCCTAGAAGCCTACTCATCCTAGAAGATCCTTCTGCCCCTGTAGTGTTCTCTTGTGAGATCACTCTATTCCATGGTTTCTTCCTCTGAATAGTCATTTCTTCCTGGTAACCTCTATTTTTATTTTTTTGTTTTTGCTTTTGGGTGAGACAATCAAGGTTAAGTGACTTACCCAGGGTCAGAAGGCTATTAAGAGTCAAGTGTCTGAGGTTGGATTTGAACTCAGGTCCTCCTGACTCCAAGGCCAGAACTCTATCTACTGTGCCACCTAGCTGCCCCTAGAACCTTTTTTAAAAAAATGGCTAGATAAGCCATATTTTCATTCTTCTCTGGGCCATGCTCCGGACTGCACTTTCTGCACCACGGCTCCAGGTAGGTACCTTCTCCACTTCCTTGTCACCATTCTCCATCTCCCAGTACTTCAGTTTTTTAGCTCTGTTTTCTTTCATTAAAATATAAGCTCCCTGGGGCAGGGACGATATTTCTTATTGGTTCTATTTACATTCCCAGTGCTTACTTAACACAGCGCCTGGCACATAGTAAAGTGCTTAATAAATGCTTATCAATGACTTCTAAAACAGCATACGGAACCATGTTCACAGTTAAACAGTTTTATTTGTTCATTACTTGTTCACAAAAAGAGAGAATAACTGTCCTTTCCTTAAACCTCTTTTTGCCTTGAGTCTGGAGACTGATAAGAAACCTGAAACGTTGTGGCAGAATATACTTTCAGTCCATTGGGAAAGTTTTATCTCAACAGGCTCAGCAGCAATCTTGCCAAAATTCACTTGCCTACTGCTAGTAATGTTTCATGCTGAGTAAGTGGTAAAGAGTGCTGGTTTTCTTCATTTTTATTGCCTCTTTTCTAAGAGTGTAAAATCCTAACCTTGACAAAGTAACCTAAAGATATTGCCTTAGTGAACCTGTCCCCACTCCATGTGGTATAAAGATAGCAGGAAAAGGTAAAGAAGGTCACTAAGTTGTACAGTGTAATCCACTGGAACCAGAGGGAACCCAGGACAGAGATGTTCTGCAGAATAATAATGACTGTCTAATTGACAGGATGTACTTCCATGTGGTATCTCTCAGGAACCTTGAGATGGATGGAATTGTGAAACAGAATCTCTTATGCAGCACTGAGAACATCATAGTTGTTAATTTGGAGGAGTGAAATGTGATGTCACTTACATTGGGAACTCTAGATGAGGAAACTTCTCTCCAACTCAGCTTTAGTGAATTGTTTAGGGGAATAAGAGGATTTAACAACTTATTCAGAGTCACACCATCAGCAGCATGTCAGAGGTAGGACTTGAATTCATGGGTTTTTGTTTGTTTGTTTTGGTTTGGCTTTTTTAGTCCAGTTTTCTACCCATAACACCAAATTAACTCAATATGTCCTTCTTAATTTGTATTAATAAAATGAGATTTTCTAGATAGAGAGAGTTTTTTGGATAATGATAGTACCATTACTCCACATAAAACTATTTATAGAAAACTTGTTTGTTGGATAATAATATTCAGCATCTTTTTCTTCATGGAAAAGAAAGAAGAAGTCATCTACTACTATTACTACTACTACTTTACTACTACTACTACTACCACCACCATTATTATTACTACTGCTGTTGTTGCTGCTGCTACTACTACTATTACTACTGTTAATGCTGCTGCGACTGCTATTGCTACTTCTATTACTACTGCTGCTACTACTACTTTTGCTATTGTTGCTGCTATTACTTCTATTATTAATTCTACTGCTGCTGCTGCTACTATTACTTCTTTTATTATTACAACTGCTGTTGCTGCTGAAATTTTACAATTCATACCTCATTATTGACCCCTATTCTGTGATTATCTCTTGGGATTTCAAATTAACTCAATTACAACTTTAATGGTTCCACATTGCCTAGGAATACAGAATGTAGTAGTAGTAGTAGCAGCAACAGCAGTGGTAGTAATAGAAATAGCAGCAGTAGTAGGAATAGTAGAAGCAGCAGCAGCAGCAGCAGCAACATTCCCCAATCATGAATAAGTTTCATGAGTGAATTAAAGGGAGAAGACTCATTGGATGATCAAAAGGTAGAGGCACCTATAAAGGACTTTAAATAGTAAAGAACTGGGAGAATGAGTTTTACAGAGTATATGCTAAGAGGCACTTAAAAAAAAAAAAACAAAACCCTGAGGGGAAAGACACTGAGGAAAGGACTTCTCTTTCTTCCTTCTTGGAAAATGTCCACTTTTAGTTGACAGGAGGTCTGAAGCCAGTAAACAGATAATGAGCCATAAGAGAGATAGAAGAAGAACTGGGTGAATGAAATGTCATGGAAGGAAAGGGAAAGGTTTATAGAGGTTAATATGTGAGGATTCTTGGGTCATGAGTAATTTGGGATAAAGCATTTTAAGGGAGAGGATGGGAGTAGAAGCCACATTGCAAGAAGTCAAGGAATGAATGGGGTTTGAGAGAGTATATTTTCTTTTCTAAAAACCAAACTAGAGAAAAAGGCTGAACCTTGAATTCATATGAATAAAATTTTGTCATTATGAATTCACAAAACTGATGAACCAAATAATCCAGTGGTTTTACTTCACCAAATAAATTAAATCATTTAAAAATACTTATATTTTGGCTAAGTTAAAACAAAAACAAAAAAAAAAATTAAAAAGCCTTGTTTCTCAAAATACTCCATATGGTCTTTTTAATGTGTATTACATTAATTCATTCACACTTACCTCATGTGACTTGAATTAAATAACATTTGACTTTTTTGTAGTTTAGATTATACTTTTAACCTTTTTTTTAAAAAAAGAAAATACAATCCTCTTTATTCAACCCTATGGTACTACCAAAAGTGAATTTAAGTCAAATGGAAAATGTGTCTCATTTGTTTGGGTTCTAAGTTTGATCAAAACGATCCTTTAAATTTGTATAAATTTTAAAGTACAGAATTCACTCCCTAATTCTGTTCACATTAAGTGAAATTTATTCTTCATGTGAAGTTAGGGATGGAAATTTATAAGGATGGAAATTTATAGGGATAGAAATTGGGTGAATTGGAAGTTAATAACATCCCCTGGTTGAAATTTTTTGGGGGTTAAATTTATGATTTTTTCCACAAGTATTGTGTATAATCCCCTTCTTAGGATATCTGAGAGGTAGTATAGTCCAGTGAGTAGCTTACTGGACTTGAAGTCACAAATATATGAGTTAAAATTCTGCCTCCAATACTTTCTAACCATGTGATCACTGTCAAGTCACTCTGACTCTTAGAACCTCATATGTAAAATGTCATTAAAACTGACTTCATAGAGGTTATCATGAGGCTCAAATAAGCTAATGCACATAAAGATATTTATGTACTTTAAAATATCACTTAAATATCAGTTCTTCTTTTATCTTGAAGAGGAAGCATGGTGCAATATACAGGATACTGGGCTTGGAGTCTGTGTTCAAATTCCCCCTCAAACTATTTCTAGCTTTGTGACCTAAGCAAATCATTTAGCTACTCTTCATCTTAATTTCTTCACCTGTAAATTGATGGGGTTGGATTTGATGGCCTCATAACTCTTTTCAAATTTTAAAATGTATGATACAAAGATGCCCAACTACATCAAAATTGTGCCATCTCCAGTATGGAACCTGCTCTGTGCATACATAGTCTAACCTAGCTATTCTTCCTATCTCTGTTTCCTGTAGTGTTATCCTTGCTTCCTAATGGAGCCCACTGGAAAATCAAACAAAGATCTGTTTAACAGCAGTATTCTTCCATGATGATGTAGGACCATGAATCACAGTCTCTGAAAAATTAAAGTTGTGGCTATCCAAAGGTTCATATAGAAGAACATGGAACATCTGCAGCATAGAAGTTGGTTATAATATATGAAGAATTGTGTAGAATGGATTTGCTTTGTATTCCATTGGTATTGATGCAATGTCAAGGAAACTCAATGCTAGTAAGAATGTGGACAAAGACTCAATGGAAGGGATGATAAATGACACAAACATGTGATCCTAGAACCTCCTGAACTCAAAGAGGAGGTGATTTCAAGGGCTATCCAAAATTTTAGGATAGAATAACCAACTTCTTTAATCAAGGGTAGTATCAGTTGTTAATAATGGAGAGACAGAAGCAGAGAAAGAGACAGAGAGAGATTTAAGAAAAATAACAGAGGGAATATTTCTTGTGTCCTTTTCCAAGATGATTATTGGGAGAAGTTAATCATATCCAAAATGATCTGGAAAGGAGAGACAGCAGAAACTAGGTATCAATAGGCATCATGAGCAAGTCAAACTTTTAGAACCTACTGGTACAAAGAAAAAGTGGGTATTAGGGAAGAGATGTTGCTCCAGAAATGTATAAAGTTCTTCTACTCAGTACTAGTTAGATATCTTAATATTAAATTTAAACTGTTTATAATAGATTGTATAATAGCTTGTATAATAGATTGACCCTGTCCTTAGTGATTGTCCATCAGTTGAACCTCTCTCCTGTATTTGTCAATTATACTATACTTACAGTCCTCAGCTAGTTCCATGCCCATTCATTTTAGTTATATCATTCGTTATAGTGTTATTGAAGTCTTTTATAAATAAAACATTATTATTAAATACATGTTTGCGTAAATGAAATCATAGTAAAAATCAATAAAGCAATCGATACAGGTAATATTACAAGGATTCTATAGCCCCAGTGCTTTAATACATGCCCTATTCCTTTCAGATTGGAACCCATTATCATTTTCTTCAGTGTCACTAGCTTTGAGAACTACTTCAGAAGCTCAAGATCATATAATAGGCCCCCTATCTCCCAAGAAAATGGAGTCAAGACACAGGCACTAAATTCACAATAGGTTGTCCATATTGGAATTGAAGAGTACTGTCCATACTTTCATTATTGCAGCTGCATGACAAATAGAAAAAATAGAAGCAGTAGTTCTAGGGTCCTAGGAATTCTGTTACAGTGTCTGAATTGTGCACCTTCTCACTCTTGCAAACCCAGAATTTAAAAGTGGTGCTGATTCAAATCTCCCAGAAGCTAGTGAATTCCTCAATCCCCATAAAAAAGCTCATTAACAGGAAATTTATAATCAGAAGATTATTTCAGCTTTGATATTCAAACCTCATCAGTATCCTCAGTTGCCTCTTTCCTTCTGACTGGAAGGCTGGAGGAAAAACTTCTCCCAAAGCTTCCCTTTAAAGAGGGCAAAGAAATTCAGCCAAAGCTTCATTTCCAACCATCTGCTCTACTTGGTTTCAAAACCCCCATCATCCAGGTTCCCAAGCTGAGTACCCATTGTATTTCAACAACCATTCAGCTTAATCAGCTTCTTCTATGTGTTGTCATCCCTCATTAGATTGTATGTTCCTTGAAGGCAGAGACTACCTTCTTGTATCAGCACTGTGCGAAGTGCTGGGATTTAGTAGGTGCTTAATAAATTTGCATTGTATTATATTGCATTATATTGTGTTGTGTTGTGTTGTGTTGTGTTGTGTTGTGCTGTTTTGTATCGTGTGGTGTGGTTTGGTATGGTATGATATTGTTGGTCCCAATTGCCGTTTTGTGTCTTTTTACGCCTTCAAGATACATGAGCTACTTCTGTATCTAATGTTAATCTATAATCCAACCAATCCATTCTAGCAAAAAAGCTTACTAAAAATAATACTAGTGCAAACAGTCCTTGTAGAAATTCTATTATCAGTCATTCATATTCTCCTTACATTAATGAAGTTCAAAAGAATATTCCACATTTCTGTCACAGGTCTTTTCCCCTCCACATCACTTACACTTTGATGTGTATGAACAAAACAAAACAAAACTGAAATAAGATCATATGAAATCTAATATCTTAGCAAATTCTTTTCTCACATTTAAAAAAATACAAATACAACTAACTCCTAACCTCCAATCAAAAAATAGACAAAAGCAAAAACAAAAACATTTTTCTTCCAGTTTGTAGTAAATAAAGAAAAAATGCCTCAACAACCATAAGCTATCCTCCAAAAGGAAAACAGTTAAGAAAATAATTGTTATGAGGAGAGCGTCTACAAAGAATACAGACAGGCACTAAAATAGACTAACTACACCTGAGTTGGGCATTGTAGCAGAGACTGATGATTACTGCTTTCAGGGATGATATTTTTGTTTGTTTGTTTGTTTGTTTAAACAAAAAAAAAAAGAAAGACAACTCACTGCAGGAGGTTCAAGGAGTGAATAAATAAATGTGCTGAATCATTTGTGACTAATGCCTAGTATATGATGGTTGGGGTGGGGGAGGTGCTAACATTACATATGGAACACATAAAAATGGATTTTGGCAAGTAGAAAATAAGAGCTAGGGAACGTTGCTATATATTGATCAAACACTATTGAATATGCATAATGGAAAGAACATAGGCTGGAATCAGAAGACCTGGGTTTAAATTCTGCCTCTCCTGTTTGCTGTCTGTATTGCAAGGCAAGTCTCTTAATCCCCCTAGTTTTAATATTTCTCATTTGTACAACAAAAGGGTTAGATCATATGTCCTCTGAGGTTCCATCCAGTTCTAATCCATGACCTTATGACCTAATGTATCCCAGGAGGCCTGTTCCATTCTGTCCATAATCTTTAGGTATGGACCAGATTGCTGAATGGCCACCGGAGAATGATTCATTTCTGACTCTTACCAGCCAAAATTCTAACAACTCTTCGAAGATCTTTCAAGGTCAATTTGAAGAGGAGGGGGTTTTTGGGATGCTCTTATATGCACAGAGGCACCCCAAGATCACAGGAAAAAGCCTAGATTGTGGCGTAGATCTGCCTGAATGAATTCAACTCAGATCTTCTTCCAGCCAGAGAAAAAGTTTATTAAAAATATAGCATATAGGCCAGACTCCAAAGGAACCCAAACATCGGTGATCTAAATGGGGCTAAGGTGGTCAGGCCAGGTGACACCCATTACAGGCAGGCATGGGGTCTCATCCTCTAGGGGCATGAGAAATTCCCAGCATCAGAATGGGGGAAAAGTGAGTCTTAAATACAGAAAGATTGGGGGAGGGGTCTAGGAGTGGCCAAGCAGTTTGGGGTGAGGAGAGGCAGGGCCTAGGGAGATCTGGATGGGGGTGGCTGGCAAGCTGGGGCAAAGAGAACGCCTGGGTCCTGGACCTTGTGGCACCTAGCTAGGATTAAGGATGGCCAGAGGAAGGGGGAGGTTGGTTCAGAAAAGAAAGGGTACAGGTGAGAATTTCTGTTTGGAAAGTCTGAGGGATTTGAGCTGACAATGAGAATAGATAATGAAGGGAGCTAAAAGGGGGGGGAAGTTTGCTTTCAAATGGGAGATAAGGAGAGCTTTCAGAGGGAAATAAGGCAGTTTCTAAAACTTTAAGGGTTTCCTGGGGCGGTAAACAAACTGAAGCCAGGTTCTTTTCAGGGCCAGAGAAGAAAGGTGCATTTGAATAAGCTTTCAAATTGAGAGAGATAAAGTGAGTCTACAAGGAATCTAAAAGTTTTAAGGTTTTTCTGGGAGCCAAATTCCTTTTGCCCCTTTAGCAAAGGTAAATCTCTTCAAATTGAGGGATAGTGATAGAGGTTCCCTCTCCTGGATCTGTGGATGTAGGAACCACATAGAGTGTGTTTAAAAAACAATTACAACAACAACAACAAGTCCCAACTTTATACTAGCACAGCCTCTCAAGGCTGACCTTGGAGGTTAAGATAATTTGGACGGGAACAGTTATAGTACCACAGGGCAGCAGTTATCAAAGTGTGGTTTGGGGATCCTTGGTGATCCTTGAGACCTTTATAGGAAATCTGATAGGTCAAAACTATTTTCACAACCAAACTGAGATGTATTAATTTCAAAGATGGTAAATATTTATAGCTATAACCCACCTAAATAAAAACTTTAGAGTCCTCAGAAATATTCATGAGTGAAAAGATTTCCTGAGCCTATCCCTTGATTTTACTGATGCAAAGAATCCCCAGAGGGGAAACTGTAACATCACTTTTATCTGTCATCTCCTGTTGATTCCCATCCTACTATTTTCCACATGCTATGTGTTCCTTTCCAGATTTCTTCCTCTGGCTGATGTATTATAGAGTTGTCTTCTTTATTTACAAAACCAAATGCTTAGACAATTTTGTGTGAAAGTGAGGGGTGGGAGATAAGGGATGGAAGAATTCTTTAAAACCCATTTCCTTTTGGAGGCTTTTGACATTTCCCAGAGTTAAGGCTAAAATAAGAATTGCAAAAAGAATGAAAGCTGGGATTTTTCAAATCACAGTGAGAGGTCATTTTCTTTCTTTCTCTCTTTTTTTTAAAATTTCCCATTATGCTTCAGACTCCTCTGTTTAACCTATATTTATTAACCCTCCACTATGTGGGGACCATTGTGCTAGATAATGAGGGAAATTTCAAATTTCAATAAGACATAGACACTTTACCCTCAGGTAGTCTAATACTTTGAAGAAGGATGTGTGCATCTATGCTTGCTCGTGCATGCATACATACACACACAGACACACACATACACAGAAATACCTAAATGCAGATAGAGTTCCAGGAGTCAGGGAGAGGTGAGTTCAAATCCTGCCTCACATACTTCCTAGCTGTGTGACCCTGGGCAAGTCACTTAGCTTCTTTTTGCCTCAGTTTGCTCATCTATAAGATATATATAATAAAAGTAACTACCTCCCACAGATGTTGATAGAACCAAAGTAGAAAAATAAATCATCATGTTTTAAAGGTATGGGCTACAAAAGGGTACATGACCTGCAAAAGAAAGGTCATTAGTGACATAAGAGATCAATGAAGACCTCATGGGTAGAACTTTGGGTAGAACATGGGTAGAACCCCCTCATGGGGGTTGAACTTTGAAAAATGGGTAAGATTTCAACAAGAGAAGTGGGGAAGGTTCATGTGTTCCAGTCATAAGGAACAGTTTAACAAAAAACATAGGAACTGGAGAAAGCTGAACATTTAGAGTAAAACATTTGTGGTGACAGAGCTCTCTGCTGCAGCTGAAAAAGTTTTTGCAGGGGGTAGTCATATGAAATACAATGTAATTTGATTGGGTAATTATGAAGTGGCTGCTAAGTGTGAGATATTGCATTAGACCCTAGGGATACAAAGGCACAATGAAAAATAGTCCCTGCCCTCAATGAGCTGACATTTTACTAGTCAATTAAGACAAGATAGACAAGATAAGGAAGAAAAGAATATTAATGAATCAAAACAAACAACAAATAAAAAAAACATAGAAGAGAGTCAAAGGAAGTTCAGAAGAAAATGAAGACAAGCAAGACAGTTTTGCTGTAGTTATTTAAATTCAATGTACACTTAAAAATGCAATAGCAATTCTTGGATTAATATACAATTTTTTGTTGTTGTTGTTTGTTCTTTACATGTTGTTTTATTGTGTTTGGTAGGCTCACAATGAAAATAAAGGATGTATGGGTCGTCCAGGGAGGACTAGCATCTCTGGTGTGAGAATTTGCTGAGCCCCCTGCTCATCCGCTTTTGGTGTCCACCTGTCCCCTAACTTTCAGCTGTGGTTCCAAGAAGCTGTTGTCCATTCTTCCGGGAGAAGTCTTCATATGCTTGTGTGAAGGCAAGTCAGAAATCAGAATATAAAATAAGAAAGTGGACTTTGAGAGAAAAAATCAGATTGCCAAAGGAAAGAATGTGGGGAGAAAAGAAGGTCAAGGAAAGACTTTCAGAATACATTAAGTGTGTTCTTTTCATGGGATAGGAGGTATAGTAACACCACAGGTTAAATGAAGGGAAATAAATATCAATTTAATAATTATAATGTTATCATTATTAATAATCTCAGTAGTAGGTCAGTGCGCATATATATCGAAGAACTCAATAGAACAAGATTGAAGCTAAAAAAACATCTTGGAAGACAAGCTAAACCAGCTTGAGAAAAATCAACAGGCCTCAAATCCTTCTGTGAATTAGAGGGATATCTACTCCAAACATGTGAAGACTTCCCCTGGCAGAATGAATGGGTGAGAACAATTTGTTCCAACAGCCATGAAGGCAGATGAAGTAGATGCTGTGGAGCACTTAAACCTTGGTCAGACATAGAAGATGCTTCATGCCAGGCCTTTGCCAGTCATCTTGACTTTTGTCTTGCCACTCAATGACTCTGGAAAAGAGAGTGAAGCTGATGACTTTGTGCAACTCTGCCTCACTTAAATCCAATTTACACACAAGTCATTATCCCATGATATCATTGGTCCTCTTTGGAAACATAGGATAAACAACAACAACAACAATGACAGTTTCTAAAACATACCTTCCACTGATCTGGATCGCTTGCTTTCACAGTCCCATCTTACTGCTCTATTTAACCATAATATTAGTATTTTGTGATGTGGCATGAATAAGAAAATATTTTAAAATCAATTTTAATACATATGCATTAATAATACATCTTAAATTCTCATAGCTTTTAAACATTTGCAGTAGATCAAGAAATAATGTCCTAATTACAGCCAGTCATGAATGCCCCATGTATTGAGAAGAGAGTAATGATATCAATAATACAAAATGGTATCCAAAGGAAAAAAAAATATATAAACCTAATGCAAAATCAAATTGGATCTTTTTTGTTGTTGTTCTTCCAGTAATTTTCTGGTGTGACCTTTAGAAAGTTTTATCTCCCTCCTACCATTTTTATATTTGTTGTCTTGTCTTGCAGTAGTATTATAAATGGAAAATGGTTATTAAAAATAATAATTTCACAGTAATGCCTCTTGACATCTGGCTCTTCTTCCCTGTCACGAGAGCTTGAACTCTGCCCCTGGCACCATCAGCTATGCTGATACCTTATACTGAATAGAACAAGTCCTCCTTCCAGACATCTTCCAAACCATGCTGGTGAGTGAGAACCCTACTCCTTCTCCTCTTCCAACTCCATCTCTCTTTTTTGTGTCTTCTTCTATTTTTAGAATGTAAATTCCCCGAGGGCAGAGTCTATTGTGTTAATTGGTTTTTGCATCCAGAATATCTGGCATATAGTAAGTGCTTGATAAATATTGAGGTGAGTAAGTGACAAATGAGTTCTGGACTTGGAGTCAGGGAGAACTGAGTTTGAATCCTGTCTCTGATAATTATTATCTGTGGAATCCTGAGCAAGTCACTTAACCTGTCTCAATCTCTATTGCCTCATCCACAAATGAGCATAATAATTACTTCTACTTCATATGGTTGTTGTGAGAATCAAATGAGATAATATATTTAAAGTGCTTTGCAAGCCTTAAATTTCTACATAAATGTTAGCTATCGTTATTAAATATTTTTAAAAAATTCATTCATCAGAAATGTGTATGTACACATGTGTGTACATGCGTGTGTGTGTATGTAATAGGGCCTTTGAGAAAGAATTGTCCCTTTCCCAGCAAGCAGAGCAAATGTCCAGTGAATCTTAGGATTTGTCTTCTTTGGGAGAAAGAATCCTTTTTCCAAACTCAGAAAGGAATTCTCCAAACATTGAACTTTGTGTCCTGAGGAAGGATGATGAGTTGGAATGGCTAAAATATTTTGCTTTTGCTTTGGAAATAGGTAAACAAATTGAACTCTGGTCATGAAAGCAAGTGATCCAGATCAGTGGAAGGTATGTTTTAGAAACTGTCATTGTTGTTGTTGTTGTTTATCCTATGTTTCCAAAGAGGACCAATGATATCATGGGATAATGACTTGTGTGTAAATTGGATTTAAGTGAAGCAGAGTTGCACAAAGTCATCAGCCTCACTCTCTTTTCCAGAGTCATTGAGTGGCAAGACAAAAGTCAAGATGAATGGCAAAGGCCTGGCATGAAGCATCTTCTATGTCTGACCAAGCTTTAAGTGCTCCACAGCACCTACTTCATTTGCCTTCATGGCTGTTGAAACAAATTGTTCTCACCCATTCATTCTGCCAGGGGAAGTCTTCACATGTTTGGAGTAGATATCCCTCTAATTCACAGAAGGATTTGAGGCCTGTTGATTTTTCTCAAGCTGGTTTAGCTTGTCTTCCAAGATGTTTTTTTTTAAATTTTTATTAATTAATTTTTAGTTTTTTACATTCCCTTCCATAAGCTTTTGAGTTCTAAATTTTCTCCCCCTTCCTCCTTTGTCTCCTCCCTAAGACATCATACAATCTGATAGAGGCTCTACATATACATTCATATTAAACGTATTTTCATATTAGTCATATTGTAAAGAAGAATTAAAATCAATGGGAGGAACCACAAGAACAAAAAAACAAAGACAGCAAATAGTATGCTTCAATTTGCATTCAGACTCCATAGTTATTTTTTCTGGGTGTGGATAGCATTTTCCATCATGAGAATTTCAGAAATGTCTTATATCCTTACATTGCTGAGAAGACCTAAGTCTATCAAAAATAGTCATCGCACAATGTGACTGTTACTGTGTATAACATTCTCCTACTTACACTCACTTCACTCAGCATCAGTTCATATACATCTTTCCAGGATTTTCTGAAGTCTGCCTGCTCATCATTTCTTATGGAACAATACTATTACATTACATTCATATACCACGACTTGTTCAGCCATTCCCTAATTGATGGACATTCCCCTCAATTTCCAATTCTTGGATACCACAAAAAGAACTGCTATAAATATTTTTGTAAATGTGAGTCCTTTTCCCATTTTTACGATCTCTTTGGGATACACACCTGGATGTGGTACAGCTGGGTCAAATGCTATGCCCAATTTTATAGCCCTTTGAGTATGATTTCAAATTGCTCTCCAGAATGATTGGATCGGTTCACAACTCCACCAACAATGCATTAGTGTTCCCATTTTCCCACATCTTCTCCATCTTTATCATTTTCCTCTGTTGTCACATTAGCCAATCTGATAGGTATGATGTGGTACCTCAGAGTTGTTTTGATTTCCATTTCTCTAATCAATAGTGATTTAGAGCATTTTTTCATATGACTATAGATGGCTTTAATTTCTTCATCTGAAAATTGCCTGTTCATATCCTTTGACCATTTATCAGTTGGGGAATGACTTGTGTTCTTATCAATTTGACTTATTTCTCTATATATTTTAGAGATGAGGCCTTTATCAGAGACACTGGTTATAAAAATTATTTCTCAACTTTCTGCTTCCCTTCTAATCTTGGTTGCATTGGCTTTGTTGGTGCAAAAACTTTTCAATTTAATGTAATCAAAACTATCCATTTTGCATTTCATAATGTTCTCTCTCTCTTGTTTGGTTATAAATTCTTTCATTCTCCATAAATCTGACAGGTAAACTTGTCCTTGTTCTACTAGTTTGCTTATAGTATCAGCCTTTACACTGAAATCATGCACCCATTTTGACTTTATCTTAGTATAGGCTGTAAGATGTTGGTCTATGTCTAGTTTCTGCTGTAATATTTTCTAGTTTTCCAAATAGGTTTTGTTAAATAATGAATTCTTATCCCAGAAGTTGGTGTCTTTGGGTTAATCAAACAGTATGTTACTACAGTCACTGACTACCATGTCTTATGTACCTGACTATTCCACTGATCATCATTCTATTTCTTATCCACTACCAAGTAGTTTTGATGATTGCTGTTTTATAATATACAATTTAGGATCTGGTACGGCTAGGGCACCTTCCCTTGCATTTCTTCTTCCAAGACGTTTCAGCTGGGTTTGGCTGGTCCACATGCTACAGTATCTTGGAGCCATGAGTAAGAATTTGGTGAATCAGGTGGACACCAACAGTGGATGAGCAGCCCTGAAAAAGGCTTGGCAAACCTTCACATCAGAGGTGCTATTCCTTCCTGAACACCCCATACACCAAGTTTTGAATATTCTGCCAAGATTGTAGCAGGGTCAGCTATATCACCTCTGTCTAATAAATCCCTAACTGGTGACTCTCCTGTTGCTCCCAGAGAGACTGCTGGTATTAGTCAATTTTTTCAGCTCCCTCTCTCAGGTCTGCTTTTGTCTCCACTTATCAATGACAGGCAATTTTTTCCCTAAGTTTGTTCTGTTCTTTAAGTCTTCTATAATTTTTGTTTTAATGTGTGTCTTCTAAAGTGTTTTTCCTTACATAAGATCTATTGTTGCTAATAGCTGTTTAGCAAGGTATGCCTTTATATTGGTTGCATATAGGAGGTTATAAATATCTGGATGTTGGCTAAGTACCCCAAACTAAGAAATAAAAGTAAGTCAGGGCATTAAAACTCTGTCCTTGACGTCTAGATTTGATTTTGACCTGGGGAACCCACAGCTATATATGGGAGAAAACGTTAAGGTAACTATTTTGATGAATAATATTTGATAATCTTTCTAAAAGGCAAAATTTAAACAAATGCAAGACTTTTCCTTTTACTTAGGTTTAAAAAATAAAAGAAAGCTTTTTTTTGTGGTTTAGTATGGCTATTTAGAGTCTAATTAGGAGCTCTTGACCAATGATGTCAAACTCAAACAGAAATGGATCTCTGACAGAAAACAAACAAAAAATAACATTCACTATCTTGTATTTTTATTTATTTTGTTAATCATTTCACAATTATATTTGAATCTGACTTGGGCAACACTTGGGAGTTTAGCGTGCTCCTTGTAGTCATGGGAAGCCTTTAGTTTGACACCTCATTAGTCTAAACAAATCTCTATGCTGTGATCAAGGTGAAGGGAGAGTAGAAAATAAAAAGAAGGTTGCGTCCCTGGGTCATTCAGAGGGAGAAGAAAGAACTGATCTATAAGAAAACAACCAGTTTTGCTCCAGCTTGACACCTGCTAATTATAACTGTAAGAAAATGAAACAACCACATCACTTCTAGATGTAGTATCTTCTTAACAACTATTAGCCATGTGAGATGGGGACCCACTTTCCTCAAGAGGAAAAGGTCTTGACCTACTTAATTCTGATTATTTGTTCTACTTTTCTTGGTCTGTAAGACACAGGTAGAGCTTTCAGATCTTCCAATCTGAACAATATAAATAGATATAGCACCAGTTCTATATTTAGCTATTTATTTAGATGTTTATTTAGCCAATATTTAGCTATTCAGTCCAGCATAATTAGTCAAATGTAAGACATCTGTGATTTTTCCATTATGTTAGTTTCTTTCAGCAATGCAAGTCACAATGCAACTCTAACTCAATTCATACATGTTGGAGAATTTTATATGGGTCTTATGTTGAAAAATACAATTTTGAAGAATTAGATTGTGAGCTCCTGATTAAATTGTGAGCTCCTTGAGGCCAGGTACTATCTTTTGCCTCTTTTTTGGCTTAGCACAATGCCTGAGAGACTTAATACATTTTTATTGATTTATTGACTAATCTAATGAATGAATGCAAATAGATCCCATTGACTAATGTGCTAGAAATTGAATGTATATAAGTAGCATATATATATATATATATGCTGGACACACATATATGTTGGGTAAGCATAGAATATTAGAGTTGAAATTGATCCTCAAGTGCATTTTTTTCAGCTCCTAACTGGAAATGAGGAATCAAAGGTTCAAAAAGTTCTCAGGGCTTCTACTACTTATATCACTGATATATGAGTCTCAGTTTCCTTATCTATATTGTACTATAGTATCCCTAAACTTTCAATTCTAATATTCCACAGTTTTGAAAAAAAAAGACAGTAAATTACCAATGGAGTTAAATTAGAAATCACCACTAGTAATTAATCCAGGTATCTAAATAATTTCCTCACATTCAGTTTTCAGATGGAGGAGAGAGAAATGTCTCTAAATAGCACTGATGCATCATTTAATTCCTCATTTTTTTTCAATTCACTAAGTAAAGTTAAAGCACAACTTATATATCTCATTATATAGTTAAAGTTTTAAGAATGTTAAATGACATGCCATTTCATGAATTAAAAATGATCCCATTGCAATGTATCTGCATGAGGAAGGTATACTGTTGCATTAAGAAACAAACAACTGATTAAGACTTGACACATATGCCCCATGTTCACTTTATTCATTGCTAGAATAGAACATAAGGTACAGGATAGCATGCCAATGACTTTATAGTCACTTCATCATGAATTCATGTCAGTTGTTTGACAAACATTTATTAAGAGTGAACTACATTGAAGACATTATGTAAGATTCTGAGAATACAAAGACAAAACCCAACAAAAAGCAAACAAAAACCTCCTGTCTTCAACAAATGTATATCCTGCACAGGCTATAACATAAACAGAAAAAAAAATTCAATAAATTGTGAAGGGATAGAGAGCGCTAACAACCAGGGAGGTTAAGAGAGGCATCTTATAGAAAATGTCGAAAAATTCTAAGAAGTAGACATAAAAGAGTGTGTTCCAGGCATGGGAGCAATGTAGGCAATGTCATAGAGGCTGGAGATAGACTGCCAAATTCAGAAATAGCAAGTAAGCAGGTATATGTTTAGAAAAGGAGGGTGAAACCAGATTCTAAATTTTAAGTAATGAACAAGGTAACCCTGAAAAGATATTGTATCACTCAATCAAAAGTCATACATTGTTTGATTTTATAGCATGATTTATTTTTGGAGGAAGAAAGTTTATAGAGGTCTAAGGCCTGATCTTTAAGGAAACTCCTTATCTGTAGGACATTATGTGGTAAAAGAGCTAGTTAGTGAAAAAAGGTGAAGAAGGGTAGAAGGAAAAAAAAAAGAGGGGCATGACAATAAGAATGCTTCCCAGAGACTGATGGAATGGAATATGCTGTATATGATATACTACAGAGGGATGGGATATGAAGAAAAATGACATCTACTCCTTCACGAAGTCATTTCTACAGATTTACTGAATGGTGATAGTGAAACCTGAAGAGAAGTACATGCTTCCCTTATAGCCCCAATCCACTGGATTAATCTAATAATCATATAGCTTCTTTAATATATAAAACAGTATTAATAATCATGTAAAATTACTTTACTACTGATTTTTTCTTTGCATCCCTAGTATCAAGTATAATGTCTTACATAGAAACATGTGTCATTTCATGTAAAATTATTTTAATTACATTATAAGTAATCACACTCAAAAGATCTACAGTTTTAACAAAATATTAATTGGTTAAATATACTTTCAATGGTAATCTTTTCATAATATACATTCAGACAATTCTTCATTTGCTACCCCTTTGTTTGGCTTAGTACTTATAGTTGTAATTTATGTTTGAATTTTGGATCTATATGCTACTTAGGGATTTGATGAAGCTGGCTCTAGCTGACTTGGACAGCTGATTGTTAAATTTTCAATGTGAGCATTTACACTTCAGAAATCAGTTGCAAATCAAGATTTGATGTATTGTTATATTGATTATCTAGACTTACAAAAGTATTTCTATTTCTCCCAGAAAGTCCAGTGGTTAAACATTAGTACACCTCTGATACCACCCTCCTCCACATTCCAAACCTCTCAGTAAGTCCACATAACTTTGACTTCTGGTACCTTTTCAGTCCTGTTCCATTTGAGTCTTATCATTACTTTCTATCATGGATTTCCCAAACATAATTACCACTAGATGCTTCTCCTTTAACCCACTTACCTTTAGTGTCAAGTTCCTTTTTTGGATTAATCCCTAAACTAACCTACCTTTGCAAGTCCATTCCAGCCCCAGGCCTTCATAAGTCTTTAATTGTTTATTTAGGGGAGTAAAAGTCCTTCTTAACTGCATCTTACATCTTTACGGATACAGAGCATGCCCAGATATTTTGAACTCCTTTCAAGAGCAGAAATTCTCAGCACTGATAGAGTGGCATGCATCAGAGTGAAAGATTTCGTTCAGCAGAGTAAACAAAATAGAAAATAACAGTAGCTCTATAGAAAATAGGAGGAAGAAGTTTCAGGGAGAAGTCATGGGGAAAATATCACCAAAATGAAAGAGATCAGAAATACATACACACACACACACACACACACAAACACACACGGATATGGATATAGATATCTCTCTATTCTCTATTATATTATGTATATATACATTTTATATATATGTATCATATATATAATATATGCATAAATTTCACAAATCCATTACCTCTTTGTTAAGAAGTAAGTAGGTTACTTCATCATAATCATAGGTTCTCTGAAATTATGATTCCTCATTATATTGATTACTTAAGTTTTTCAAAGTGGTGTTTTTTTATAGTATATTGTTTTACTTAAATTATTCTTCTGGTTTACTCAATCTACTCTGTATCAATTCACACAAGCCTTCTTCCAAGTTTCACTGAAACAATCTCTTTCATATTTTCTTATGGCACAAGAATTTTCCATTAACATCGTGATATCCCAAAGTTATCAATAATTTTCATTTCATTTTAAAGTTTTTATTAATACTTGTACATTTCTAATAAAGTAATTTTTACTTCCAATAAAAAAGGTCCAGCTATGCCATAATCTAACAAAGCAGAAAAGCATTGAAAATTGCCTAGATTTTGATATTAACAATGGTATTACAGTAAAGCAAAATCAAAGTCAAGAAATGATCTGATGACTTCACATAGATTGTCTATCAATGTTTGGGTACTCTCATTCATTTAATTGATACAAAAGTTTTCTAAAAAATGATGACTCAGTCTTACATGGAGGTAGATGGATGGCATGTTTGTGTTTATTTCTGTATACATATGTTCTGTGTGCATGTTCTTCAGACATGCTCATTTACTACAATTCTGTCACATTATTAGTGATTCATTTGGTATATCAATATAATTGTATATGAACAACTGAAGCCGAAAAAATGTACTTCAGTTTAATCTTGGATACCTTTCCCACCATGAAATATTTAGTTGCTATTATACCAACTGAAAACAGGTATGTGTAAGCTTACCTTCCTTTTTAAAAATTAATTTACTTATTTTTAGTTTTCAACATTCATTTCCATAAGCTTTTGAGTTTTAAATTTTCTCCCCCACCCTTTCCTCCTCTCTCCCCAAGAAAGTGTGCAACCTGATATAGGCTGTAAATATACATTTCTATTAAACATATTTTCACATTAGTCATGTGGTAAAGAAGAATTAGAACCAATGGAAGGAACCACAAGAAAGAAGAAACAAAACAAAACAAAACAGAAGAAAAAAAAGAGCAAATAATATGCTTCAATTTGTATTCAGACTCCATAGTTCTTTCTCTGGATGTGGACAGCATTTTACATCATGAGACTTTTGGAGATCTTAGATCCTTGCATTGCTGAGAAGAGCTAAGTCTGTCAAAGTTAGTCATCCCACAATGTGGCTGTCACTGTGTATAACATTCTCCTAGTTCTACTCACTTCACTCAGCATCAATTCATGTAAGTCTTTCCAGGTTTTTCTAAAGTCTGCTTGCTTGCTCATCATTTCTTATAGCACAATGATATTCCACTACATTCATTTACCACAATTTGTTAGGCCATTCCTCAATTGATGGCCATGCTCTCAATTTCCAATTCTTGGCCACCGCAAAAAGACCTGTTATAAATATTTTGTACATAAGGGTGCTTTTCTGATTTTTATGATCTCTTTGTGATACAGCCCTAGAAGTGGTATTGCTGGGTCAAAGGGTATGCACAATTTTATAGCCCTTTGGGCATGATTCCAAATTGCTCTCCAGAATGGTTGGATCAGTTCACAACTCCACCAACAGTGCATTAGTATTCCAATTTTCCCACATCCTCTCCAACATTTATCATTTTCCTCTTTTGTCATGTTAGCCAATCTGATAGGTGTGATGTGGTACCTAAGAGTTGATCTGATTTACATTTCTCTAATCAACAGTGATTTAGAGCATTTTTTCATATGACTACAGATGACTTTAATTTCATCTAAAAACTGCCTGTTCATATCCTTTGACCATTTATCAATTGGGGAATGACTTGTAGTCTCCTAAATTTGTCTTAGTTCTCTATATATTTTAGAAATAAGGCCTTTATCAGAGACACTGGTTGTAAAAAATCTTTCCCAGTTTTCTGATAAGATTACCTTCTTAAAGGATAAGCTGTTGATTTAAAAAAATATTAAAAAGTAAATGAATAAGGCTTAGAAAAACCTAGCTAGTTTACCTGAAGCAATAATAAAGCTACTATAATGAAAAATCTCAGATGTTATAAAATATAATCCTGGTATATTAGAACTTACTAACTAACTAATTATACACACACACACACACACACACACACATACACACATATATGTTTATATATATACATATATATATATATAGTTCAACCTATTCTTTAATTAACAGGAGAAAATCATAAGAATTTACATTCTATTTGAAGGTGTTAAAGTGGTTAATTGGATGGCCATAAACTGTGCATTGGCAAAGTCAGAATTCTCTGTGTATTTCTACGAACTATGTTATACATTAACAATGTCAGTTATAATATGTACTACATATTCAAAGTCTGTAGAATTAGATAAGTTCAACATTAGTTACAGAAAATGAATAAAGTCTAAAGTATAAAATGTCAGAGATGGAATGATAAATTAGAGTAAGATGTAAAGATCAGGGTTAGATTTAGGAGCATGTATCATAATAATACACACATATAGATACAGACATAAATATATGCAAATAGACATGCATTCATTCTATTTCTTCATATTCTATGGAATATAATTTGCATAAAACAATCTATTCATTTTGAATACTTTCATCAAAGGTATCTTTCATGCTAGATTTCCAGAGGTAGATCTAAGATGGCAGATTAGAGAAAACACTCAACTGAGCTCTTCTAACATTCTCCACAAAATAACTTTAAACTAATACCTCAGATGTAATTCTGGAGTGGCAAAACCAACATAAGGGTAAAGTGAAATATTCTTCCAGGCAAATATAACAATGAAGGTTAAAAGCAAAGTTTGTGACACAAATGTGGAGGCTGGCATGAAATGCAAGTGAAAGAAATGACAGTGATGGGATTAAGTGGTGGTGTTAGAACCAGTAGTAGCTTCAGGTGTTCCCAAATGCTTTGGTAAGATATGATAAGGAGAACTGGCAACTGATCACAAAGAGGTTACAGGGGACTCTTGTGATAGCACTGGATTCAGAATCAGATGCTGTTTGGCAACTCTATTGCCAACACCCACTTTTGAGCAATAGTTGAAGGGTAGAGAGAAACACTTTCAGTCAAGACAAAGTGGTAGCTCTTAGGGGCAACAGTTTGGGAACTCCATTGCCTATACCAACTTCTGGGTCATATTGCAAGGGCAAAGAAGAGCATTTTTGATCAAGGGAGCAGAAACCCTGAGGGGCAGTATGCTTTCTGGTCACAAGGGAAGAGGGTGTTGAGAAGTAGAGTTAATTGGAATCCCAAGGGATCTGGGGCTTTTCCTGGGTAAGACTCAGAATAAAGATCAAGAGAAAAGTGACTACACTTCTTCCTATGTTACACCACCTTGGAAGCACCAAAAAATTTCAAACCCCAAGAAGTAGCTCTAAAACCCACAGTGAAAAAAAAACTTGAAGCTTGAGGTAGTACCTATACAAACTACACGTGCTTAGAACATAGTCCAATATTATCATGAAGTTTGAAATCAACAAATAGGGTGGGAAAAAATGAGCCAACAACAACAAAGAACCTGACTATAAAAATCTACTATGGTGACAGAGAAGACCAAAACAGAAACTCAGAAGACAACAATGAAGTCAAAACAACTACAAAGTCTCAAAGAATAATGTGAATTGGACACATGCCCAATAAGAATTCCTGAAGAGCTAGAAAATGATTTTCAAAATTAAATAAGAGTGGTAGAAGAAAAATTAGTCAAAGAAATGAAAGTAAAGAAAGAAAATTAAGAAAAGATCATTAACAGCCCAGTACAAGGAAAACAAAAACATACTGAAGAAAACAAAATATTAAAACACAGAATTGATCAAATGGAAAAAGTAGTACAAAAATACATTTGCCACAAGGGTAGCAATCATGCCTTTAGGCAAGGCAAAAGCAAAAATAAACCTAATTAAGAGAGATAAGAAGGGAAATCACATGTTAATAAAGGGCACTATAGACAATGAATAAATTTCAATATTAAATGTATATATGCACCAAATGGCAAAGCATCCAAATTTTTGAAAAAAAGTTTAGTGAGTTACAGGAAAAAAATAGGCAATAAAACTGTACTAGTGGGGGACCGGAAGTTTCACCTCTCACAGCTAGATAGATTTAATAATGAAATAATTAATAAAGGTCAAGGAGATGACTAGAACCTTAGAAAAGTTACATATGATAGACTTCTGAAGACAACTGAATGGAAACAAATAAAGAGTACACCTTCTTCTCAGGTTTAAATGGAACCTTCATCAAAAAATTGATAATTCAATAGGGCATAAAAACTTCACAGCCAAATGCAGAAAAACAGAAATATTAAATGCACTCCTATCAGAATATAATGCAGTAGAAGTTACATTTAATAAAAGGCCATGGAAACACGGGTTAAAAGTTAATTTGAAATTAAACAATTTAATCCTAAAGAATGAGGGGGTAAAAAAAATAACTCAAACAATCAACAATTTAATTAAAGAAATGTTAACAATGAGGTAACTTTACAAAATTTGTGGGATGAAGCTAAAGCAGTATTTATGGGAAAATGTATATCTCTAAATATTTCTATCAATAATAAAGAGAAAAAAAGAGCAATGAATTGGGCATGCACTAAAAAAAAAAGTAGAAAAAGAACAAATTAAAAAACCCCACTTAAATACCAAAATAGAAACTCTGAAAATCAAAGGAGAGTTTAATAAATTTGAAAGTTAAAAAGTTGAACTAATAAAACTGGGAGGTGATTTTGTGAAAAATTTTTAAAATAGATAAACAAATAAGTAATTTGATAAAAAAAAGAAAAAAAGAAAACCAAATTGCTAATATCAAACAGGAAAGTTGTAACTACACCTCCATCAATGAAGATTAAATTAAACAATTATTAGGAGTCATTTTCCCAAATTATATCTCAGTAAAACTGACAATCTAAGTAAAATGGATGAATATTTTCAAAAATATATAATCTGTGAGGATTATTAGAAGAGGAAATAGAATACTTAAATAATACTATTTTAGCAAAAGAAATTAAACATGCTATCAATGAGCTTCCTAAGAGAAAATCCCAAGAATCAGACTAATTGCTCATGTAGGCCAAGCCAACATAATACAAATGATAATTTTACCTAAGTTAATTTACTTATTCAATTACATATTACAAACTACCAAATAAATATACCAAATAAATTACCAAACTACCAATAAACTACCAAAAATTATTTTATAGAGCTAGAAAATAAATTAACATAATTCATCTGGAAGATCCCAAGGTCAAGAATATTAAGGGTATCAATGAAAAAAATACACTAATGAAGGCAACTTAGCAGTTCCAGGTTTCAAATGTTATTACAAAGTAGTACTCATAAGAATTATCTGATATTGGCTAAGAAATATAGTGGTGAATCTGTGGAATACATTAAGTACCCAGTAGAAAATGACCCTAGCAATGTAGTGATTAATAAAACCAAAGATCTATGCTTTTCAGATAAGAAATCAACATTTGACAATAATTGCTGGGAAAACTGGAAAGCAGTTTGGCAGAAACTAGGTATAGATCAACATCATAGACTGCATGATAAGATAAGGTCAAAATGGATAAATGATTAGGAAATAATGGGTAACATAATAAGTAAATTAAGGGAGTATGGAAAAAAAATGTACCTATCAGTTTAAGGGAAGAATTTATGACCAAACAAGAGATAGAGAGGATTATGGGAAGTAAAATAGATGACTTTGATTATACAAAATCAAAAAGCTTTCGCATAAACAAAACTAATCCACCCAAAATCAGAAGGGAAACAGGAAACCAGATTTTTTTTTTCTTTTTGAAGCAAGTTTCTCTGATAAAGGTCTCATTTTTCAAATATAGAGGGAACTGAGCCAAATCTACAAAAAAAAAAAAAAATTGAAGTCATTCCCCAGTGGATAAATTGTCAAAGAATATGAACAGGCAGTTTTCTTTAGAAAAAACCGAAACTATCAGTATCCACATGAAAAATAATGATCACTACTAATGAGAGAAATACAAATTAAATTTTAAAAAGCACTTCTGAGATTTTACCTCACACTTATAATCTTTTTTTAATTTTTTAATTTAAAAAATTTTTATTGACCTATTTATTTTTAGTTTTCAACATTCACTTCCACATGATTTTGAGTTTCAAATTTTCTCCCCATCTCACCCCTCCACCTTACCCCAAGACAGCATGAATTCTGAATACTCCTTCCCCTAATCTGCCCTCCCTTTTATTACACTCTCCTTCTCTTATCCCTTTACCCTTCTATTTTCCAGTAGGGCAGGATAGATTTCTATAGAACATTGCCTGTATATCTTATTTCCCAGTTGCATGTGTAAACAATTTTTAACATTTGTGTTTGAAACTTTGGGTTCCAAATTTCACCCTTCCTGCTTCTCCACCCACCCTCAATACATGTTATACATGTGTAGTCATACAAAACATTTCCATAGCAGTCATGTTGTGAAAAACTATCTACATTTCCCTTCATCCTATCCCATCTCCCATTTATTCTATTCTCTCTTTTGACCTTGTCCCTCCTCAGAAGTGTTTGCTTCTGATTACCTCCTCCCCCAATCTGCCCTCCCTTCCATCATCCCCCCACTTTCTTATCCCCTTCCCCCATATTTTCCTATAGGGTAAGATAGATTTCCATACCCCATTGAGTGTGTATGTTATTCTCTCCTTCAGTCAATTCTGATGACAGTAAGATTCACTCATTCCCTCTCACCTTCCCCCACTTCCCCTCTACTGTAAAAGCTTTTCCTTGTCTGTTTCATGTGAGATAATTTACCCCATTCTACCTCTCCCTTTCTCCTTCTCCCAGTATAATCCTCTCTCACCCCTTAATTTTATTCTCCAGATATTACTTATTCATCTTCAATTCACCCTGTGCCATCTATCTATCTACCTACCTATCTATCTATCTATCTATCTATCTATCTATCTATCTATCTATCTATC
>NW_020954552.1:10662983-10667954 GCF_900497805.2 Vombatus ursinus | reverse complement strand
ATCTATCTATCTATCTATCTATCTATCTATCTATCTATCTATCTATCCACATAATTTCTTTTCCTCCAACTACCCTAATACTTACAAAGGTCTCATGAGTTATAAATATCATCTTTCCTTGTAGGAATGTAAACAGTTCAACTTTAATAAGTCCGTTATGATTTCTCTTTCCTGTTTACCTTTCCATGCTTTTCTTGAGGCTTGTATTTGAAAGTTAAATTTTCTATTCAGCTCTGGTCTTTTCATCAGAAATGCTTGGGGCAGCTAGATGGCACAGTGGGTAGAGCTCCAGCCTTGGAGTCAGGAGGATGTGAGTTCAAATCTGACATTAGACACATAATACTCACTAGCTGTGTGGCCCTGGGCAAGTCACTTAACCCTTTTAGCTTCATCAAAAAAAAATGCTTGAAAGTACTCTATTTCACTGAATGTCCATTTTCCCCTGAAGGATTATACTCAGTTTTGCTGGGTAGGTGATTCTTGGTTGTAATCCTATCTCCTTTGACCTCCAGAATATTATATTCCAAGTCTTGTGGTCCCTTAATGTAGAAACTGCTAAATCTTGTGTTATCCTGATTGTGTTTCTACAATGCTTAAATTGTTTCTTTCTGGATGATTGCAATATTTTCTCCTTGACCTGGGAACTCTGGAATTTGTCTACAATATTCCTAGAAGTTTTCCTTTGGGGATCTCTTTCAGGAGATGATCGGTGGATTCTTTCCATCTCTATTTTGCCCTCTAGTTCTAGAATATCAAGAGAGTTTTCCTTGATCATTTCTTGAAAAACTGATGTCTAGGCTCTTTTTTTGATCATGGCTTTCAGATAGTCCAATAATTTTTAACTTATTATTTTTTAAGGTGTTATTTTCTTCAGTATTTCTTTGGGTCTCCTTTAGCAAGCTGTTGATTTGTTTTCCATGATTTTTTTTACATCACTCTCATTTCTCTTCCCAGTTTTTCCTCTACTTCTCTTGCTTTCTTCTCAAAATCCTTTTTGAGCTCTTCCATGGCCTGGGACCAATTCATATTTTTCTTGGAGGCTTTGGATGTAGGAGCTTTGACTTTGTTGCCTTCTTCTGGTTGTGTGTTTTGATCTTCTTTGTCACCAAAGAAAGATTCTATGGTCTGACATTTTTTGCACAGTTTGCTCATGATTCCAACCAATTACTTGAGTTTTAAACTCTTTCTTAAGGTAAGGTTCTGCTTTCATTGTGGAGAATGTATTGTCCCAAGCTTTGGGGGTTTTGTGCAGCTGTTTTCAGAGATGCTTCTAGGGTCCTGTAAATTTTCAGTTCTTCCAAGGTCATGTGATCTAGGACGAGGTGTTTACTCCTTTCCTGGCCTGTGCTCTGGTCTATGATGGACCACAAGGACTCTTTTCTGCCTTGAAAGTGTGAGGAGGATTCCCTCTGCACCGTGGTCACAAGCTCCACCATGCCAGCACTCCTCCTCACCCTAGGACTGCTACCCAGAGCTATGACCCAGATACAAGAACAGGCAAAGCAAGAGAATCCTGCCTCAGCACCAGCACAGATATTCCTGCAATCCCTCTCCCATCAGCCACTTGATTCCTCCTCCACCTGGGCCTCAGGAACTCCAGAACCATCACCATCTTGAGGCTTCACTGGGACTGGGGCTGGGCTAAGCTCCTCTCTCACTGGGGTCAGATAGACTTTTCCTACTGACCTTCTAAGTTCTTTGGTGTTTGCGGGTTAAGAAGTCTGGAAACATGCCACAGCTCCCCTTGATTCATTCCCCTGAGGACTGCTCCAGGTTCACTGAGGCCTGATCTTTGCCTATGCAGCCTGTGTGGGCCACACTGTACTGTGTACTCTCCCAGCCCCCGCAATAGACCTTTCCAATCAACCATCCAGTTTGTCTTAAATTTGTTTCATTCTGTCTTTTTGTGGGTTCTGCTGCTCTAGAATTTGTTTAGAGCCATTTTTTACAGGTATGTGTAGGGGTTTGGGGGAGAGCTCATGCAAGGCACTGCATGAGGAGCTCTGCTTCCTCTCACACCTATAATCTTAACTAACATGATAGAAAAATTAAATGACAAATGCTAGAGCAGATATAGGAAAAAAATGATACACTAATGCACTCTTTGTGGAGTTGTGAACTAATCCATCTATTCCGGAGAACTATTTGGAACTATGTTCAAAGGACTATAAAATTGTGCACGCCCTTTGACCCAACAATACCACTACTTCAGCTGTATCCCAAAAAGATCAAAGCAAAAGGAAAAAAAAAACTATTTGGGCAAAAATATTGATAGTAACTCTTTTTGTGGAGCAAAGAATTGGAAATTGAGGGGATGCCCATCAATTGAGGATTGGTGGTATATAGTTGTAACATAATGCTATCGTGTAATATAAGAAATGAAGGGCAGGATGGTTTCAGCAAAATCTGTGGAGATTTACACCAACTCATGCAAAGTACAATGAGTAGAACCATGAAAATATTTTACATGGTAACAGTAGTATTATAAAGATAATCTACTATGAAAGACTTAGTTACTTTGATCAAAGCAATGATCCAAGAGAATTCCAAAGGACTCATGATGAAAGATGATAGCATCTCTACCTCCAGAGAGAGGGAATTAATAAACTCCGAATACAGATTAAAGCATAATTTTTAAACTTTCTTTATTTTTATTATTTTATTTTGTTTGTGTTTACCTTTGCAACATGGTTGAATATGGAAATGTTTTGCATAAATTCACATGTATAATTGATGTTAAATTGCTTACCTTCTCAATGCAAAGGATCAGGAGGCTAGTGGATGGGAGAGAATTTGGAATTCAAAATAAAAAAAACTGTTAAAAACTTTTTATATGTTATTGGGAAATTAATAAAATAAAAATAATTTTAAAAAAGTCTTTTCATGATTATTTGCATATTTTCTGTTTATTTGGGAAACTAGCCCTATTAGTATACACTGATCTTTTCTTGGTTACTTTTATCATAATACTAACATTTGAAATTTGTTCTCAGCTAGAGTATTCACTCTTTTAGATATTTTGAGAATTAAACCTTTAACATCTTCAAAACTGTGTTACTGTCTTTCTCTATTTCTGGTTTAAACCATCTACAGCATTATTAGTTTCATTTCCACATACTGCACTTCTGGGACTCTAATGTAAAAGTAGCAATCTGGTAGTTCCAATGTCCTTGATGTGTAAAAAACTTGTCATACAGAGATTTATGAACCATTTCCAATTTTTGTCTGTTTTCTGTCTAATTTAATCCTTAAATATCCCTCAAATGATTTTTGCTTAATTGAATGTCTTTCCAAGATTTTTTCTTAATCATTTTTTTCAATTAGCAAGAATTTATATTCTTTTCCTTTTACCACCCTTGCCACTGGGAGAAAAAAAAAGAAAGAGAAACAAGACCAATGTACCAATTTTCATAGCCAAGTAAAACAAAATTTTATATTGTTATTCTGCATATCAGTTTAATACCTGTCTCAGCAAGTAGACATTTTTCATCGTTAGTCTCTGGAATCATGATTAATCATTGCATTGATGAGAGTTTGAAGTATTGCAAAAAAGTTCATTTTTGTAATGTTGTTATAGGACAAATTGGCAAGTCTATTAAATCCTAGGTGGTAGGAGAGATGCAAAGTCTATTTAAGACACAATTCTACCTATCAAAGAACTTATAATATATTCTTGATCCTTAATTAATTAGCCCAGGCTAATGGATAGTTTATTATTTTCTCTGCTCTGGCTTTCTTGTGTCCTTGTCTTTAATTGTGTCTGGATGACAAATACTTTCTCTCAATAATATTCTAGTTATTTGATGCACATGGTGGTTAAAACTAATATCTTTTTTTTTTGGCTAGGCAATGTGGTTAAGTGACTTGCCCAGGGTCACACAGCTAGTAAATGTTATGTGTCTGAGGTTGGGTTTGAACTCCAGGGCCTGTGCTCTATCCATTGCACCATCTTGCTGCCCCTGGTTAACATAATATCAACAGATTAATATCCACATGAACTATTTCTAGAATCTTATCATACTAAGTTCACCTATATACACATGTGTACTATGTTCAATTTTACATCCTTTTTGCATTTCTGGAGGAAAAGTAAATTCAGCTAGGGAGCTATTTAGATTTCAGCACTCCAGTAATGACCCAGCATGATCTTTGGATTCTTTTTGAACAAATTCTCATATAGATCCTTTCCCATTCTTCCCCAGATGGTAAATATACTACCAACGCTGGAGTTTGCCTAGCCACTGGCATTCTATGAATATGTTTATTTATACGTCAAGCAGTCAATAACAGAAAATAACGATGTGATCTCACATTATTTCATGTGTCTCAGAAAGTACACAAGATTTATCACCATTTTTCTTAGTGTTTTGACCACCATTTTCTTCAAGCTCCACTGGATAGTACTTGTTTCTGAGGTTATTATCATTTAATTTTTTTTTAAACTATACTCATTTTGACTTGCTTTATATGGCTCCTAAGAAATTCTATGTTAGCGATTTTTACTTTCTGCCTTATTTCATACTATTAACTTTCGTATAGTCTCTATTTTACATAAAAATCTGAGTTATTAAAATTAAATCATGTTTCCAGAATGCCAATTGCATTCTAACATGTGGAATTTGGAACATATTCTTATGTGATGATAAGGAATATGATTTAATGGATGGAAGTTTAATCTGAGACTTAGGAGACCAGATGATCCTGCCATGGATTCATTTTGTGGTTACTTGAGACCTTCATTTTTTGCACCTGAAAATGGAGAAAAATAATATCTATTACCATATAATCAGATTTGCAAGTAATATTAGGTACAGGTTGGGAAATCTGCATGTAATATCTAATTTTCATACTTATACTTTAGTTACTAACAAAATCCAAAGTAGTACTGTAATAATATACCTAAAATACTTTAGTCCTTTCATGGGTAGCTATGAAGAAATTCAATATCTTTTCACTATACACACATACATA
>NW_020954552.1:10620875-10662973 GCF_900497805.2 Vombatus ursinus | reverse complement strand
CCCCCCCCTTTTTTTAATTTGAACTCTGCTCCCAAGATAGAAGGGACACTGTGTCAGGCTTCTTGTGCTAGGGGCTGCCATCGGCTAGGGGTGGCTGGCACTTTTGGAGGCTGTAGAGGTCTTTCAGCTTACCTGGTGTTGAGCTGGGATCCTAGTGTTGTCTGGTGTGTGGTGAGGCTGGTATACTGTTTCTGTGTTTCCCTGCAGCTACAGAAGCATGGCCAGTTCTGGTGCTCCTTGTTTGCTTAGGTACCTATAAGGTTCCATCTACCTGTTTGTCTGGGGCTGTGCTGAAGCACTTAGTGGTCTGGCTCCTGGAGGGTGCCAGTTTGGCCAGAGCTATGATGAAATATGATAGGGCTGCTGCTGGTGGCTGCCTGTTTACTTAAGCACCTGTAAGGTTGACTGGCACCTACCTGTTTGCCTGAGGCTGCGCTGAAAAATGTTGAGGTCTGGCTGCTGGCAGATGTCTGTTTGCCCAGGGTGGCATTGAAGCATGAGGTGGTTCTTGGAGTCTGCTGTTCCCCTGGCTATGATAGGGTGTGTGGGGAGTCCTGGTACTGGTTTGTCTGGTTTGCTGTTGAGGAGTCTCTTGAGTCTGCTGAGGAGGGGCTTGCTGCTGCCTTGTTGGGACTCATTCTGTCCTGGATTGCCCTCCCCTTTTACCCGAGTGAGAAGGACCTTTCTTGTGGATCCTCCAAGTCTTCCAGGCAAAAAGACCACTCCACCCTGTCTTTCCACTGGCTGTGCTATTCCAGGATTTGTTCTGGGGTGCTATTTTATGGGGTTTGGAGGTGACTATGGGAGAACTATAGCAATTTATTGTTTACTCCACCATCTTGGCTCCCAGAAGTTTGAAACAATCTTTTAGCCCAAAAAACTTGTAGGATGAGCAAAAAAGTTCATCTGCAGCCCAGGACAGGAAGTGTCCTAGCAAGCCAGCAGCAAGCCAAATCTCAGCAAACCAGTGGCAGAGCCTGACCCCCAATGTGGTGAAGCAAACAAACAACAACACTAAGACCACCCCCCCTCCCCAACATAGCCAAGGGAACCTACAGACTCCAGCTCCAAGAAAGACCACGTGCTTCAGCATAGCTCTAGGCAAACAGGTATCCTCCAACATGACAAGAAACTAGCCCAGACCTGCATGTGCTTCAGTATAGCCCCAGTAAAATTCAGAAAAACACCACCTGGCCTCTGCACACACCAGACAACACCACTTAGACCCTAGCTCAGCACCAGGTAAGCTTCCAGACCCCTACAACCTCCAGCAGCACTAGCTTCCAACCCACCCCACTCCGTCCCAACACAGCACCAAACATGAAGGTCCCCCATGGCCTCAAGGCAACATCAGTGCAGTACCAGGCTAATAGCCAGGCCCTGTAGACACTGGTATAAGAAGCTGAGACAGAGCCCCTTCCACCCTGGGAGCAGAGATCAAATTTAAAAGAAAGGAAATCCCTCCAAAAAAAACTCAGAAGAAGACAAGTCAAAACACCTATGGTCAAAACCTCAAAGAAAAATGGGAGGTAGTTTCAAGTTGTTTTCCTCAATTAGCTTTTATACTTCCTTTTTAATTTGGCCAATTGTACTTTTTATGGAGTTGTTTTCTTCAGTGGAATTTTGTATCTCCTTTTCCATTTGGCCAATTCTACTTTTTAAGCAATTGTTTTCTTTTTTCCAAGTTAACTATTATTTCATAATTCTCTTACATCACTCTCATTTGTTTTCGCACTTTTTCTACCTCTTATATGCCCCTGATTGAGCTCTTCTATGAGTTCTTTCTGCCTTGAAACCACTTTCCATTTTTCTTTGGGGTTCTGCCCATAGGTGTTTTGACATTATGATCCACTTCTGAGTTTGTGTCTTCCCTTTTATCATAATAACTTTCTATAGTCAGATTCTTTTCTGTTATTTTTTGTTCATCTGTTTTTTGGCCTTTTTTCCTTTCTTTTATTTGAACTCTGATCTTGGAAGGGGCACTGTCTCAGGCTTCTAGTGCCAGGGGCTGCGGGCCCTGGTTATTTACCTAGTGTTGCACTGATGTTGCCTTGAGACGCATGGGGGACCCTTGTGTCTGGTGTTGTGCTGAGGGGATGGACTGGAGTGTTTCTGGCACTATTGAAGGCCTTAGGTGTCTGACAGCTTACCTGATGCTAAGTTGGGGACTTAGTAGTGGTGTCTGGCATGTGCTGAGGTTTGTAGGGTGTTTCTGTGTTTCTCTGGACATACACTGAAGCACCTGGAGGTCTGGCTGCTTGAGGTTTCCTGTTTCCCCGGGGATACTGAAGCATTTGGTGATTCTTAGAGCTGCATTCATTCCTTTGGCTATGCTGAGGTACAGGGGCTGGGTGTGAGGTCCTGGTGTTGATGTTTGCCTGCTCCTCTGCACTGGGGCTCAGGATCTACTACTGGTTTGCCGAGGTGAGGCTTGCTGCTGGTTTGCTGGGATGCATCCTGTACTGTACTACATTCCCCCTTTACCCCAGTGAGATAGACCTTTCCTGTTGCTCTTACAAGTTTTTTGGGCTCAAAGATTATTTCACCCCATCTTCTTGCTGGTTCTCCTCTTCTAGGATTTGTTTGGAACACTATTTTATGGATGTTTGGAGGTGAATATGGGAGAGTTACAGCAGTTTACTGCTTACTCTGCCATCTTTTCTCCCTGAAGTCATGGTCCTATGTTTTCTTGTCCATAAATTATACTTGCATATATGACCTCACAGAGGTCTTTTTTTTCTTCTTTGTAAGCCTCAAAATTCTACAAAATGTGAGCTACTATTTTACAGATTAAGGGTAGGAGTGAAGGCTGGGGATGAAGATTAGGGAGCACAAAAAAAGCTAGAAAAACAAGATCCCAAGGGGCAGAGTGTCATTGAGAGAGATGATGTTTAGGTATTATGTAAGAAAAACAACTTTATAATTTAGCTAGAGGCAGCCACACTGGAATATATTATGACAATAGAGTTTCCACAGGAATGAAACTGCCATTGGAAAGCCCACCGTTCACATTATTTTTTGTCCTATAGCTTCACATTTAATGGAAGTTTAAGTTTCAAGGTGCATTTCAAGAGAAACATATTCCCAGAGGGCTCAGTGTAAACATGTTTAAAACATGATTGTTTTGATTCATTTTTAACCCTAAAGGAAAGTGTTTGCAATACCTGTGACTTTTCATGGGAGGTAGCCGGATTCGCACATTGTCTTTGTTTCTGGACCTCACCAGGTGTAGACTTCTGATAAAGGAGCATCTTTCTCTGGAGATGAAGCTCCTGCTGCTGACCCTGCATTCCTTTGCAATGGAGAGGCTGCTATTGGCTGCATCAGATTAAAACTAATTCTGATGGAGCTGTTTTTGGTTAAGGTTCTGAGGTTAGAAAAATGTAATTTGTACCCTACAGGGTGCCGTAGTAAGAACAGTGAAAGCAATTAATCCTTTGCCTGTTGATGACAATGATAAAATACTGGCTGCTGCCTCTAATAACATTATACAGATTAAAAAAATAAAAGAAAGTCTACCTTCCCTAAGTGTGTATATTTGTAAGCATTAATATCATAATTACATTTCAGGAAACTTTACTAGAAATCATTTAAATAGTTCCAGTGTATTTGGAATTTTCAAGATTGAGAAGCAATTAGTTGATAGACCTTAACATCTGAAAGTATGGTTAGGCACTAATTTCAAATAGATGAAAAATAATTATTTCAGAAAATCACAGAACTCTAGAATATTGTATCTGGAAAATACTTTAGAGATCACTTCATGCCCCCTTCTAATTTTGTACGTGAGAAAGCTTAAGGGCACAGAGAAGTTTCTCATCCATCATGATTCATCCACCTAGTATTGAAAGGTCAAATATTGTCAAAATGTAGTACTTGTGATGTCATGTAGAGAACTGTAAGAATTGTTATTATTGTGAATGAAAAGCTGTACTTGGAGTCAGGAAGGACTGGTTTCAAGTCCTACTTTTGACACATTCTCTCTAGGTGTTGAAAGAACACTCTAAAACTACAAGGACAGTTTCTCATCTTCATTGGCAAGGGAACTTCACTCACAAGGATTTCCTTATGGTAATTAAATAATAGATTTAATGAAACAAAAATAATTTCAATGATAGGTTCTCATTATTTTTAGTCTCAGTGTGACATGCCAAGTTGCATTTCTCCCTTACTTACATTAGTCCCAAAAACCCAACAGGATCCTTTTGGGGAAAATTAGTGTTCCCAGTAGTTCCATTTCACTCTTTGGGAAGCTATTTCCAACCAGAAAAAAAAATGCCTTCTGGTTTGTATTGGCCTGATTTTTATTAGTTACTCCTTATCTTATCAGGTCCATCATGAAAAGATATCCATGAATATTTATCTTTTCTAAGTAGCAGTGAGAAGAGGAATGTTCCTCAATTTGAAAAATAACTAGAACAATTTTATAAGAAGGATTATTTCAGGATTATATCATTTCATGAATCATCAATAGAAATAGCACTTTTTTGAATAATCAAAACAACTGGAAAATGACCTCTTTACCACTTCCTATTTATTTAAAAATATACAAGGATTGTTTTGTAATGTTTAATCTTGTAAGGAGTCTGGAGCACCTCAATGAGATTCTTGTTTTGATACTTCAATGAATCTGGAATTTCATTAACATGGATAATTCCTCCAATTTAACAGCTTACAACACATCCATATGCATCTCCTCTTACATGAATTTTCTTGTTCTCTGAGGTAGAAGTGCCAAATACAAGGCCCATAGGTCCCAAGCTCTACCACAATTCCCACTTGTGGCCCGAACCAGATTGAAATTTAATTGACTAAATAAAAATACTATACAATATGGATAATGTTAATTTGTGGCTTTCTGTGTCTACTTGATATGCAGTCCTGCTTCTATTTGAGTATAACACTTCTGCTCTTCAGTATACTCCACAGGAAGACAACCAATTATGCTATGACTCAACTCACCAATCCTGTAACTTACCAGAACAAAACTACTCTTTGGCTACTACATGATATCCTCAAAAGGCCATTTTAAGTATAAGTAGATAATATGATTCTTTTTGATGCTATGTATAATTCACTCACATCGGGTGACCTCAACCTAAATTTGAGGGAAAATAATTAAAACAAAATTATACTAAATGTCATGAAGTCCTTAATTCTATAGAAATGGAGCTTATCCATGTCTAGCCGAGTTTCCTTATTTTATGGAAGAGGACACCAAACCTTGAAAGGTTAAATTCCTTACCTAAAGTCACACAGATAGCAAGCAGCAGAGCCAAGATGAAAACTCATCTTTTGACTCCAAATCTGGACATCTTTCAATAACAACAGATTGACTGATTTACCTGAGCACAATTTAATGGAATAAGATTAATGACTGAAATTTCTCAGGGCCGTAACAACACAGTCTAGCTTTAGAAAAAAAGAAAATCATGGCTGACAAATAATACATGGGCTGCCATTACCTTCAATTTTCCTAAAGTCAAATGAGATAAAATGGAAAGAGAATAGTTAAATTGTTTAAGACATTCTTTCAATTGATCTGTGGGGATGAGCTAATAACTAAGGGTGAGGAATTCTTGAACCACAAAATAAAATTGAATTTTTAAAAAATATACATTATTACTAAATTTGTATTAAGGACAAAAGAAGATTAAAAAAAAAAAAACTAGAGAAGTTGTGTAGGGTTAAGGTAAAGTAAATCAGAGAACCAAGGGAATTTCTCAGTTGTTACCAACAAATACTCAAAACCTGAAATCGTTGGCCTGTACGGGGTAACCTTAAACAAATTATACCGTATAATTTGATCTAAAATATTTTTTCTCTTTTCATCCCACATTGTCTATGTGGAAAAAAAGAGGAAAGTAGAATTAGAATATGGAAAATTGGCAACTAATACAGATGATTTTGTAGAAAAAAAGTCACTTGTTAGAATTCTTTACAAGGGGGATGTTTTATAAAACCCTGCGTTCTTAGAAACATATTTTGCAAGATAATAACAAAAGTTCACTTCCCAGTCTTACATTTAAATAGTGACAACACCCACATGCACATACATTTCTTGATTCTCTGTCAAAATGGTTGCTACAACACATAATTAGGGAAATATTTTTTTTCTTTTAAACCTGAAGGTTTTTTTTCCCCCCGTAATTGGTTACTTACTTATGTTTGTGTAATATGCTCTTGAAAAAGCAGTGTTCCTCAATAGATAGATCAGTTTTGGAAATCAAGAAGACATGGTTTCAAGTCCTACCCCTCACACCTGCTAGAAATGTGGCAGTTAAACTCTTAGTGAGCCCAAGCAACTCTCTAAGACCACAAGTGTAAAGGAGTTCCTGCTCTACATTGCTGGAAGAAATCTGTACAGTAGGTATTCCATATACCATAGAAATTAGATAGATATATGAATAAATAATGAATACATATATTTCTGTACACATATATGAATACATTTACATAGATGTATGTTTCTTCATCCACAAAAATCTTTTTCCAATACTTAAATGCTTCGTCATGGAATGGAGGCCGTACTAGGTTCTCCAAGGTAATCACAGCAGAATGTAAACTCTGTCACATTCTACCATGCTGAAGACTTCAAATGTAGTGTTGGCAAAAAATTGACTTATCCCAGGACACATTTACTTGAGTACTTATCAAAAGTAAGCTGAACAATAAGTGCATAATTATTTGGGTACAATAACCTATGAAACAAAGAAAATTACAAAATGAACTGAAGTTCTATGTTGCTGACTTCCACTTCTGTAGTGACAGTAGAAGAGAGGAAGAAAGCAGGAAGGAGGTATTAAGGTCAATTTTCAGACTGTCAATCAATACTAACTTAATTCTTAGTACTCTGACTGAGTAGGTATATTGTTGAAGGAACTTGATCACATCAATCTTAGAATTACCTCTAGACGTGAAAGCACAAGAAATACAGGAAATTGTATGTAAATTGAAGAATGGCTCAATGATTTTCCTTGTGGGGGAGGGGGTACAAGTTAGTTAATTTGGCATAACAACTACAAGAAGAGATGCCTTTTCATACAACAGTTTTTCATCTAATACTACAATACTCATAATGGATAATGCCAGTCTCTCCCTTGAGCTTCATTCCTGCATCATCATCTTTCTACCAGACCTTTCCAACTAGATGTCCTGCAGGCAACTTGAACTCAACATGACTAAAACAGAATTCATTATCTTTATCTACAAACCTACCCCTCTTCTAAAATTTCTTGTAAAGGCACCATCTTTCTAGTCCCAATCTAGGTTCCCAACCTAACAGTAATCTTCAACTCCTCATTCATTAACTCCTTAAATAAAACCAGTTGACAAATCTTGTCATTTCTATATTCACAATTTCTTTCACTTATGTCCCCCCTCTCCACTAATAGAACCACTGTCCTGATTCACATTCCATTACCTCTTGTCTGAATCATTACATTAATCTTCTATTTGTTTTTCCTGATTTAAGCTTCTACTCACACAGCCACCAATCTGATTTGTCTAAATCACAGATACAATTATTTTACTTCCTTATCCAATAAACTCCAAAAGCATTCTATTGTCCTAAGGATTAAATATGAATTCCCTTAATTGACATTTAAATTTCAAGTCAAACTTCCTACCTTTCCAAACTTCTTATACTTTACCACTTTTCTCCTAAGTCAGGATGACCTGAGTTCAAATTCATCCTGATATACTTATCTAGTGTGATCCTGGACAAGTCACTTAGCTTATGCTTGCCTTAGTTTCCTTATATGCAAAATGGGGATAATAGTAGCATAATATCTCTGAAAGTCTTTCTTTCATATTTGTATCCCTAGCACTTATCCCAGTGCTTCACACATGTCAGGAACTTAATAAGATGCTTATTCACTATTTTTTTATTTAAGTTAGCCTTATAAAGAATAAATCAAAATATGTGCATTCTCTTTCCCCTGATAGAGTTTCATTTTTGGTTGAATAAGTGAAATTGATATTATAATTTTTTTAAAAAATTCTTAATCTAAACAGAGCATTTACATATACATGGAATACCAAAGATGATTATTTATCAAACTCTGAATCTCCATTTCATATAATTTGTTTTTTCTAAAAAAATATTATATTCTATACATTACTTTGAAAATTGTCTTGCTTGTCTATGCATCCTCCTTAACTTCTTCTGTTTTCTTCTAAGCATTAAAAATTTTTATTTCTCTTATTTTGGCATCTTTCCTTTCATTGGAAACCAAAAAGGAAAAAAAATATAAAAAAAAATAAATATAGTAAAGCAAAATAAATACATGAAGTGGTCATGTGCTAAAATGTAGAAAAATGCAAATTAAAGCAAATCTGATGTTCTATCTTATACCTATCAGACTGTCAAACATGTCAATGAAGAAAATTGAAAATTGGTTGAGCAGCTGCAGGAAAATATTAGGTCAAATTCTCCATTGGTGGAACTATGAATTGTCAAAGCATCTGGAAAAAATCTGAAATGATGTCGCAAATGTCACTAAATTCTGCATACTCTTTGACCCAATGATTGTCCTGCTGGGTCTATGTATAAGGATATTAATAACAATATGTTTTTTTTAATAACAAAGAGCTAGAAAATAAGGGAGATGCTCATCAATTGGGAAACTTCTAAATTTTTGGCTATATGAACATAATGGAATATTATTGCACCAGAAGAAATAACAAAAGAGACAAGAATAGAGTAATTTGAGATTTCTATGATTTGATACAGATTGTTAAAGAAAAAGAAAATAACAATTTTAATGACATAATTGTGTTCAATACGTTGACCCAATGTGATTCATGAGAATCAAGGGAAACCATGCTGAAAAACACCTGACAGAAAGAAGATGGATTCAAATTGTAAATTGAGATATACATTTTCTGGCATGGCCAACATGAGAATTGACTTTACTTGACTATTTATATGCATCAAAACATTTTAGTTTTTCTTTTATTTTTCTTCCAAATCAGAATGGGGTAAATTTGGAAGAGAGAGGAAGGGTTAGCTACCACATTGCCTAAAAATAAAAAGAAAGATAATTTAAGCTTTTAAAAAAACTTTTGAGAAAACGCCTATAAGAGGAAAGAAACAGATGAGAACAGCTCTGAAAATTGCATATTGAATTTATTATGTACTTAAATAGAAAAACAAGCTGTGTTTGACAGAGATTCAGTTTTATGCATCAGCTTCATTTTCCATTCAATGTTGCATATGGAAATTCTAGTTTTATTTGATATTTTAAAGTTAAATAGTAATAATTATAATAATAATGAAAATATGATCACATTTGCCCATCTTCCATTCCTCAGAATCTTTCAAAGATAATGATCAGCTAAATAATCATATATATTCCTTAAGATTAAGGATTGTTTCCTTTTTATTTTGTTGTTGCTTTTGTTGTTATTTTTCCTTGTATCCTCAGAACCTGGGACAGTAGTAGCAGTTTTAAAAAAGGGGAGGAGGCAGCTAGGTGGCACAGTCGAGAGAGCACAAGCCCTGGAGTCAGGAGGACTTAAGTTCAAATCTGGCTTCAGACTGGACTTTATTTCATGATGTAGATAAACTTGCACTGTCAATAATGCATGATTAATTAAATAATGAAGTATTTTTTAATAATATGGTATTTAAAGGGGTGCAAGGGAAGTTCAAGGAGGATTATTACCTCTGGTTGAGGGCTGTGATCTACCTTTGGTGTCCATCTGTCACCCAACTCTCACCTGTAGCTCCAAGAAGCTATAGTACGTATAGCAGTCACACTCTGGTAAAGCTATCTTGGCAAATAGGCTAAACCAGTTTGAGGGTAAACAATGGGCCTCAAAGCTGTCAGCAAATTCAAGGTGTGGCTACCCCAAGCAGGTGAAGACTTCCCCAGTGGAATAGACATATGTGAACAATTTGTGTCAATGGGCTATGAAGCATTGGAAACAGGTGCTGTGTGCCACTTAGAGCTTGGTCAGAAATCGAAGATGCCAAGATCATTTACTATATCCTGGGCCATTCCCAGCCATTTTAATTTTGTCTTTACAGTGAACTTCAATGACTATGGAAGAGAGAATGAGCTTAACAATTTCAAGTAAATCTGCCTTGCTTAAATCCAATTTTGTATGAGTCAAAAAGCATCACCCATACCATTTTACTATTTCATTATTTTGTTACCTTATTGAATAATTTTACTATTTTATTATTTTGCTATTCAACTACTTTACTGCCTTACTATTTTGCCTACCTCAAAGTCTTGTGGTGACAGGCTAGTGATGAAGCAGCAGGTACAGATACGCTGGGAGCTGTAGTTAGAACCCTGCACACAGGTGGCCGAGGGCATAGGGTCCTCTTCTCACTGGACTGAAGTAGTAGCAGACCCCTTGGGTGTCTGAGCAGCCTTTAAAAGGACTGTACTGCTCTCCTCCTGCCCTGAGGATGGAGCTAGAAAAGATGGCCTAAATTTTTTCTACTTCACCCAATCCTGGCCTGTATACTGCAGCACACAGTGATCCTACCCTTTGGGTGAAACACACAAAAAATGTACAAAGACTTCTGTGAAGATGATTCTACTTACCATTGGCACATGGAATGTGTGCATGCTTACAGACAACATGAAATCCAATAGATCTGAAAGACAAAGATCTGTTGTTGTGAGATAACTCAGGAGGTATCCTGACCAATTAGCAGCCCTGGGTGAAACAAGGTTGGCAAATGAAGGCCAGCTGACTGGAGTTGGAGCTAGATACATGTTTTTCTGGAGGGGCTGCTGAGCAGCACTGTGAAGCTGGTGCAGGTTTCACAATCAAATCTAATCTAGTCAACACACTTATATGTCCCTCCAAAAGGAGTGAATGACATGATTATGACAATGCAGTTGTCACTTCTAGAAAAAGTGCCACATCACCATCATCAGTATATGCTCCCATCATGAAAAACTCTGATGAGGTCAAAGAAATATATTAGGGAGAAGAGGATTCTGGGAAGATGGCAGAGTAGGTCAGAAAATTCCAAGCTGTCAAGATTTTCCCCTACAAAAGAGATAAAATAGCATCTTAGGTTGAACAAAGTGCTGGTAAAAATAATTAAGAATAGGGGCACAATAGGGGTCTTCCTGGGACAATTTGAGATCAGAAAAACAATTCCAGGTCAGGGCTTGGTCCCTGTGAAGTGTAAACCCCTCTACACTAGGGCTGGAGTTAACTACAAGCAGCTAGCCACTTAAACAATAAGTAGCAAGCCCTGGGATTAGTTGGTTTGGGAGGCTGCCTTGGCTGCCCTAGCCACAGGAATTTTTAGCCCCAAGATAGTGAGGGTAGTTGGGTGTTAGAGCTGAGGAAGATTGAGGGAACCTCTGCTGACAAGGAACCAGTGCTGTGGAGAGCAGCGGGGGCAAGAAGGAACCAGCACAGGCCTGGTAAGTGCAGAAGCAGCGGGGAGAAATGCCCCTGGCTGTGGTCACTTGCAGGAGGCTGGAGGTTTGGCTTTGGTTCCAGGCTACAGGTCAGAACTGAAGATCCGGGGCAAGAGGCACCATCCCTCATACCCCAGGGCTAGAGGTGATTACAAAAATTAAGCTATTACTACAAAAAATGCACAGGCAAAGAAGAATGAATCCAACCATAGAAAGTTATTATGAGAATAAAAAAGACCAGGGGTTTATTTTCAGAGGAAGATATTGAAGCAAAGAAACCCTCTTCTGCTCCAAAGAGTAAAGTCAAGTGGTCACTTGCCCAAAAAGAACTCATGAGAAAACTTAAAAAAGACTTTAAAAATCAAATGAGAGAGATGGAGGAAAAACTAAAAAAACAAAAATAATAATCCAAGAAAAACAAGATTATGAAAAGAAAGTCAACTAATTAGAAAAGGACATCCAGAATCTTAAGGAAAAAAATGGCACCTTGATATGACTTTAAAAAGTAAAACTGTTTAGGAAGAGCTAAAAAGAGTAATTATTTTATACAAATGAGGTGCAAGAGGAAGAATCTATACAGAGGAATTAGATGGTGGAGGAGGGCCAGTAGTTCTGGTAACTTACTTTCATTGGGAATGGGTTTAAGAGGGAAAATACATATATATCTAGAAGAATAAAAAATGTCTTCTAAATTCAGAAGAAATAAAATGGTAAGGGCATAGTGAGGGGGGAGAAGACAAGGGAGAGATCTCTAGAGGGGCTGGAGAGGAAGTAGGTTATAAGAGGTTATATAAGGGTGTTTAGATTTATGGGAATGGGAAGATAGGAGAGGGATCCTTGGAGGGGGGTAGGCAGAAGTAAAGTAGAAGAGTCAGGAGGGATAGGAAACAAGAGATATGCACAAACATAAAACCAAAGATCAGGAGTAGAATTTGTTAGAGAAAGCATATGTCTATATATGTATGTATATATATGTATATGTGTAATCTATCTATATCTATATAGAAACATGTCTGCACTTCATTGTAACCTTCTGCAGGGTGGGGGAGGAAGGGAGAAAAAAGAACAAAGTAAAAAGTGCACAGCAGAGAACAAAAGAAAACTTACAAGGAAGCAAAGAGAAGATGGACAGCTCTCAACACAAAGTGTAGTATTTATCACACTGGCTTTCTAGAAATGACAATTTATTGTTACATATTTTGAATCCTCTCATGTTCTCCAATGCACATGACATGCTTTTTTTCTTTTCTTACTTTGTATTTAAGTTCCAATATATAAGTGTATGTATATATATATACATATATTATTTTTCCTTTGCTGTATTCTGTATTTGTGTTCTGAGTCTAAAATAATTTTTTAAAAAAATTTTAAAAAAGAACTATATTAGGAAGATCTGAAAACATTCATCATCAATGTGCTAAAAAAAAAAAGGACAAGCTTATAATTTTAGGTGACTTTAAAGCCACAGTAGTCACAGACTATCAGACATGGCAGGAAATCCTTGGGAGGAATAGAGTGGGAAACAGTAACAGCAATGGTTGCTTACTACTGAAGAGGCATGCGTTTCATTACTTTCTCACCAGCAATGCTGTCTTCCCTTTACCTAAATGAAATAAAATTTTCTGGATGCACCCTCACAGCAAACACTATCATTTAATAGACTATGTCATTGTAAGTAGAGGAGACAAACAGACAAAGGCTTTTTGTGGCACAGAGTGCTGGGCCTATCATAGACTTATCTGCTCCAAGCTAAATGTTAACATTCAACAAAAGAGGCAGGCCCAAGGCAAGACAACTATCAGAAGACTCAATGTTAACAGATTGGAGTGATTCTTCATGCATGAACAGTTTGTTGCTGACTTTCAGGAAAAGCTGAGCCAAAATACAGTTGGCAACAGTAGAGCAACTTTGAGAGATTTGGTGTACAGCACCTCATTTACTCATCTGCGATAGGACACTTACTTGCAAATATCAGTATTGGTTTGATGAAAATCATGAAGAAATTCAGAAGCTACTAAATGAAAAGAAAAAAAAAGAGAACTCCACAGAGTTTACCAGCAGAATAATTCATCCATCTCTAAGAAGGCAGCATTTAACAAAGTAAAGTACAAGCAAAGTTTAGAGAGATGTAGGATTCTTGGCTCAGTAAGAAGGCAGATGAAATGCTGATGGTAACAGTCCAAAATGCTTCTACAAAACCCTAAGGGCTACTTATGGGCCAAAGACCATTGGTGCATCTCACCTACTCAAAGCTAATGGGGCCACACTGATCAATGATAAGGACATAATCCTGGAGAGATGCTGAAGTCACTGACCTTTTACCTCAAGTTGAAGTCAATCCCTCTCTAGCCAAACTTCAAATTGAAGAAGAGGTTTTGAATGCCATTAGACTCCTCTCATGTGGCAAAGCACCTAATGTGATTCCATTCCAGCAGTGATCTACAAGGAAGGGGGTCCACTGCTCTTAGTAAAGCTGACTGAAATTTTCCAGGTTATATGGCAAGAGGAGGTTATTCCCTCAGGAGATCAAGGATACCTCACTGTGCATCTCTATAAAGGAAAAGGAAATAGGTTGTCCTGTGACAACCACATGGGGAGTCTCTCTCTTAGTCACTGCCAGCAAGATTCTTGCCAGAATCCTCCTTAATTGGCTGATCCTTCGCCTGGAAGATGGTCTTCTACCTGAGAGTCAATGTAGCTTCAGAAAGAGCTGTCAAGTGGTCATCATGGTGTTTGCTGCCCAACTCCTCCAGGAGAAATGCCAGTAGCAGAAAAGAGGGCTGTACACTATGTTTGTCAATCTAAACAAGATCTCTGATACTGCCAGTTCTGAGGGCTTATGGAAGATCATGGAAAAAATTGATTGCCCAGAGAAGTTCATCAGTACTGTATGCCAGTTTCATAATAGCATGCTTGAAAGGATATTGAATAACTGAAGAAAATAACACCTTAAAAATAGCCTAACCCAAATGGCAAAAGAGTTCCAAAAAGCCAATGAGGAGAAGAATGCCCTAAAAAGTAAAATTGGACAAAAGGAAAAGGAAGTCCAAAAGATTACTGAAGAAAATACTTCCTTAAAAATTAGAATAGAGCAATTGGAAGCTAGTGACTTTATGAGAAATCAAGACACTGTAAAACAAATCCAAAAGAATGAAAAATTAGAAAACAATGTGAAATATCTCATTGGAAAAACAACTGACCTGGAAAATAGATCCACGAGAGAGAATTTAAAAATTATTGGACTATCTGAAAGCCATGATCAAAAAAAGAGCCCACACATCATCTTTCAAGAAGTTATCCAGGAAAACTGTCCTGATATTTTAGAACCAGTGGGCAAAATAGAAATGGAAAGAATTCACCAATCTCCTCCTGAAAGAGATTCCCAAAGGAAAACTCCTAGGAATATTGTAGCCAAATGCCAGAGTTCCCAGGTCAAAGAGAAAATATTACAAGCAGCCAGAAAGAAACAATTCAAGTATTGTGGAAACACAATCAGGATAACACAAGATTTAGCTGCTTCTACATTAAGGGACTGAAGGGCATGGAGTATGATATTCCAGAGGGCAAAGGAGATAGGACTACAACCAAGAATCACCTACCCAACAAAACTGAGTATATTCCTTCAGGGTAAAAAATGGTCATTCAGTGAAATAGAGGACTTTCAAGCATTCTTGATGAAAAGACCAGAGTTGAATAGAATATTTGATTTTCAAATACAAGACTTGAGTGGAACATGAAGAGGTAAACAGGAAAGACAAAATCATAAGAGACTCATTAAGGTTGAACTGTTTACATTCCTGCATGGAAAGATGATATTTGTAGCTCATGAGACCTTTGTCAGTATTAGGGTAGTTGGAGGGGGAAAATTATATGTACGTATATATAGATATAGATAGATAGATAGAGGGCACAGGATGAGTGGAAAATGAAGGGGTCATATCTGGGGAATAAAATTAAGGGGTGAGAGAGGAATATACTAGGAGAAGGAGAAAGGAAGAGGTAGAATGGGGTAAATTATCCCACAAAAAAAAAACCCAGAAAAGAAAAGGCTCTTACACTGGAGGGGAAACAAGGGAAGGTAAGAGGGAATGATTGAATCTTATTCTCATAGGATTTGATTTAAGGAGGGTATAACATGCACACTCAGTTGGGTGTGGAAATCTGTCTTACCCTACAGGAAAATAGCGGGGCAAGGGGACAAGAGAGTAGTGGAATGATAGAGAGGAGGGCAGATTGGGAAAGGGAGTAATCAGAAGTAAATACTTCTGAGGAGGGTCACAGTCCAAAGAAAGAACAGAATAAATGAGTGGGTGGGATAGGGTTAAAGGAAATAGAGTTAGTTTTTCACAGCATGTCTACTATGGAAGTGTTTTACATAATTGCACATATATAACCTATATTTAGTTGCTTGCCTTATCAATGAGGGTGGGTGGGGAGGAAGGAAGGGAGAAAACTTTGAACCCAAAGTTTTAAAAATACATGTTTAAAAAAAGTTTTCACATGCAAGTGGGAAATAAGAAATACAGGAAATGGGGTACAGAAATCCATCCTGCCTTACAGGAAAATTGAAGGGGAAGAGGATAAGAGAAGGGGGGGAGAGATAGAAGGAAAGGAAGACTAGGGGAAGGGGTGTTTAGAATGCATGCCATCTTGGGGTGGGAGGAGGGGTGAGATCGGGTGAAAATTTGGAACTCAAAATCTTGTGGAAGTAAATGTTGAAAACAAAAAAAAATTAAAAAAAAAAGAAAGAGTATTGAATAATAGACCATGCTTGAGGACTTTTCCAGTCACCAGTGGAGTGAAGCAGGGGCTGGGTGCTTGCTCCCATGCTTTTTAACTTGATGTTTTCAGCAATGTTGTCAGACAACTTCAACAAGGACAAAAACACCATCAAGGTCAGCTATTGCCCTGATCGTAAATTATTTAACTTGAAAAGACTATAAGCCAAGCATTGTAAAAAGCCAAAGATGATTTTGTGTTCAATGCAGCTTCTGAGGCTGAGAAACCATGAAGTATGGATCACCTTTCTACTGCTTGTGATAATTTTGGCCTGCCAAGTAACACCAAGAAAATAGAGGATTTCTATGAGCCAGCACCACACCATCCATAAATGAAGCCATTCATTACAGCAAATGGAGAAATTTTGAATGCTGTGGATAAGTTCACTTACCTTGGCAGTATACTTTCTAGGGATGTCCATACAAATGATAAGGTTTACCCACACATTACCAGAGCTAGCTCAGCAGTTGGGAGGCTTTGAAAGAAAGTATGGGAGAGAATAGGTATTAGGCTGCCTATCAAACTGAAGGTCTATAGAGCTGTTGTGCTGACTCCAGCCTGTGAAAACTGGACAGCACACCAGCGCCATGCCAGAAAACTGAATTGTTTCCATGTGAATTATCTTAGTAAAATTCTGAAGATCACCTGGCAAGACAAGGTACACAATTCTGATGTCTTTTCTCCAGCTGATAAGCACTGGTAATTGAAAGAAAAATAAAACATGGTCCTTTGTCTTAAGGTGTTCACATTCAAATTGGGAAGTGCACAAAAGGCAAATAACTGTCATGATACAAAACAAATACAGTATAAAGGACAATTTCAGAGGGAAGGCATTTTATGAGCTGAGAGGTGATGAAAGACAGAACCAAGGTCATGGAAGTTTTACCGAAAAGTAAGGGAAAGGTGACAGCTACATTACATCGGAAGACTTGGCAAAACACAATCACTGATTGGACATGGAAGGAAATATCCACTGAATGCTGGTATTGATGTTTAAATGTGCAGCTTTTTTCAGCTAAGGGAATAGACACTATATATTTGGATATTATCAAGGAATTCAGTAGAGGAGATAACACTAAGTAATTAAGCACAAAGAAAAATTTTTGTAACTACTAAAACAAATTTACTTTGAAATTAACAAAAAAGGAAATTTTACCTATACACATTAGAACACAAAAAAGAATTGTTATATGAATCCAGACATCTCAATTTCATATTGTTATTTAAAGTATATAATAAATTCCATACATTATTTTCAAAATTGTACTGCTTATCTGAACTTTCTTTTGAACTTCCTTCTGTTTTATTCTATCTATTTTTAAAATGATTCTTTGTTCCTCTCCCTCCTAATGATGGGGTACTTGGGTGCTTGTGCTTAGGTGCTTGTGCTTGTACTTGGACCCCAATTTCCCCCTAGCCTCAGATACACTGTCTCTGACAACCACTCCCTAGCCCAAGGGACACTGTGCCTAGCGGTTATTCATGCATGGGCCCCAGCACAACCCTTATCTCTCTTCCTGGTGCAGCTACACAAAGCTGGGTGAGAGAGTGCTGGGCTGCTCAGGCCCCAGCCCTCAGATCATATCTCTGGAAGCCTCCCAATTCCTTAGCAGGTTCCTGTCTTGTGAAAAAGCTTTCCCTTGTTGCAGCGCATTCTCTCATCAAGACAGAGGGAGAAGAGTACCTTGCCCAGCCCAAGGAGTTATGTCCTTGGTCAGACCAAGGACTCTTCCTCCTTCCAGACTCCAAAGATCCATACCTCTGTCATCTCCCTCCCTGTCTGGAATACTCCCTGTACTTTCTCATCCATAGCTACCAAAGACACTTGTACCTTTAGATTACCTCATCAGTGTCTCTGGCATTCTTTTCTCATGCCGTTTTCCATATAAACCCTAGCTCTATCCTCAGTCTCTTGCAGGTTCCTTAAGAATCCTTGCCCGCTGAAAAGGGTAACAATAAATTTTTGCCACCTTGACTTATATAATGCTTGAGTCTGTGAATTCATTCCAGATGACCCTGCCCTGTACACCAGTCTTTGAGGGGTCTCAACCTCTCAGACCGCAACACCTCCTTTCCCTTCTTCTCTCTCTCTCTCTCTCTCTCTCTCTCTGTCTCTCTCTCTGTGTCTCTCTCTGTCTCTCCCTCTCTCTCTCTCCCTCTCTCTCTCTCTCTCTCATTTTGTATTGAGAATCTTCCTGCCCTCCTTATTAAAATAGAAAAAAAAAAGAAATATATCTTGTAAAAATCAACACAGTCAAGCAAAACAAATACATATAATGGATGCATTAAACAAAAACAAACAAACAAAAAAGGTATGCTTCTTTTTTTCAACTTGAGTTCTTCACATCTTCACATCAGGAGGTGGATAATATGTTTCATCACAGGTATTATAAACACATGAATGGTCATTGCATGGGTTATTTTTCAAAGTCATTTTTTTTGGAACATTATTGCCTTTGTATAAATTGTTCTCCTAGTTCTGCTCACTTCACTCTGCCTCGGTTCATAATATCCATTATCTTCCACAATCATCTTTTTAGTAATTTCTCACAGACTCATAATATTCCATTACTCTCACATATTGTATTTTATTATCCATTTCCCAACAATGGATCTCCTCTTTATGTTCTAGTTCTTTTTTTCCCCCCTTTTAAATTCTCCATTCAGGACAGGGAAGTTTGTAAATTTGTTTTGCTCATGACCATTTCCTCTTTCATCTATCCATTCTCACTTGTTTTCTTATTGAGTTTGATGTCTTTCTATTTCAAACTGTGCATTCAACCCTTCTTGTCCCTTTCAGTTAGAAGTTAAGTTTTCCTAACACTGGTGACCTCTTTTTTTTCCTGCATTTATGGATCGTCTTCTTCTCATGCAAACTGATTGAGAAATAGGAAATTGTGCCTCACTTCATTCTCCCTTCTACATGAACATATTTGGTTTATTCAGTCTGTTTTTCAGTCATATCTGACTCTTCATGACCCCATTTGGGGTTTTCTTGGCAAAGATACTGGAGTGGTTTGTCATTTCCTTCTCCAGCTCATTTTGCAGGTGAGGAAACTGAGGTAAACAGGGTTAAGTGAATTGCCCAATGTTACACAGTTAGTAAGTGCCTGATGCCAGATCAGACTTCTTGACTCTAGGCCTATCACTCTATTCACTATGCCACCAGCTGCCTTGCCTTTCATTTACTCTCCCTTATCTTTCCCTACTTAAAACTCTCAAAATAAAACCAGTCCAGTCCAGTCTATCTCCAGGTAAACTTTTTTTTTTTTCCTTTGAAGATATTAAGGTTCTGAAGGGACATTTATTTCTTCTTTTTTCCTCCTCAATTAAATTACTGTTATTATAATGTTATGTTACCCTTGACAAATGCTCACATGTACTAGGTTTCTATTGACCCTTGTGTTTGCATTTCAAATTTCTTGCTAGAATCTGCTCTTTTCATCAGAAATACTTGGAAGTCCTCTATCCCATTAAACATTCCCCACCCCTCTTTCCTCCCTCCTTGGAGGATTATACTTTAGTTGACACATTAAGTTATTTTTAGTTACAAGCAAATGTCTTTTGCCTTTTATAATATTGTACCCCGCAATCCCCTCTTGTTTATAATAGAAGATGTTGGAGCTTGTGGGATCTTTACTGTGGTTCCTTGTTCTTGAAATTCTTTTTTGGATGCTTATAGCACTTTTCTCTTTTAAGTGGGAGCTCTGAATTGTCCTGACATTCTTGAGATTTTTCTTTTTGACATGTATTTTAGAAGGCAGTCTGCAGATTCTTTCTTTACTTTGCTCTCTATTTCTAATAGAGCTGGGCAGTTTGCTTTGATGATTGCTTGCAATATAACATCCTTGGTTTTTACCCCTTTCTTATGTGTTTTTCAAGGAGTCAAATTGCTGAAGAATAGAGGAGTGTCCCAGAATGAATTTTCTCAGTCTCCAAGTTAAAGAAAGGTGTTTATTGGAGTAATGCACCCAGAAGGCCTGCTCCCTAGGAGGCAAAGCAATTAGCTAGGTTAGTTGTCTCCTCTAAATAGTTTGACAGGATAGGGAGAAGAGGAACAGTAAAAGGGAGGAGGAGCAAGTACAGCTCTGGATTGCCTGGTTTATCAGGTGGTCTGGAGGTGTTTTTGTCATACAGATAAGCAAGGAGAACAGGAAAGGAGGAAAGACTGTTCCAGGATGTTACATAGTTGGGGGATACTTTGTAAAAGTATGCACATAAATCCATTGTGGGGAGCTTCAAATTTTAACGTCTTTGACTCTTCCCAGCAGGATATAAGTTCAGTGTCAAATAAGTAATAGGGAAAGACATGAATTGATTTTCTCAGATTAAATTAATGACCCCTTTTTTTATTTTAACAATCACATTCCTATATTACCTAAAGTTGTGGAACAATACCCAATGGATGATTTGCTTCAAAACCTCTTTACATAAATGCTCAGATTTAAAATATTTTCTGGCATTCATTTGTTGGACAAAATATTCCAGAGCTATAATAAATCCCATGCCATCAAAAACACAAGTCAATTTCATGTACATTTTGTATTTCAAAGGTTTTGCAGTTTTATGATTGCAGTGCTACTTGCATAAAACAAAGGGAAGAACTAGTATTTGAGGCTTTTTGATCATAGTGCTGAAATAAATGGTGAAAGATCAAATGTGTCTTCATTTAATCAGTAGTGCAAAGCCACAGGCAAGGTTATTTCTGGTCTGGGGCTTTCCCTGCATCCTTTCCCAACCAGGAAAATAGCAGAGTTAGACTCAATCGACTCAATCAACAATCATTTATTAAATACTTACCTACAATGTGTCAGGCATGGGATATACAAAAACAAAACAGAAAATCAAAACCCAATGAAATTGGTCACACATTTATTTACTGTCTGAGCTGAGAATCAAACACCATTCTCTGTTCAGGAGTTTTAGGTCTTGCCTAACTACCTACGTCCTTTGTGCATTTCGTGGGTAGCACAACTAGGATTTGAATGCTAGACTTTACATTTGGCCAAGTTACCTCCTGCCAAGATGCTCCAGACTCTAGTGACAACTTTGTCATTTTGGTCAGAGTCCAGAAAATAATGCCAAACTCTGTTTTCCTAAAACTGTTTACTCTTTTTTTGTCTCTGGCTTGTAATACCTTCTTCCAGCCACCCATCTTTTTAAAATTTACAAAATGAAAAAAAAATTGAATCTTAAACATATATAGTAGGTTTTTGTGGTCAAGTCATGTCCAATTCTTCTTGACTACATTTGGGATTTTCTTGGTAAAGACACTGGAGTGGTTTACCATTTCCTTCTCCAGTTCATTTTTACAGATGAGGAAACTGAGGCAAACAGGGTTACGTACTTTGCCCAGAGTCACGCAGCTAGTGTCTGAAACCGGATTTGAACTTGGGAAGCTGAGTCTTCCTGACTCCAGGCCTGGCACTCTATGCACTATGGCACCACTTAGCTACCCTCATAGAAGATAATGTCCTTTATATAAAGCAGGTTTGGTCAAGGGGTTTTTACTAGCACTTGTTCAGATAACTACATTTGATTTATATAAATTTCACACTAGACTTATTTGCCTCATTGACATGTAGAAAAATATAATGCAAGAGGGTGGAGATTATGGACTTAAAGATTTTGGGGGGGGGTTTGGTTTCATAAAAATAGCTTAGCCAACTAGTTGTGCTGTTTGTCATGAGTACCCTATCAAAAATAACTCTTTGTCAAATCCTCATGAAATTATATTTAATAAATATTATTATTATAAAAAATGCAAGTCAATCATTTCCAATAGACACAGGGAAGTGTAAGTTTCCAAGGAACTTCATAATAAAATGTATTGAATGAGTATCATAGGAAGCATAGGTAATAGATTTTTACACTGATAGAGAGGAAATAAAATATGTACTGTATTAGCAGATGCTCAAATCTACCAAAAAAGGCCCTGTGGTTCATTTCATTTAAAATAGGCTGGTAGTCACAGCTAAGTTTGTCTATCTTAATCACATGATGAGAACTGCTACATTTTGGGACAAAGTTGTGCTTTGGTGTCTAAATAAATGCTATACAAAAGCTTTTCCAACAATGTTCAAATTAATTTACATTCAAGTATTTGTAGTCATCTGACTTTAACTGTTACCATTGCTTTTTCTTTTTTTTAATTACCATAATATAAATATAGCAATAAATAGATGAATACTTTTTGATGGAGAAATGTCCATTTTTTTAAGTGTTGAGAATTGTAGAATTTTTATTTTCACTTAAAATGTTCCTCAGATTGCAACCTGGCATCTTAGAGAAGCAAAATTCATTCATGCCGAATGAAATCTGAAAATACTGGGTAACCATTTGCCCAGCTAATTAATAGTTCTGCAGATATGACATGTGTTTAAATTTATTAAAAGTACCATCATTCCAAATTTTTGTTAATGTCTTGCATATATATTATCACAGAGTCCACTTTGGCTTTTAGCCTAAAGCGAGGAAGGAAAAATGGTAGGAGAAAAAGAAAGGAAGAAAGAAAGAAGAGAGTCATGGAGGGACTGAGAGTGGGAGGGAAAGGGAAGAAAGAACTATAAAATTGTCACAATTATAAAAAAAGTTAAGTCTTTTTTAATTCTTTAGCAAGATTTTGAATCTTAGCTATTCGACTCCCAAAATTGAACATTTCTCTCAGAATGTTATTTCACTGACACGATGATATAAACTTTGCATTGTAGAGACAAACATATTCAAAAATCCACATTTTTACTTTCAATATTGTCAAAAATCAAGGCAAAATCAGGGGAAACAATATACGTAATATCTACAATAATGCAATTTAAAATGACATAGAAAAAGACATCAGGAGTTAAAGTAAATTAAATGCTATCACCAATCTTGGCTCCAGATGAATAATATAGAAACGTATTTTTATTAGACTTAAAGTAGCTTTCCAGGCTTATCCCAGATTCTCATCTTTATATGCTCTATATTCAGGACAAATTGCCCTACTTGCATTTCTCTGGTTCTGCCATTACCCCTCCAACATCTGTGCTATTGCACAAGTTGTTTGCCCACAACGCATTTCTTCTTCATCTCCCTGTCTATGTAAAACATAAATCAAGTATAAATTCCTATGGGAAGTTTCTCCTGTCCCTTCCCCCTGAATTCCTAGTTGCAGGTGCTTTCCATCCCCACTCCCTCTAAATTATATTTTGTACATTTTGTATTTAATTTTCTCTGTTGGGAGCCTGCTTGAAAGAGTCTTGGAATTGCAGTCAAAAAAGCCAAGAGTTTGAGTCCTGTCCCAAGAACTTACTAGCTATGTGATTATGGGCAAGTCACTTAACTTCTTTCAGGTTTAGTTTCCTCATCTATATAATAGAATCATTAATAATAACAATAATAACTTCTAACTCATACGCTTGTGAGGATCTAATGATGTATAAAGCCCTTAGCAAACAAGAAAACACTACATAAATGTTGTTCAGTACTTTCAGTCTAATCTTAACTCTTATGACCCTGTGCTTGGTCCATGGGGTTTTCTTGGCAAAGATACTAGAGTGGTTTACCATTTTACTTCTCTAGCAGCAAACAGAGGTTAAGTGACTTACCCAAGGTCACAAAGCTAGGAAGTTTCTGAGGCTGGATTTGAACTTAGATCTTCCTGATTCGAAGCCCAGCACTCTATCCACTGCACAACTTAGCTGCCTCTACTACCATGGTTATTACTGTTATAAATATGTAATTTTCTCCAATGAAATGTAAGTTTATTAAGACAGTCTCTCATCAGTTTGATGAATGTCTCAAAAAATTTTTGAAGAGATTATGGTTCATGGAACTTTGTCAAATGGTTACGTCCTTTGGAACTTCATATGCAGAGGACCAATTTGAAACTATACTTACATCAGGCACCAATATACATTTCCAGGTTTATTCCAAATTCCCACCACCACACATTCTATGTTCAGGACAAATTGGCCTGCTTGTAGTTCTCTGGCCACCACTGAGAACCCCTTGCTAAGAGGACACAGGGATTATGTGTTTTTGGTCCCCAGGAAGTAGGAATGCTTCCAAGATAATAGGTAACCAAGAGTCATGGAAACTTTTGTCAAAAGAACTTTCTCTTTCCCCACAGTCTAAATAAATTGTTCTGTGCTACAGCTTGTCCCTATCAATACACAAACAATAACTGCTCAGTCTCATTCTTTCAACTAAGGGGCCTCTCTTCCCTCTTAATCCTTTAATGAATGATGTGAGTTTAACCTTGAAGGAATCAGACCTCTAGACAAAGGTGTTAGGTTCATTGTCAGACTTTCTGGCTCTATTTACCTCCACACTAAAGCCCACTTATAACTTACTAAATCTAGGTTTCACTCATATCTCAGCTCTCCCCCCCGCCCCAGAATAGTAGTAAGCTACACAATGTACAATATGGATCACATATAAGAAAGATTTATTCCTTCTACACAAAAGAAATGCTAAACATAAATACCGTTAATAATTAACCAAGCAGTAACAGAAAAACCAAAAGTATTATATTCTCCTGGGAAGTTGAGACTTAAGTAACAAAACAGGAAACATTCTCTGAGAGTTCTAAATTGACATTCTGCATTCACCTTGGCTCTGTAATGTCTCCCTCAAGATCAATATATTTTCATAAACCAGACTGGTGCCTGGACTTATAATGCTGCTGGTGTTCATATTCTCTTTATGAGAAAATTTTTGCTGCCAGTCAATTCTGACTGAAGGACCTGGGACCTCCCACTTCTTGAACTTAAGAGGCTAACTATAGGGTTGGAAATGCCTATCTCAGGTACACTGTTTGGTCTCCTCTGCTAAGGAAAGAAATAGAAAAAAAATGGCAACAAGAGGACATAAGGATACTGATCAGCCCCTACTCAAGCCCAGGTTTAGCTTCAATATGCTTACAGATCATTAAGTGAGAGGGCAGGCCAAGTCAGGGGGTAGTGGTTAGAGACTACTAATTATCCCTACTCCCATTATATGATTTTCTCCCTTTTTTCCTGTGGACAGTGGATAGAAAATCAGAAGTCAGGAATATATGTATTTTGAATCCTGCCTTAGATATTTACTAGCACTGTGACTCTGGACATGTCACTTTAGCACTTTCAGTCTCAGTTTACTCATCTGTAAAATGTGAATAACAATATCAAATATCTCACAGATTTGTTGTGAGGATCAAATAACTTGACATATGTAAAGTTCTTTGTAAACTGTAAAACACCATATAAATGCTAGTTATAGTAATTATTATCTTAATTAAAACAGTGACTAGAATTCCTAAGAACAGTCTCCAGACATCTAGATTTTTCTAAAAACTCAAGTCTCTAAATACAAAGTGAGATATTATCAACACTTGTTTTGGGAAATGAAGGTGATCCTCATTAGCATAGCCCCTGAAAAATGGGAGTTGCAAGGACCTTGTCAACCCTACCACTGTTGTGAGTTGCTATATTGAACTGGTCTGAGATGGATGAGGTCCAAGGTGAATAAGGAATATTTGTGATCAGTTCTCATAGTATCTTTACTTCCTAAGAAGAATCTAATGGGCCATTGGAAGGTTTTATCTTTTTCTATTTGTTCCAATATTTCAGTGAGTCCTTTGTGTCTGTGTGGGTATGTGTTTTCATTTTTTGTGCCAAAAGAAATCATTCTTACATCTGGTATTCTTGTAGTATCTATGTATGCATGGGTTACCTAATAATTACTTTTGGGAAAAACTAACTGAGAATTATACTAGGCTTTATTTTATAGATTTTCTATAGTTTACTTTAGGGCAGGGGGTACAAGCCAAAAGAGCTTTCTTTTTCACACAACCCCCTTGATAATGAATATGAATCAGAGATGTTAACAAAATGAGAGGAAGGTCTCAAGGGCTTTAGATAACTTTGCCATGGAATATTTACATAAATGCATGGACAAAAACTGGAAGAACTAAGAAGAAAGGACAGATCAAAAACATATTCCCTAGTTTGTTATTTAAATTAGTTCACAACCTGGCCACAACTTACCTTTCCAGTCTTATTGTAATATCACTTCCCTTTGCATACTCTCTGATCAATCATACCTTATTTTTTGCTCCTGACACACAATATTCCATCTTTCATTTCCACACCTTTGTAAAGGCTGCCCTTCCTTTCTGGAAGGCAGTCCTTCCTTATTTCTGCTTCTTGTAATACGTAGTTTTCTTCAACTCTCACCTGGAATGCCGCTCTACTGTGTGAATTTTTTCCTGCTCCCCCAACCTGCTAATGAGTCCTCTGCAAAATTGCCTCATATTTATTCTGTATATATTTTGCATATACTTACTTTTATGTGCCTTCAAGAACACCTGCTGTTACTTCCTATGGGATAGGAGGTGCTTTAGAACAGGTATTGTTTCAGTCATTGCTTTGTATCCCCAGTGCCTGGCACATCTTGTTGGAGACATAAAATAAATATTTCTTGATTAATTGGATGAAGTGATGTGAGTAACCATGCTGATGAGATCAGAGATCCAAGGACATAAAAGTAATAATTAACAACTCATATTTATATGTATATATGTATACATGTATACAAATATACACATTTGTAAAGTTTTAGAAACACATAAATATAATTATACACGTGTAACTATATGTATACTCTGTGTGTGTGTATAAAACATTTTCTTAACATCCTTATCTGTTAGACAAAGCAAGTATAATTATCCTAATTTTATAAATAAGGAGGTTGATGTTCTAAGGAATGATTTGTCCATTGGCACACAACTGGTAAGCATAAGAATTAGGATGCAAATTCAAATTTCTTCTAAATTCAATGCCATGGATATCTATTACAGCATTCTTTACATAAACTTACAGAAGAAATTAAGTAAGGAAAACATTGCAGGAAGTATTGTCTTTCTACAATAGTAGACTCAGACTCCATGCTCTTGCCAAACTTTCTTTTTGTCCCTTTTTTAGGTATTACAAAGTTACAGAAAACCAAGAACATGAGTATATTCTCAGAATTTCTGTTCATGGGCTACAATGAGGAAAAACTTATTTTGAAAAATTTAACCAAAATATGGGCTGCAGTATAGCATATTTCTGCTCACTAGCTTATAGAAGCATGGTTTCTGTGATTTTACACTCCCCTGATGAAACTGTAATGTTTATTCCATATTTTAAGATTCCAATGGATCTGTGATCTTACCAATCTGGATTCCCCTCTGGTTATGCAGGTTGCAACCCTCAAAAACTCCTAAATGTGTGACTTGTGTTTAAGTCTTTTTATAAATTACCCAAAACAGGTTAATCCATGGTGTAGTCAAGACTGTAGAGTAGAACCAGCAATCAAGCCAAACACTACCAACATTCCCTTCCAAACACCTTTAAAATAACAAATCAAATTGAATTCTGTAAGACTCAACAGAAAGTCAGAATGAGACATTTTTCTAGCCCAAGACAATTTAGGAGGTGAAACAGGTGATTCTGGTATTCTATGACACTGGGGTAGGGTGGTCCCTGAGCTCATACAGCTACAGCAATAGCAGCAAGATTTGGAGGCAGCCCAGACAGCTTTGGAAACTCTCATCCCAGAGATAGTAAAGGGGTTAGACAACTAGTCAGAAAGAGATTACAAGAAAGCCTGAGCTGAAGAAATAGAGTGGTGGATCAGTAGAATAGATTAGGTATGCATGACACAGTAGTCAATGAATATAATAATCTCCTATTTGATAAAACCAAAGACCCCAGCTCCTGGGATAAGATCTCACTATTTGACAAAAGCTGCTGGGGAAAACTGGAAAATAGTATGGCAGAAACAAGGCACAGACCAAAATCTTACACCATATACCAAAATAAAGTCTAAATGGGTTCACAATTTAGATATAAAGACTGATACTATAAGCAAACTGAGAGAACAAGGAATGGTTTACCTGTCAAATTTATGGAGAACAGAAGAAGTTATGACCAAACAATGGATAGAGAACATTATGAAATGTAAACTAGATAATTTTGGTTACGTTAAATTTAAAAGCAAACAAAGCCAAGGCAACCAAGATTGGGAGGGAAGCAGAAAGCTGGCAAACAATTTTTACAAGCAATGTCTCTGATAAAGGCCTCATTTCTAAAATATATAGAAAACTGAGTCAAATTTACAAGAATACAAGTCATTCACCAATTGATAAATGGTCAAAAGTATGAACAAACAGTTTTCAGATGAAGAAATTAAAGCTTTCTATAGTCATATGAAAAAATACTCTAAATCACTACTGATTAGAGAAATGTAAATCAAAACAACTCTGAGGTACCACATCACACCTATCAAATTGGCTAACATAACAAAATAAGAAAATGATAAATGCTGGAGAAGATGTGGGAAAATTGGAACACTAATGCATTGTTGGTAGAGTGGTGAACTGATCCAACTATTCTGGAGAGCAATTTGGAACTATGCCCAAAGGGCTATAAAACTGTGCACAGCCTTTGCCTTAGTAATACCATGTCTAGGTCTGTATCCCAAAGAGATCATAAAAACAGGAAAAGGACCCACATGTACAAAAATATTTAAAGCAGCTCTTTTTGTAGTAGCAAAGAATTGGAAATTGAGGTGATGCCCATCAGTTGGGGAATGGCTGAACAAGTTGTGGTATATGAATGTAATGGAATACTATTGTGCTATAAGAAATTATGAGCAGGTGGACTTAAGAAAAAGTAGGAAAAACTTGTATGGATAGATGTTGAATGAAGTGAGCAGAACCAGGGGAACATTGTACACAGTAACACTCACATTGTGCAATGACTAACTTTGATAGACTTGGCTCTTCTCAGCAATGCAAGGATCTAAGACATCTCCAAAAAATTCATGATGAAAAAAAAATTAATGATGGAAAATGCTATTCATATCCAGAGAATGAACTATGAATTCTGGATGCAGATTGATGCATACAATTTGCTTTTTATTTCCTGTTTTGTTCTGTTTCTCTATCTCTCTGTCTCTGTCTATGTGTGTCTCTCTCTATGTCTCTGTCTCTGTTTCGCTGTCTGTTTCTCTGTTTGTCTCTGTCTCTGTCTCTTTTCAGTCATTCCCCAATTGGTAAGACAGAGAGAGAGAGAGAGAGAGAGAGAGAGAGAGAGAGAGAGAGAGAGAGAGAGAAAAGAAGAAGAAGAAGAAGGAAGAATTTTTTTTTCTTTTTTCTTTTTTTATTAATTTATTTTGATTTATCAATAATCACTTCCATATACTTTTGAGTTTAAAATTTCTCTCCCCCTTCTTCCCCACCACCCTCCCCAAGACAGTGCACAATCTGATATAGGCTATACATGTATATTCATGTTAAACATATTTTCACATTAGTGATGATGTAAGTAAAAATTAAAACCAATAGGAGGAACCATCAGAAAGAGGAAACAAAACTCAACAGAAGAGAAAAAAAATAGCAATTCAACTTCAATAGTTCTTTCTTTGGATGTGGATAGCATTTTCCATCACAAGCCCTCTGGAGATGTCTTAGATCCTTGTATTGCCAGGAAGGGTTAAGTTTATCAATATTAGTCATCACACAACGTGGCTGTTATTATGTACAACGTTCTCTTGGTTCTGCTCACTTCACTCATCATCAGACCATACAAGTCTTTCCAGGTTAATCTGACATCAGCCTGTTCATCATTTCTTATAGCACAATAGTATTCCATCACATTCATATACTACAACTTGCTCAGCCATTCCCCAATTGATGGGCATCCTCTCAGGAAGACATTTTTTTTTAAAAAAAGAGACCAAAAAAAAAAAAAAAACCTCATCACGTGTAGATAAGCAGTCCATAAAATGGCTTTGAAAAGAGCTTATATAGGTGACCATAGGTGGCCTTTATGAAAATGTACCTTACCACATCTGTATATCAGTAGATCAAATTTAAGGCAATCCAAATTTATCCTTAAGTAGCCTATAAGTCGATTAGTAATTTATGTTTTATTTGGATTTTATTCTTAATATGATTGAATTTTAGTTCTGTTTAAAATTACCTTTGTTTTCTAATATATGACATATAATATTTTTAAAGCTTTATTTTTATTTTCTATTTTAGCTAAATGTTTTCCTTTTTTCCTCCTATGGCATCTCTTTCTTTTTGTTATTTAAAAATCTAGATTTCTTTTGGTCTTAGTTTTTGGAGTCCCTTTCTTTTATCTACTACTTTATTTAACCACTTGACAGTAGACTCAAGGAGACACATTCTAATTGCCTACCTTGGATTTTGGCCAGTAGGTTAAGGTAAATTGGTTTATAAAATATCACAAGGGATCATAATTATTCAGGACATTGATTTTTACAGCTCATCTAAAATGACACCTTCAGATAGTGAGAACTTCTGATGCTTCAATGAAGCTTGATTCAATGGTACCTGAAAGAATAGTGCCACCTGCTGAGTCATCTACACCTTGTCCTGAATGATCACAATGTTTCCTGGACATTTGCCAGTTCAGTATTAATCAATGTAGTCACAAGGAACTATAGCTTCAGATATTCTGCCTCACTAATTTAAGAACTGTTGAAGCAGAGTGGTACTTAAATATTAAGTGAACTGAGACTACTAATCCTTATACAATTCCCAAACAGCAGATTAAAAAGCCATCTAAACATGCAAATGCATTGTATTTTTTATCCGGATTTTCCTCAAGGCCAACTTTATCATATGATAACTTAAAATAGTTCAGAAATTGATCAGAAATAGAGCCCTTTGTTTCTCACTGGAATGACTCCTTATCACCAATGAAAGGCATTTTTTTAAATGAAATTTGCTTTAGTACATTTCTTTAAATGTAGCATAACTACAAAAAACTTTATTGAAGTGAAAAAAAAAGTAAAATTTAAGTACTTTTGTATTTTCAAAAGGAAATCAAATGAACACCAACAAGAATGGACCATTTCAAAGAGTTTCTGTTAAAACCCAAAGACTTAAATTTACTTGGGCCTTTTGACTCCATATGTATATATTTTTATATTGATAATCCTGGTAGGCAATATGGGCTTCTTAGCACTTCTTAACACTCAGAGGTTGGGAACTGAGTATTTCTATTTACTGTGTACTCATGAAATATTCCCTCTGGGCAACTTTCCTACCTCATATTTGCATTCATAGGTTGAAATCCCCAGAGAGAGGCTGATTACTTATACTCTGAGGATTCTAGGTAGAACCCCAAAGATCTGGGTGCTTGGAACTGGTAATCATGAGCTCTCACCTGAGTGTTTCCCAAAGAAAATGAGCAGACTTATTTAGCTTTTTGTCAGAGGCATTTACTAAGGTGGTATAGTAAGAAAAATGGATACAAACAATCTCTGCTAACCAAATTCTGGGCTATATTGTCCTGCAAATATACGTGGGTACATGGCAAGAGTGTGATTAAAAAAAAAAGTTTAATTGAAAAGCATTGAAAAGGAGGCAGATGAAGATGGCAGAGAAGAAGTAGCAATACAGCTGAACTCTCTCACCATTCCCCTCCAAACAATTTTCATATAATTCCTCAAACTGAATTTTGAAGCAATGGAGCCAACAAAAGGTTGGTGTGAAAAATCAGCTCAAAATAACTTTGGAGGTCAAGTTAATAATAATAAGGTGGGGGCCAGCCTAGAGTAGGCACATGGTTGCAATGCCAGGAGCAGGCCTCGAGTTGGCTGGGACAGAAGCAGCTTCATGAGGTCTCAACCCAGATATGAAAAAAGGTTGGACAATTGGTCAAATAGAGATTACAGACGTTCCTTTGTTAACTTTATGTCTGGGACCCTGTTGTCCTTATATAGCTATGATTTACAGTTTCAGGGTGAAGGGGAGCACTAATGCTTGTAGCCTGAGGAGAACAGGGAACATGATCACAATCCCAGGGGCAAGAGGAGTGCTAGCACTTTCAGTTGTAGGGGAGAAGGGGCCCTTTCTGGCTAAATTGAGGTGCATAGAAGTTAAATGATTTATTTGGTGATCATACAACTGATATCTGGCAGAACTGTGCTTTAAAACCAGTTGCTCTAATTCCCACTCTGATGTACTTGTGTATATTTCCACGGTGCCCCTTAAAAAAAAGAAAGAAAAAAAACCCATTCCTTTAACCTACTTCTCAGAAGAGATAAAAAGCTTATTAAGGTGAAGGTTGAAATGAAATGCTGGGATGAAACTGTTTCTTACTAAAGGAACTATTGAACTAATGACATATTTAGCTGTCATTTAATTCTGACATGGTGAATCTTCTAAGCATTTGATCTCTCTCTGAATTTTAGGTCTTTATCCACAATTTCTCTAACAAAGTAAAAACTGTAAATTTTTATTTTGGACCCAACATGTTTAGTACAGCAGTATAGATTTTCAGGTATGTCTTTTTTCAACTAGCTAACTTTGGATGTTAGGGTGATGAATCTTGCATAACCATACACAATTGTCCTTGTCTCAACATCCTCTCTTAGAATGTTTCTTTGAACCAAAACAAAACCTCCAAATGTTGTTATATTGTTATTTCTGATTCCCTGCTACTGAAGAAGATGCTAGGTTTAGGTCAGTAAGAAATTCTATTCCCCATGAAGCTCTTCTTGGGATAGAATTCTTTACTTCCAGACTAGATTGTAAGGAATAGAGGCTTAGGGGCAAGGTGCTCTGAATTAAAATCCAACATATGTAATTCTCCATCATTCCATAAACCTTCCACTTTGGATGGGATATAATAGTTTCCATTTTCAACTGGCCATTTTAATTAGGTAGACATCGATCTAAATTGATCAAATGGTTTCTATAAGAATGTAAAGAGATCCTCAAATCATTACAATGCCAGATTCAGTTCAATTCAATTTTGCTTTCAGAAAACTTTTGATTGACTAGTTTATAATATTTATAATCTGAAGCATCACATCCTCTAAGATGAAGAAAGTGTTAAAGTAAATTCATGAATTCTCCATTGGCCATCTTCTCTTCTTTTTAAATGATATTTTAAGTAGATTGTGGGTGAGATAATGAGAAGGAACACAAGCTCTTAAGGATCAGAATAAGGCATTTATTATTCATAGATTGAAAGTATGGGACTTTCCATGGGAAGATAGGTGGCACAGTGGATAAAGCAATGGGATTGAAATCGGAAAGACATCTTCTTGAGTTCATTTCTGGACTGAGATGCTTACTGGCTTTGTGAAACTGGGCAAGTATGCCCACTACAGTATGCCCACTACAGTACTCTGGTCAAGAAAATCCCAAATGGGGTCACAAAGATTTGGAGATGACTGAAATGATTCAATACATGGAACTTCTCAGCCCTTCAGATCAATGGTCAAGTATGTGATGATGGTGCTAAGGGTAGAGTGTGTGCCCTGGTCAAGAGACCAGCACTCTAGGATTCTGTCCTTACATCTGATTGGTATTATTAGGCAGATTTACAGAGACTTTAGGTAAGTCAACAGCAAGTTGCCAGGCTGTTACCCTTTTCCTACCCCTTAACTGTTTGTTTTTTGTTGTTGTTGTTGTTGTTGTTGTTTGTTAAAATGATTATGATCAAAAGAATCTTGTATACTTCACATATTTGGGTTAGATGAAGTATAATAAACTGATAAGGACTAGTAAAGTCTTGTAGATCTTGGCTAAGTGAAGCTGACTTAAACCAGTTATTTGGTACATATAGAATGGTCAATCAGTGAGCAAACATGGCATCACTTCTGTCAGGTAGGGTCTAGTAATAGGCAAATCCTCACAGATATTATTTGTATTTTTAATTTATTTTGTCTTTTTTAAATTAATTTTAAATTTTAATTACAGAAACACTGCCTGTTAAATAGGTGTTAATTCTGGAACTCAGAAACATGAAAATGTATTCCACCGAAATTAATAGCACTTATGTTTTTAAATAAACAGTATTCTTGCTATTAAATACTTTTTCAGGAATTAATTATGCAAATTATTCACATGAAGTGGAGATAGACTGTTCCAAGTAAATATAAAATAATTTTAGTAGGGAGATAAACAAAGAAGGGAAGTAGAGATTCCAAAAAGCACAGGGAAAGTAGAGAGTCCATAACATATATGGGGGTTAGAATGTGTGAGGGATCAGAGGCAGAAGATGGAGTACCATGGACAAAGAATAGCAAGTAGACCAATTAAGTGAGAAGGAGAGTATGTCGGTATGTGCATGTGTGTGTGTGTGCACGTGTGTGTTTGTGTACACACATATGTAGTCAGGATTTGACTTCAAGCCTTCTAACTCCATAGTCAATTTTTTTCCACTTTGTGATATTGCCTCAGGTGATTTTTTGTGTCACATCATATTATATTGTACCCTATTATTTTGTATTGTATCATATAGAATTGTGTAGTATCACATCACATCACATCTTATTATATTGTATTGTATCGTATCATATCGTATCACATTGTACTGTATAACAGTGCATCATATTGCTTTGAACTGGGTTGTACTGCAGTAATTGTATTTCAGCTGAGATTTTCAAGGTGGAGTGGTCTATTACTCATTCAAAAGCTGACTGAAATTTTCCAGGTTATATGGCAAGTAGAGGTTATACCCCAGGTATGGGGGTAGAGAACCTGCTGCCTTTAGACCACATGTGGCCTTGTAGATCCTTAAATATGTCCTTTTGACTGAATCCAAATTTTATAGAACAATTTCGATTGAGTCAAAAAGCTGCACTTAAGGATCTACAAGGCCATATGTGGCCTCAAGGTGGCAGGCCCAGGAGTTCAAGGATACCTCCATTGTCCATCTCTATAAGAATAAAAGAAATAGATCACAACAGGTCACAGGGGTGTCTGTCTCTCTTAGTCATGGCTGGCAAGTTTCTTGACAGAACCCTCCTTAATAGGCTGATCCTTTACCTGGAAGCTGGCCATCTACCTGACAGCCAGTTGGCTTCAGAAAGGGCCGAGGAATAATCAATATGTTCTTTGCTGCCCAACAACTTCGGGAGAAATTCCAGGAGCAGAACAGAAGTCAATACACAATGTTCATCAATCTGACCAAAGTCTTTGATACTTTCAATCATAAGGGCTTATGGAAAATTATGTCAAAATTTGGTTGCCTGGAGAACTTCATTAATATTGCACATAAATTTCATGATGGCATGCTTACCCACATTCTGGATAATGGATGATGTTTTTGCACTTTCCCAGTCAACAATGGAGTGAAGCAAGGCTGTGCACTTGTTCCCATGTTTTTTTTAGCATGATGTTTTCAGCAATGTTGTCAGAAACCTTCAATGAGGAGGACAACATCAAGGTCAGCTATCCCAATGATAGTAAATGATTTAACATGAAAAGGCTATAAACCAAGACTAAGGTGGAGGGAGAGTTGGTGCATGGTTTTTATTCACACATGATTATACACTCAATGCAACCTCTGAAGCTGAGATGCAACAAAGTATGGATCAATTCTCTGCTGCTTGTGCTAATTTTGGCCTAACAATTAACACCAAGAAAACACAGGTACTCCATCAGCCAGTACCACACAATCCATAAATGGAACCATCAGTTATAGCAAATGGAGAAGTTTTGAATACTGCAGATATGTTCACTTATGTTGGCATTATACTTTCTAAGGATATATACATTGATAACAAGGTTGACACGTGTTGCCAGAGCTAGCTCAGTGTTTGAGAGACTCCAAAAGAAAGTGTTGGAGAGAAGAGGAATTAAACCGACTACCAAACTGAAGGTTTACAGAACCTGACTTCACTGTTGTATGTCTGTGAAACCTGGACAGTCTACAAGTGCCATGCCAGAAAACTGAATTGCTTCCATTTGAACTGTCTTGGGAAGATTCTGAGGATCCTGGCAGGATAAGGTACTGGACATTGAGATGGTTTCTCAAACTAAACTGGCAAGCAATCAAGATCTACTGTAGAAAGAACAACTCCTATGGGCTGGCTATATTGCTCAAATGCTAAACATATCCTTGTCTAAAAGACTATTTATAGATAACTCACACAAGACATGCACTCACATGGTGATCAGAAGCAATACAAGGACACTTTCAAGGTCTCCCTGAACAACTTTTGAACTGATTGCATGACATGGGAAATGCTGGCAAAAGACTACCCAGCATGGCCTAGGTACCATGCTCTATGACAAAACTGAAGTAGCTCAAAAGAAATGTGAGATGTACAAGTTTAGAGAACCCACCCCAATTGTTTACATAGATTATTTGTGACTGACCTATGGTAGAAAATTCCAAGCTTGTATTAGTGTATTCAGCCAAAATCAGACACACTGTAACTTGACTCTAACATAGTGATGTCTTTTTGGTCCTCTTTGAGAATGAAGGACAACATACAATTGCGTTGTGTATTGTATCATATTGCTTTGCATTGCTATTCTTATATCATATTGTATCATATCATATTGTATCACATTGCATTGTATTCATTGGATGGTATTGGATTGGGAGGCTCCAAAAGAGTTAGGAAAAACTAACTAATTTTCTAATTCAGTGAAGACAAATCTCCTAAATACCAAATCTCTAGGAAGAGTTTTCAAGGACAGAAGGTTACTGCTTTCTCAAATTCCATATTCTTCTTAAACTCATCTGGAAAATTGCAAAGGTTCAGATTACTTCTCAAGTTAACTAGGCATATGCCCAGTACCCTCTGAATTACACTGACACAGAAGGAATCCATAGTCTAAGACTGAGTTCAGCTAGTTTAGCTATAGAAGGAACCCCTGTTGGGAATGAGTGTGTGTACATATATGTGTTTTGTGTGCTTGCACATGTCTGTATATGCATCTGTGTATTTGGGTTTTTCAATATTTTAAAGGAAGAAATCAGAGCCAGTTTTTTTTTTCAAAATATTCCTGTGCTATAGTGAAACTTTCAGTGTTCTTCTCCAGCAAACCTAGGATTTACTTGCATTCCAAGCCAATGCTACAGCCAGCGAATATTCTTTAGCCAGCTTCTAGGCTCTGTCTTCCCTTCCACACAAGCATGCAATAAAATTTGCCACTCCACCGTTTGCTATATTTGTATCAATTCATATCATATTTATAATATGTAATTAATACATTATATTGCATATATGATAATTTATATAGGACATATTAATACACACATAATATGTAACATATGATAGATATATCGATAGATAGACTTCTTTGTCTCCTCCATTAGACTGTTAATTTCTGAAGAGTAGAGAGTGTTTTGTTCTTTGTACTTCTATCATCAGAGCTTATCTCAGTACTTGGGCCTTAGTAGAGGCCTAATAAATTTGTGGGATTGATTTGACAAAAAATAGCTAACATTTGCATGGTGCTTTAAGGTTTTCCAATCAATCTAAATATAATATTTAATTTCATTCTTATGACAACTCTGTAACGTAGATGCTATTATTATTCCTATTTTACAAACAGGTTAAGTAACTTGCCAAAGTTTACAAAGCTAGTAAGTGTCTGGGTCCTAATTTGAATTCAGGGCTTCTTGACTCCAAGTCCAGCACTTTATTCTTTATGCCACCTCACAGCCTCAATGCAACAATTATAGGATCAAGGTTTTGGAGCAATAGACTTAACGTATTCTTTCCAGTAGATCTAAATTATGTATTTGCTATTAATGTAAATAATGAAAATGAAGTGTGTGTGTGTGTGTGTGTGTGTGTGTGTGTGTGTGTAGGAGAGTATGTCTTTTAGAAGGCATAAATGTATGCCTGAGCAAACATTCTAGTGACAAAAATTAGGATCATTAATTTATAGGATTATAAATTATAATATGTTATAATTTATCATATTATATTAACATATAATAAATGTGATATAAATTATAGTATTAGAGGGACCCTCAGATGCCATCTAGTTCAAAGAAGAAACTGAGTCTCATGAAGATTAAGTGACTGTGCAAAATCACACAGGTTAGTAAGCATTAGAGACAGAACTTGAATACAAGAATGTATAAATCAATGCATGAACAAAATTATTGTTAATAGCTAGCATTTATATAACACTTGGAGATTTGCAAAAGTCTTTGAAAATATTATCTTATTTAATCCTCACTAAACTCTGTGAGTTAGGCGCTACTTTTATTATTGTTCCCCTATTACATGAGCAGACTGAGGTTAAGTAACTTGCCCATGGTCACACAGATAGTTAAGTGTCTGAGCCTGGATGTGAAAACTCAAGTCTTCCTGACACTAAGATCAGTGATATATCCACTTAACCATTTAACTGCTTCTATCAGATACTTAAATTTTATTTATTTTATTCTGAACTTAAAAAATAAAACAAACATTTCCAATAACATAGTAGAATAGAAAAAAAAAGATGATGGTACATGAAACTGAAAATCTATTATGTACAACTTGCTATTTGTGTTAAATATATAATAGTTATCATGTAAATTTCTTTTTTTCTTTTTTTCTTCCCTCCTTTCCATCTTATAGATAGCTACCATTAGACACAGCAAACTCTCAAGAAATTCACTTTTAATATGGTGACATAACACAGATAGGAGGTTTCTAGGTCAAGTCAGCTGGGGTTCATTGGTGAAGCAGATGGTGATGCATTTTCCTTCATATAATTTTGATAAATAAAACATTTGTTTATGATGTTGGGCCATTTGACAGTATTAATAACTTTGATGATAAGAATTTTCTTTTTTGGGTCTTTATTAGCTCAAGACTTCTCTTGGTGTACAATACAATTTGTGTATTATGAAGATTCTCCAGCCATATTTTCATTTTTCATGGTGGATATATTCCAAGAAAACTTTAAGTAAATTGCATGTTTGTTGATTGAACCAAATCAAGAATATGGAAATTTTTCTATTTAAAAGAAGACTATAATAGTCTAATGCAGGGGTGGGGAACCCATGGCCTTGAGGCCACATGTGGCCTTTTAGGTCCTCAGGTGCGGTCTTTTGACTGAGTACAAGTTTTATACAACAAATCCTTTTATTAAGGGGATTTGTTCTGTGAAGTTTGGATTCAGTGAAAGGGCCACACTTGAGGACCTAGAGGGCCACATTTGGCCTTGAGGCCACAGGTTTCCCCCGGTATCACAGAATTAGGAAATCCTGTTGTCAGAAGAGATCTTACAGGCTATTTAGCGTGTCTTTCTACTCAGTTTAAGAACCTTCTCTCTAACTTTTCTGAAATGGTAACCCGGAGTCCTTGATTATTCTATTGTGTAAAATGTGTATGAGCAGCATAACCTAGCAGACAAGGAAATGGACATGAATTAAGATCTACACTGCGCTTGTGGTGCTGACATTATAATAATAATTCAACTACTTTACAGGGTTATGAAGGAGCATTGTAACCGTGAAACTCTTTATAAATGTGAACTATTACTATTAACATTCACTGATTTTCATATGTCAGGCTTGTATCGAACAAGATACACCCATATTCAGTCTCTTGACTTGCAAAATGGTAACCTTCAAATTGCAGAGCTGTTCTTCTGATTGATCCATATTTATAAAGCTCCTTGTTTTGCAATAATGAAGGACAATGGAAAAGTGAACTTTAACTACACATTATTCTTGTGGAATACTTTAGTAAATGTCAATAATATATAGTAGTTTATTTTAATTGAATCATTTTTTTCATTCTATTCTCATCTTCAAATTTTTACAGTTTAATAAACTCAATAGGGGAAAGGAGATGGAAAAGGATAGTGAGGGGGGAGAGAACAGAGGAAAGAAGAGATCAAGGAAGAGGAAAGCTCAGTTCAAATTACCTTCAGACAGATTTTCATTTGGAGCAGCAATATATGTTTTTTATCTTGTAATAATCTCAATGGGGTTCTTTTCTATATAACTGGCTATTTTATAGCAAAACACAATGTAATCTAAGCTTTTTTGTATGTGTATCTTAAGATTGAAACTAGACCACTGTCTCTATCACCAGAGAATCCTTCTCCAGGGAAAGGTAAGTAGTACATTACTTAAGACAGGAGCTCCGTCTATTGGTCAACTCAAAATTGAAGGAAAGTTGCAATTGCCAGCTTGGATGATTAGAAAGTGAGTTGCTGAGCAGTGAAAGGAAAGATGTGAGAAAACATAATTGCATGAAAAGTAGGTATGGTAATCATTCAACTGAATCTAGTTAAAATAGAATGGTGTGTGGGTATTAAAATAATTACTTGAAATTATGACAGTTTTGTTTTTTCTGTGAGTGTGTGGTTTATAAAGATTTCCTGACATAATTTTAGTTCTTGTTATTCTTTGGAATTTGGAACCTTCTCTGGTGCTACAAAGAAGCAACAAACTCTAAAATGTGCTTCTTCTAAACCCAAATTATCTGACCACAAACAGAGGCAAAAATAGCGCTTTTAGCTTCTTAGTTGCAAGGGCAAGGCCAATTTAATTGCAATACAATATAGTTAGAGAGCACTGCAATTTTTCCTTCCTTCCCTCCCTCCTTCTTTCCTTCCCTCCTTCCTTCCTTCTTTCTTTCCTTCCTTTGTACACTAGACTGCTCTGACTTCTTACTCACTGTATAAATTTCAATGGTTGAATCAAAGTAATTTAAAAGAATGATTAAAGTGAGTGTCAAAGGAAGTATAATGACTTCTTTATAAGGTATTTTTATTGGTTCAATCTTAATTTTTATCCTAAATTTATGAACAAAAACTGCATAATATTTTAGAGATGGAAGAGTGCCTAGACTTCATTGGATTATAGATTTGGCACTTCCTGGCACCTTAGAGGTTATCTAGTCTAATCTTCATTAACCCCTTTTATTTTACATATGAGGAAACTGAGGCATAGAAGTCATAGGGTAATAGTTCCACAGCTGGAAGTTGCCTCAGAGCCCATATAGTCCAGCCATGCCATTTTATAGTTGAGGAAACCTAAGCCCCAGATGTTTAAGTGACTTGACTAAAGTTACACAATGTAGTAAGTGGCAAAGCCAGGATATATAGCCAGCTCATCTTATTTCAATTGTATGTTCTTTCCACTGCACCATGACTTAATCTAGTCTGATCTCCTTATTTTACGGTTGCAGAATCAACTCTTTTTGTTTATTACACTACACTGTTTTCATATCACAAAGGCAAGTACTAGCAACATGCCAATTCTACTCCCATCATCACATTTGATAAAACTTAGATTATGACTGCTCAGGGGTGAGAATTATTCCCCTAGAGATATTTTTACACTTAACCATCACTTTAAAAGTAACTTGGAAAGATACTGAAGAGAGAGAACAATGGCACTGTTGCTGGGGTAGAAAGGTGTTTTCCTTCTGCAAATATAGACCTGTCAGACAGTGCCTCCTTTTTCAGATGTAGATTTCACAAGTGGCTAGTGCCCAGAAATATCTACATTTAACAGCGACTATGCATGCCTTCCTTCTACCTCTCATCTCCTTCAAACAAGTTGGAGCCATGAACAGGGACAGGGCTAGATACATGCATTTTTTTGTGTGTTCCCCCTGTGTCTCTATTAAAAGGGTTAAATAGGTAAGTATATAGGATGGGTAGGCAGGAGAGAGTGAAGGAGAGTCAATGGTCTGACCAATAAGTCTATTTTAAGCTTACAGGGGTAAATGCCCTGGAACCAAAGCAGCTCTTTTCACAGGCTAAGTGGAGTGCCATATGGGTTCCACTCAGTAGCATTGTCCTGCCAGCCCTAGCTAGATCATTCAGTGGCTCTAATCTTGCACAACACATTGCATATCTACCTCAATGATTTCCCCAACATCAGATGGTTCATTAAAATGCAATTTAATGTGTTGATTAAAATGCATTCCTCCATAGAATCAAAGTTATAAAAGAATCATGGTGTCATAGGTCTAGAGCTGGAAACAACCTTAGAAGAAATCTAATCTAACCTCATTTTACAAAAGAAGAAACTGAGGACCACGAGGTTAAGTGACTTACAGTTTTGTGGAAATGAAACAACTTTATTGGTAATACATTTTGGGAAATTATGGGTTAAATAGTTGTGTGTGTGTGTGTGTGTGTGTGTGTGTGTGTGTGTGTGTGTGTGT
>NW_020954552.1:10612812-10620865 GCF_900497805.2 Vombatus ursinus | reverse complement strand
TGTGTGTGTGTGTGTGTGTGTGTGTGTGTGTGTGTGTGTGTGTGTGTGTGTGAAATGTTCTGGGAGCATAAAATCACATGTAACTTTTGTTGTATGGGGAATTGTATTCCAGTTCCCACATAACTAACTCACATGCTTCCTTTTGGAACATTATCTGTTTGTCACTTGAGGATTGCTATCAAATGAATTCTCATTGTTATACTCATCTTCATTTGACTCCACTGACTTTGTATTCACTTGTCCACAACGCTAACCTTTTTATCCATGGTATCTGGTCTTGAACACCAGATTGTTAACAGTAGGACCTCTCAAGTTGATGATTGTTTTTGTGACTGGAAAGCAGAGAAGTTTGAGGTGCTCAGAGATGTGGCCTATAAGCAATTGCCCTCACTGTCCAGGGAGCCATGCCCCAAGACAGATCAGCTGCAGTCCCTGCCTTTGCCCAGAAGGAAAAAAAAAGTTTTACAAATAAGCATTGGAGATTTTTGTCAGTACTGGTGATTTTATTCATCCTATTCATCCTCAACTTTGCTGGGAAGATATTGCAAAAAGGTTATTCTGGATGTCTACGGAGTGAAAGGATTCATGCCAACCTTGGTACCCTCTCCCCATCAAGAAGTTCTGCCACTGTAGTTTCTAGTCTTCATCCTTTCTTTCCATTTCATGTTGTTCTATCTAAGGAATTTTGTATTTCTAAAAACTTGCTTTTATTTTAGGTTGGAATTATCCTCACACCCTCTTGGTCCCAGGAATATGGGTCTTATTTTCTGTATTTCTGAAAGAACACAGACCCTTGGTAGGGGATTGTTTACCCACTTTTTTACAGTTGGTAGGAGGGAAAAAAAGGGCTACTTTAAAGCTGTTCAGAGTCTCGGTGGTCATTGGTGTAAACTCACTCCAGATTGGTCTCACTCAGATTTCATGTGAATATACAGCACCAAGGCACAGTGGACACAGCACTGCCTCTGTAATCAGAGGTCATAGGGTCAAATCTTTCTCCTGACACTTAGTCCCTGTGTGACAATGGGCAAGTCACTTAACCTCCTTGGGCCTCTGTTTATTTACCTCTAAAATTAAGGCATTAGACTAAATGCCTCTTAAGGTCCGAATGCTAATATTGTGAGGCTGCCTATCTCTGGCAAATGAGACTTATTAGGAGAATGATCCATAAATAATCTCAGTCTAAAATGGCCTCTTCCATCCTTTGAGATTCAAATCCCTCCCTGGAGAGAATCACGACATGAACCTAAACTAGTCTAATAATGAAAGTATTCTAGAAATTCAAAACTGAAATTAGCTAAGTCTATTCAATTTTTTGTTCACCTTGAGGTATCTTTTTTTTTTTTTGACAAATTTAAGCTAATGCCTTTCTAAGTCTTCCTGGGAATATCCCTTAGGTGAGCAGCATCTGGATCTTACTGTACTGTCTGATAGAATCATATGATTATACACACACACACACACAGGTACATGTGTGTATGTATATATATGCACATATGTGTATGTGTATATACATGCACACACATATGTATCTAGGTGTGTATTATATATACACACATATATGTGTATACACACTATATATATAATTGTACAGTAGTTTCAGTCATATCAGATTCTTCATGACTCCATTTGAGGTTTTCTTGGCAAAGATAGTAGAGCAGTTTGCCATTTCCTTCTCCAGCTCATTTGACAGATGAGGAAACTGAGGCAAACAGAGTTAAGTGATTTGCCTAGGGACACTCTGAGACCAGATCTGAACTCATGAAGATTAGTCATCCTGACTTCAGGTCTGGCACTGTATCCACTGTGCTACCTAGTAAGATATATTTTATATGTATTTATGGTAAAGCTCTTTGCAAAGGAGACATGTATGATTTCATATTTAAAAGACATAAAGTTAAGGCTCTAAAACATGACTTGGACAAAAATATCCTAGGTCATCAAGAAATAAAAAAGAAAATCAGGATTATCTTTTTTCCTCTTAAAGTATTTTCTCTTGTGTGTCTGGTTCTATCTCTATGTAATAGTTATAGCAACAGTAAGGAAGACACAAATGCTAAGCTTAATCTTTAATTGGTCAGTGTTCTGAGAATGGGTCTTTCCTTCATATCTAGGATCACAACTTAATCTCCTTCCAGCTAAACTACAGATAGAAATGTTAATTTGGAATATCCATAGTAGGCTACAGAGTTCTTTAGGTTTCTAATACAGAATCTTATTAGCTATACAGATTTAATTGCTGTCTAGGAGAGAAGCAACCTGAATCCAGAGTGACTGCCAAAAGTCACTGAAATATTAATATTTTCATCTTTTTCCTCTGAGCTGAACCATCCTGATAACCTGGGGGGATGGTGGTGAGAAATAGAATAAAAGAAGATAATAGATGATATGTCTGTTTTGAAGTACAGTTGGCAAGCCAATAAAATGGCAAAGTAAATGTCACACCAAAATTTTCCCCCCACAGAGCTTGACTTGAAGGTGCTGTGCAGCCCTAGGCTATGTGGTTGGTGGCAGGATTTTCAGAGCCCCTCACTGACAGGAAGAAAGGAAAAAGGCTTCCTACATCTTAACTGCACATGATTAGACAGGTAATACTCAAGATGTGGATAATAGATAACTTGCTTCCAGCTACAGACAGGCAATGACAAGAATTAAGTGAGTAACTTGGTCTGGAAATGGATGCTAAAATGAGCTATGCTCTCAAGGCTGTAGTGAAATATGTAAGTGTTGGACTTTCAATGAAATTAGCTTGTTTAACAAGATGCTCAGAGCAACGTTTCCTTAGCAAGTTCACACTCAGCCTGGTACCAGTTTTCTAGAAGGTGAAGAAGTTGGTCTTTAAAAAAAATTTACTTGAAATGGGCAGCCTTGGATAATAGATTAAGTTCACTGCCCTTTTACATGACTCACTTCTAGGCACAGATGGGACGTGATCATTCATGACAATATGGTAAAATGGAGTCAGGCAACATGTGTTCAAATCCTGACTCTGATACTAGCTGTGTGAATTTGGGATTATCATTCAGTCTCTCTGGGTCTCAGTTTCTATGTCTTTATAATAGGTTTTATAATGTATACATCAGCTAATTTGCAAAATTGTTGTGGGGAAAATGAATGGCGAATTAGAAATATATATATGTACGTATACCCCTCAAAGAATTGAAAATACATAAATATACACAACATACCCTATATAACTTTCAGAAAATAAAAGAAAAAGGATAAAAAGAGGAGATAATGGATTTTTTGGCAAGATGGTTGAGAGAGAGCTCACAGTTAACTATTATCACGTTATGTGTTCCATCATCTCAAAGAAGCAAACCATGCACAAAGTAGAATAAAGAAATAAAAACAAAAAGACAAATGACATAGATAAATCAGGTCTGGCACTCTATCCACTGTGCCACCTAGTTGAGACATATGTACACTCCTTGATAAACCTGGAGTGATACTGACAAAGAAGAAAAATAAGCACACATTCAAAAAAAGGATGCAGTATAAATTAAAAAAATAAGTTTGATGATAAAATGAAACTGAAAATTCCCGATGCATGGGAATGAAAAACAATTTATTCTATGAAAAGTCCAGAAATTGTGACAGAAAAATGGCAGAAAATGATCGGAGCTTGCAAAGGATGATAAAAAAAGAAAACAAAATAATCTATAGCTTAGAACATTCAAAGGAGGAACTCTTGAAAATAATAGTCTTTAAAATGTTTTGATAGATGTGCATCTCTGAGATATAGAAGAAAATTAAAAAGAACAGATTAAAATGTCAAAAATCTTAGAAGAACATAGCAGTTTAAAACAATTTAAGGTCTATTGGATGTGCAATGATAATTAAATAACTATAGTTCTTAAATTTAAACAATGAAATGAAAAAAAATTCTAAAAGTCTCTATTTCAAAAATCTCAAATATTCACATTCTTAGAAAAAGATATATGATCTCATTAATGGGGATAGTTTCTCCAATAACACAGGATCCCCTGACTTCTGCTCGTTCTTTGTGTTTCTATTCCACATTATTCCATAAGTTTGCCAGGGACTACACAAAGTATTCTTGTGATGTTGCATTATCAAAGGATTGTCCATGAGCTGTGCCTTATTCTTCAGCATGAGAATTGTGAACAAGACAGACAGATTCAGTAATTACTAGATCACTGGCAACTTTGGAGAGAAGTTTCAGGTAAATAAGTTAAACTGCAAAGATTTGAGAAATGAGTCAGAGAAGAGAAAGAAGAAGCCAATGAGCTTAGACAGCTTTTTGTGGCAATTTAGGAGACAAAAGAAGAACAAATATAGGATGATAGCTGAAGATGATAGATTGACATTTTTGCTTAAAGAATGGGGAAGACCAGCACAACTAATGTTATAAATATTTTCCAAATAAGATTAATTAGTTTATCATATTTCTGTTTTTACTTCATCTCAATGATAGTTTATTTTCCTTTTCAGCTTTACATTATCTGAAAGGATGAATCACTTATGAATATATGAAAGTATACTTTACTAAGGCAAAATCAAAATGAAGAGTTCAGCATTCCTAAAACATAACACCCCAATGATCCTAAAAAGGTTCCATTTTAAACTTTCCACACTCAGCCTTCTGTGATTTTGTCCTCACTTCCTTCACAGGAACAGATAAGCACAAAGGTCAAATATCAAGCAGAACTCTCAAGTATTTTTATGCTTTAAGAAACAAAATGGATATATCAGGAATGCAAAGCTGGTTCAATATTAGGAAAAACCAATTGGCAGTATAACAATTGACCATATCAATAACAAAACAAAAGAAATCATATGAATATCTCAAAAGATATATAAAAACTTTTTAATAATTAATTCATTTTTAGTTTTCAACATTCACTTTCATAAGACTTTGAGTTTTAAACTCTTTCCCCCTCCCTCTTCTCTGTACTCCCCAAGATAACATGCAATCTGATACAGGCTCTACTTATACATTTATATTAAACATATTTCCACATTAGTCATTATATAAAGAAGAATTAGAACTAATGGGAAGATACATGAGAAAAAAGAAACAGAACAAAACAACAAAAGAAAAGGAGAGCAAATAGTATGCTTCCAATTGAATTCAGATTCCAAAGTTCTTTCTCTGGATGTCAATAGCATTTTCCATCATGAATCTTTTGGAAACAATATATTGTAGGATTATGGTTCTTCATCCATTCTGTTATCTGCTTCCATTTTATGGGGGAGTTAATTCCATTCGAATTCACAGTAATGATTACTATCTATGTCTTTCTCTCCATCTTATCTTCATCCCATTTATTTTTTCTCCCTCCTTTTTCCCATTCCCTCCTCAACAGAGTTTTGCTTTCAGCCACTGCCTCCCTCAGTCTATCCTCCCTTCTATCAGTCACTCCCTTTTCTTCCCCTTTATCCTTCTACTTCCTATAGGATAAGTTAGATTTCTATACCTAACTGATTATGTTTTCCCTCTTTAAGTCAAATCCAGTGAGAGTAAGGTTCAAACAATGTGCATCTCCCTCCCTTCTTTGCCTCTGCTGTAACAGGTTTTTGTGCCTAGAAAAAAAAGTCTTTTGACAAAATACAGCACCCATTCCTATTAAAACAACTAAGGAGCATAGGAATAAATGGAGTTTCCTTAAAATTATAACTAGTATCTGTCTAAAACCATCAGCAAGCATCATTTGTAATGGGGATAAGTTAGAAGCCTTCCCAATAAAATCAGGGGTGAAACAAGGATGCCCGTTATCACCACTATTGTTCAATATTGTACTAGAAATGTTAACTTTAGCAATAAAAAAAGAAATTGAAGGAATTAGAATGGGCAATGAGGAAATGAAATTATCACTCTTTGCAGATGATATGATGGTATAATTAGAGAATCCTAGAGAATAAACTGAAAAAACTTACTTACATAATTAACTGCTTTATCAAACTTGTAGGATATAAAATGAACCCACATAACCATTAGTAATTCTATATATTGCCAACAAAGCTCAGCAGCAAGAAATAGAAAGAGAAATTCCATTCAAAATAACTGTAGAAAATAATTATATGAACACAATTACAAAACATTTTTCACAGAAATAAAGTCATATCTAAATAATTTGAAAAAAAAACAATTGCATATGGGTAGGCTGAGCTAATATAATAAAAATGACTGCTACCTAAATTAATTTACTTATTCATAGCCATATCAATTAAACTACCAAAAATATTTTATAGAGCTTGAAAAATAATAACAAAATTAATCTGGATGAAAAAAGGTAAAGAATATCAAGGGAATTAATGAAAAAAAATACAAAGGAAGGGGGCCTCGCTGTACCAAATCTAAAGCTATATTATAAAACAGCACACATCAAAATTGGTACTGACTAAGAAATAGAGTACTAGATCAGTGGAATAGATGAGGTATACAAGACACAGTAGTAAATGACTATAGTAGTCTAGTGTTTGATAAACCAAAAGACTCCAACTTCAAGGATAAGAACTCACTATTTGATAAAAAACAAAAACAAAACAAAAAAAAACCTACTAGGAACACTAGAAAATAGTGTGGCATAAACTAGACATAGACCAACATCTTACACTATATACTAAATTAATGCCAAAATATGTGCATGATTTAGACATAAAGGGTGACATAATAAGCAGGTTAGGAGAGCAAGGAATAGTTTCCCTGTCAGATATAAGATCTATGGAGAAGGGAAGACTTTATGACCAAACAAGAGACAGAGAACATTGTGAAATGCAAAAGAGATGATTTTTATTACATTAAATTAAAAAGTTTTAGCACAAACAAGACCAACACAACCAAGATTACAAGGAAAGAAGAAAACTGGGAAACAATTTTTACAGCCAGTGTCTTTGATAAAGGCCTCATTTCTAAAATATATAGAGAACTGAATGAAATTTTAAAAGAATACAAGTCATTCTCCATTTGATAAGTGGTCAAAGAATATGAACAGGCAGTTTTCAGATAGAGAAATTAAAGCTGTCTATAGTCATATAAAAATGCTCTAAATCACTATTGATTAGAGATGCAAATTAAAGCAACTCTGAGGTACCACCTCATATCTGTCAGATTGGCTAATATGACAGAAAAGGAAAATGATAAATGTTCAAGAAGATGTTGGAAAATTGGGACACTAATGCACTGTTGGTAGAGTTATGAACTGATCCAACCATTCTGGAGAGAAATTTGGAAATATGCCCAATGAGGCTATCAAACTGTGTATACCCTTTGATCCACCAATATCACTTCTAGATCTGTATCCCAAAGAGATCATAAAAATGGAAAAAGTACCCACATGTACAAAAATGTTTATAGCAGCTTTTTGTGGTGGTCAAGAATTGGAAATTGAGGGGATATCCATCAATTGAGGAGCACCCAAACTGTTTGTGGCATATGAATGTAATGAAATACTATTGTGTTTTAAGAAATAATAAGCAGATGGATTTCAGAAAAACCTGAAAAGACTTACATGAACTGATTCTGAGTGAAATGAGCAGAACAAGAAGAACATTGTATAAAGTTACAGAAACATTGTCCAGTGATCAACTATGAAAGACTTAGCTCCTCCCAGAAATACAATGATCCAAGACAATTCCAAAGGACTCATGATGGAAAATGCTATCCTCATCCAGAGAAATAATTGATGGAGTCTGAATGCAGATCAAAGTGTAGTATTTTCAGTTATGTTATTTTTTTGTGTTTTTTTCTCTTTTGTTCTGTTTCTTCTTCCCTAACATGACTAATGTTGAAATATGTTTATATGATTGCACGTGCACAACCTATATGAGTTTGCTTGCCATCTTGGGGAGTAGTTATGGGAGGAAGAGAGGGAGAAAAAATGTGGAATTCACAATGTTACAAAAATAAATGTTGAAAATTCTTTAAATGTAAGTGGAAACATACTATTTACAAAAAAAAATCATCCCTTTGGCACTTACAAGAAAAAGAAGGGAAGGAAAAGAAAAGAAAAGAAAGACAAAGGAAAAAGACAGAATGAAAGGAAAGAAAGAAAGAAAGAAAGAAAGAAAGAAAGAAAGAAAGAAAGAA
>NW_020954552.1:10558255-10612802 GCF_900497805.2 Vombatus ursinus | reverse complement strand
AGAAAGAAAGAAAGAAAGAAAGAAAGAAAGAAAGAAAGAAAGAAAGAGAAAGAAAGAGGAGTTGGGACTTTGAACTTATCCTGATAACTGGCTTCTCACCTGACAATTGGCTCCTGAAGGACAATCCAGGCAAAAACCATTTGCTTCTGTCTCTTGTAAAAAACTTTTCTTTAGGTGCCTCAGAACATGGCATGAAAGTTTCTTACTACTCTCAAGATATGACCTAGTGAATGTGCCATCTCCAGTCTCATCCCATAGCTCTCTTGAAACCCATTATGCTTGGGCTACATTGGCAGATTACACACATTCACCTATGATCCTCAGATGTCTGAGAGTCAGAGTCTCCATAGATATAACAAGAGAGATCCAAAGCCTGTTGCTTCCTTTTAAATTTACACCAGTTTCTGGCTATGGTGACTTTCACTCCTGGTCCCTTATATAATCTATGTTGTTTCCTCACTCTAACTTATGTCTATTCATGGCACCTAATGAAAAATTAAGGGAAGATCTCTGGAGTCCTGAAGTATTCAAAGGGGTGTCCACATCATTTATCAAACTTCTATAGAGTCAAGCTATCCAAAAGTGGAAAATGTTTCTTTATAATGGAGCAAGTTCCTCCTCAGTATTTTCAAGCAGAGGCTGGACCACTTCTTGAGGATAACTTAGATGAAATATCTTTTTTTCACTCATGGAGTAACAATATGACCTCTGAGGTCCCTCCCAAACACAAAGATTCTGAAAGGAATCATCCTTTTCACCAAGTGACTATTCACTTTCTGAGGTAAGTATTGGAAAGCTCAATAAACTGAACACCATTTAAGACAATAAGACATTCTTTATCATGACTGAGTACCTAATAATGCACAGCACATTGTGCTAGTCAGGGGCAGAAAGGGGAGATACAAAGCTGAAAAAGACAGATTTCTTGTATTTAATAGAGCTTTCCATTTAGCTAATAACAATATCTAGCATTTTAATAGAGCTTTAAGGCTTACAAAGCCATTGATATATATTTCTTTTCTTTTTTTTTTTAAATTTTGCAACAGCCCTATGAGGAAGGTGCTGTTACAAATTTCCACTTCATAAATGAGGAAACTGAGGATAACATGAGATTTGTCCATGGATACACAGCTAGTAAAGATCAGAGATGAGATTTCAATTCTGATCTTCTTGATTTAAAATCCAGTAGGACCTAGACAAACAATAAATAAAAGTTGACCAAAACAGAAAATGTTTTGGTCAAAAAACATTAAGTTCCTACTATGGGCCAAGCACTGAAGATAAAAAAGAAGCAAAAGACAGCCCCTACCGTCAAGGAACTTACAATCTAATGGGGAAACCAACCAGCAAACAAATATGTATAAAGATTATATCCAAAATAAAAAGGAAATAATTGAGAGGGAAAGCACTAGAATTAAGAATGATTGATGAAGACTTTCTGCAGATGAGGTGATATAGTACAATGCAAAGTGCCTACTTAGGGTAGAAACACAATCTTATAAGAATTCAAGAAAAGCAGCTATCAGTAAGGACTGGTGTGTTTGGAGAAGCCCTCGAGAACTAGATATTGGAAATTCAAAATCTTGTGTAAATGAATGTTGAAAACTAAAAATAAATAAATTAATAAAAAATAAAAATTTAAAAAAGAACTAAATATTGAAGGAAAGGTTTGAATTTCTTAAATGAAAAGTAGTAGAGAGTATATTTAAGATGGTAACAATGGAGAGGAGAGGAGGATGAGAGATTTGATCATTCAGGTCTTATTTACACCATTTCTTTTTTTTTTGAGTGAATAAATTTGTTTATTGATTAATTGATGATTATACATTAAGTCATCAAGGGTTCACCTAGAAAACTATATACCAACTCTTTTTTTCAGTGCATTGCAATGCATATGCATTTTCGAGGGTGAACCTAAGAGGAGAAAGGGAGGTGTCCACTACAATCACATATTCTGCATTCCCAGCTACCATCATAGACTAAGGTTGGCTTGGACCTGCCATCTATCTCAAATAATATTGCTTTTCAAGGTTACTAGCCTATAAGATGTCCAAGCAGAGTATTTAGTTGTATAGAGTCACTCCACTTATTCATGACATATACAATAGTTCTTTCTTCTTCGATGCCATAGCACCTCATGCTAGTCATCCAACTTAGGGCCACTTTATACCATTTCTTAAGACATAGTGTGATAAATAGATCCTTTCTTTAAATATATGTAGCTGTATTTGCCTTTTGTACAGAATCTATCTAACATATACTTGCTACACCTATTCTGTAAGGAGTCAGAAACTAAATGCTAAGACAAAGGAGAAATGATACTGGGTTGATAAGTGTTGAGTCAGGGAAGATAAACCAACATAAGGATGACTAGCAGAATCAGAACCAACAATTTAGGAAAGTAGAATCTAGGGAAAGTATTACACCAGAACATTTTCAGTTCTGGAGACAGTTAAGATATATTAATCAACTTGGGGTGTCAAGGGCCTGCCAAGAAGTGTCATTTGAACCTAAACCCAGGAAAGGATAGCTTTCCCTAAGGTAAGTATCCTCAGGGATGAAAGATAATAAAAATGATAAACATTTGTTAAACTAAACTAATTTGTACAATTTTGACCCATAGAAGCAATTCTCCTGTACTAAGCTGATGATTTGGTCATACCATAGACAGGTAGTTATCTTGATAGATCATTGTCAGAGTGTGTACTGAATATGAGGAAGGGGCCTGGCAGTGATACCAAGATTACAGTGTAAAGAAGATATCAGCATGTTATCCCTGAAGTGACAGCAGCAGAAGTGGCCAGTTATCAATATGGAGAGCTTTCTATTTTGTAGTGCTTTTGCTACTTGGAAAGGCAGGACAGAATAATGGACTTGGAGTCGAGAAACTGAGTTTAAATTGTGTCTTCAATATTTTCTAACTGTGATCACTGAAGTTGTCAAACTCTCTGAGACTTAATTTATTTATCTGTAGAATGCTGATAATACCAGTAGTACTCACATCACAGGATGCTGAGGTTCAAAAAATAATTTATTTCTTTAAACACTCTGTCAAATTAAATTTCTAATGTAAGTGTAAATTATTAGTATGTCATCACATACCAAAGGATAGAATTAACACTTTAGTCTAATTATATATAATATATATATATATATACATATATATGTATATGTACATACACACACACATATATATATGAGCTATGATGATAAAAATGCATATATTTCAGTGTAATAGAGTTCTGTGATGGAACTATTTTCTGTTTGTTAGCACAAATCCAGGAAGAGGGAAAAGAAAATTTAAAATAAATGAGATTGGCCTGTGTGTATATGTTTCTGTATGTTACAGAAATCTGTCATTATTATGAGTGTTGCTGTCACTGCTAAGAGGATATTAGAATCATAACATCATAGAATCCTACAATGTTAGATTCAGATGAATCAAGGAGATCACCGAGTTTAAGCCAACAACTTTGTAGATGGGTAAACTGAGGAACAGAGTGATTAAGTGTCTGGGAGTATAATCCATAAATGCTTGCTTAATAGAAAAAGTCAAGTGCATGGCCCATTCCTTATTGATTAGTATTGATTTTTCTTAATATGAAGAGCAACATCACTCTGAGTTATGTACTGTGCATATATATTTATATACATCAGAACAATTTGTATAAGAATATAATTTCCTTGGTTATAGGAATATTGGGTTTGGAATTTTCTGAGTTGCCTTTAACAAACAAATATTAACACTTTCTAATAATCCTGGTGTTTTTTTTATTTCCTTTGCCTAAAGCAATTTAAAACAAAAAAGGTGTGTATGTGTGTGAAGTTCATAAGAGATAAGATACGAGCAATTTTTATTACTTTATTCTGTCTTATTAACTATTACAAAAAGGTATGAGAAAAATTGATATGATATTTTGTGTTTATTTGAAAAATAGTTTCTTAAATTTCTTTCAAATAATTTACCTGGTCACCAATCTGAAATAAAGGAATTAATTTGAAATAAAGGAATGTAAAACCCATAAATTTAAAGACTAAGCAAACCTTATACAAAAGACCACTTTTTTTTTACAAAATATAAAGAACATGTACCAATGCTTCTAGAATTCTTCCTTCTAGTCAATTTCTCCAAAGTTTTACTCACTTTCAATGTTATGATTAGTGAACATTCAAAATGCAAATTTTGTTTTGTTCCAGAAGAGACCCCTTGGGAAAAAGATTCAAGGAAATATAGCTTAGAATATATAGCTTAAATATATTCAACCCATAATGCCTTGCAAAGTGGCAGGCAGGCAAAAGGTCATGTGTATGAGGGAGTTTAACTAGTTTTTAATCTCTATTTGACACCAAGGATGCATATTGGTTGCTATGCAACAGTTGAAAAAAGCTGCCACCAGTTTAACTTCTGCTCATAGCTGCCTTTAGAAAGAACAAATCAGGGACTTCCTGAAAAAAGTCCCACAATAAATAAAATTGATGTAAATGTTGTCTACGTTTATTTTTTAAAATGATCGTTCACCTGATATATCTCCAAATTTGATATAGTTTCATTTTAGGCCTTTGGTCTCAGGCTAACATTGATTTGATTGAAACCTCACTGAGAAGGAATACATAAATGAAAAGGAGAAAAGAAAAAAAAACACTTGTTAAATATTTTCTATGCAACAAACACTATGCTAGGTATTGGGGATGTTAAGTACTGGGGCAGTGAGATGATGCAGTGGATAGAGTACTGGCCCTGGAGTCAGGAAAACTCGAGTTAAAATCTGGCCTCAAATAACTGTATTTGTGTAACTCTGTATAAATTAGTCTCTGTATGCCTTAGTTTCCTTGCATGTAAAATTGGGACAATAATAGCACCTACTATCAGGGTTGTAGTAAAGCTCAAATGATATACTAATTGTAAAGTGTTTTGCAAAGTGTCCAGCACATAGTAAGCACTGTATCAATGTTAGTTATTATTAATAATAATAATAATTATTATTATTATTACTATAAAACAAGGAAAGTTTTTGACCCTCAAAAAGCTTACATTTTAATGAAAAGAGACAATGCATGTAGGCAAATAGTGGCGAGGGAGGGATATTGATGTTTGGAAAATTATAAGGATGGTGAACAGAGCCATAGAGGAACAGATTGATATACCTTTTCTAGTGGAATGGCAGTCTTGATTTGATTATGGTTCTGGAACTGGAAGTGGGGTAGTGGTAGTGGGCAGTAAGGTGATTCAAGGGAAGTTCAGAAAAATCAAGTGAAGTCGAGCTGGAGCCTTCCCAGATGAAGTGGGCCATGTGAATCAATAACCATATGAATGTCCAATTGGTCAATAGCACCTCAGTGTGGGAATTCCAGAGCTGAAAGTGTTAAGTATTCTAATGATGAAACGGAGAGTTTATTCCACAAGGATAAATCACATCCACCAGCTGTTTGTGTACACTGATATATATTACATTGAGCCAAGTGGGAGTCATATGAGTAACAAGATGAAGGACTACACACAAATTTTCAAAACCCTTTTATAATGGAAATTATTCACCACAGTTAAAGTTATTTCAGCTGTCTTCACGACCATCCCACAACACCTAGAATCCAAAAGAAAGTTTAAAAAAATGAACTGATTCTCCCTGACCCTAAACTCACTCAGCAACTCTCCCCAAAATCCCATGGTATTGACAGCAGGGCTGCAATAGCAGACACAAGAATGCAACACAGACTTACAACAATACCTACATAGCCCTGTTTCCCTTCCCTATTTCCAGTGCCATGGAGTACTTGACTCTATAATGCAGAAATTAGCTCTGAATATAACAGACAGCAAAGATCATGACCTTGTAGCACCAGTGCTGCAAAGCTTTGGACTGCTATTGCCTAGCCAAAGAAATAATGACAGAGGGAGTTGGACAGGTCAATGGGACAGATCACCATGTGTATATGTCTATATATGTGTGAGGTGGGTGGGGTTATGCAGCACTATGCTAAACCTAAAGGAAAGAGAATAGCATCTAGGTAGGGCCAGTTATGATCACCTAACAGTCACTTTGCACAGAGACCAAAGCTGGTAAACTGTCTAGCATAGGGGGAGGCTAAGATTCTTTGAGAACCAGCGCCCAAGGAAAATAAGGGAGAGAGAGTCAGAAGGTAGGTAGTAAGGAAAGATAAGGCACAAGTAAAGACTGAAATATTAAAAATTTTAGGAGGAAGAAAATCTCAAAGACCTTGAACATAAGTAAATATATCAGCAGAGAAAACTGTAAGAACAGAAAAGGGATATAGTCTCCTGATCTTATAAATGAATTCAGACATTTATGAATAAATATTACAAAAAACAAAGGAAAATGATCCAATTCTTGATGAGACAGAAGATTGTGTGTAATGTGAGGAAAACATGGAACATTAACACTCTATTTCTGATCATTTTGAAAGAAAAATGTAATTATTAGAGTTGAATTCATGGCCTATGCAGCAAAAACAAGGGAAAAACTGGAATCTGCAACGGCAAGCCTCACCAAAGAAACAAAAGAGTGAATAATAGATTTGGAAAGCAAATACATAGAAGTGAAGGGTAATCTAGAAAAAGAGAAAGAAAAACCAGTAACATTAAAAGAAAATACGCTCACTCTGTGAGCAAAACATACTGATCTCAAAGACAGGATGTATAGAGATAACCTAAACATCACAGATCTCCCAGAAGAACATGACAGGACAAAAAAACCTTAACACTATAATGAAGGAAATAAGAGAAGGGAATTGCCCGGAACTTCTGAACATTGAAAATGAAATTCCAGCAGAAAGAATTTGCAGATCACCAAGGCTACTTTGGGCCAGGTGACTTGAAATCATGAAAGACTACTTTATTATCTTCTTTGTTATGCTCTAGTCTTAAGTTTCTCCATCATCCTGGTCAATTTCTTCTAGATACTCTGTAGCTTTACAATGTCGCACTTAAAATACATTATTAAGAAATCAATATCATATTTCAGATATGTTCTGACAAAAATAAACTTCTATGATATTTTTCACTACAATGATTTCTAGTCACTCCTTCCCAATTATAAATTTCTTAGGTACATTTTTTGAGCAAACATGTAGGACTTTCCATTTATTACTACTAAACATATCTCATTCAACTCTATTATTATTTCTTTATAGGGCTTTTTTAACCTCTCTTTGTCATTCATTTAACTTTTTGTGCACCCTAGGCATCTTTGTGCAATCTGTAAATTGGATAAATAAGTTTAATTTATTTTTCTAAGATGTGGTTATTTAAGTATTCTTTTTCCTCCTGTATTTATTTTGGCAATTTATATTTTACATATATATTCATTGATGTCATCTAGATTGTCAGATTAATTGGCATATAATTGGACAAAATGGCTCCTAATAATTGTTTTAATTTCTTCTTCATTGGTGGTGAACTTGCATCTTTCAGTTTTGGTGCTGGTAATTTGGTTTTCTTCCTTCCATTTTTATTTTTTTTATAAATCAAATTAACCAATGGTTCATTTATTTTATTGTTTTTTTCATAAAACAAGATTCTAGCTTTATTTATTAGCTCAATGGTTTTCTTACTTTCATTTTTACTAATCTCTCTTTTGATTTCAGTATTTCTAAGTTGTTTAATTGGAGATTTTTAATTTGTTCTTTTTCTATTTTTTTACTTGCATGACCAATTCATTGATCTGATCTTTCTCTATTTTATTGATGTAAAAATTTAAAGATATAAAATTTCCCTTAAGTATTACTTTGGCTGTATCCCATAAATTCTGGTATGTTGTCTCATTTTTGTCATTCTCTTTAATGAAATTATTGATTGTTTCTATTATTTGTTCTTTAATCCACTTATTCTTTAGGATTAGATTATTTTCCAATTAATTTTATTCTATCTTTACACTGTACTTTCTTGAATATGTTCATTGCTTTATGACCTCAAAAGTGTGCATTTACTCTTTCTGCCTTTCTGTATTTGATTGTGAGGTTTTTATGTCCTTAAACATGGTCAATTTTTGTGCAGGTGCCATGTAACACTAAAAAAAAAGTTATAATCCTTTCCTTCCCCACTCAATTTTCTCAGTAGGTCTAGCATATCCAACTTTTCTAAAATTCTATTCACCTCCTTAACTCCTGTCTTGTTTATTTTTCTTGTTCTGAAACAGCAAAATTGAGATCTCTTACTAGTTTACTTTTACTGTTTATTTCATTTTGTAACTCATTTACCTTATTTAAAAATTTGGATGCTATATGATTTGGTGCATATATGTGTAGTATTGACATTACTTCATTGTCTATTGTTATCTTTCAGCAAGATGTACTTTCCTTCTTTATCTCTTTTAACTAGATTGGTTTTTGTTTTTGCTTTGAGGTCATGATTGCTACCCGGTTTTATTTTTTGGAAACTTCAGCTGAAACATAATAGATTCTGTTGCAGCCCCTTGCCTTTCCTCTTTATGTGTATCTCTCTGCTTCAAGTTTGTTTCTTGTAAACAACATATTGTAGGATTCTGGTTTTTAATCTACTCTGTATCTACTTCTGTTTTATGGTGAATTCAGCCCATTCACAATCAGTTATGATTACTAACGGTGTATTTTCTTCCATCCTATTTTCTTCCTGTTTGTCTCCCCCCCTTCTCTCTCTCTCTCTCTCACACTTTTTATTCCTCCCTTCCTCCCTCCACTCCCCCCTCTCTCTTACGTTGCCTCTCTCCCTCTTTCTCTATCTCACTTTCCCTGTCTCTCTCCTTTCACCCTGTCCCTCCTTACCAGTGTTTCCTTCTGACCAACACTCCCCCACTCCTCCTCCCTCTTTTATCAGTCCTTCTCCCTCTTTTCTCATTCCCTTCCCTTACTACTTTCCTACAGCATAAGATAGATTTTTATACCCAATTGAGTGTATGTTATTACATCTTTTATCCAATTCTGACAAGAGTAAAAATCAAAAAATGCTTATTGCCTCCCCCCACCATCACCTCTTTACATTTACTGCAATAGGTCTTTCTCACTTCTTCATGTAATGGAGCTATGAAGAGAGTTGGGTGCTCTCTCAACAAGTTCTTCCTTATCTCCTATTTTAATTTTCTAATATCCATTTTCATTGTCTTTGGCAGAGGAAACATTAAAATCAGTTATTTTCCCAATGAGATATTTCATAATTTCTTCTATTTTTTCATTCTTTTGATTTTGTTTTATTGATTCTTGATGTCTCATGGAGTCATTTCCTTGCACTTGTCCAATTCTAATTTTTAAGGAATTGTTTTCTTCAGTGGATTTATTTGGTACTTCTTATTTTTTTTGTACTTCCTTTACCAAGCTATTGATTCTTTTTTATGGTTCTCCTGCATAACTCACATTTCTTTTCTCAATTTTTCTTCTACGTCTCCTATTTTATTTTTAAAATACCTTTTGATCTCTTTTAGACTTTCTTTGAGGGGCCTGAGACTGATTTCAAATTCTTTTTGAGGTTTCATAGGCATTTTGACATTGTTGTTTTTTGAGTTTGTGTTTTGATCTACCCTGTCACCATAGTAACTTTTCTATGGTCAGATTCTTTTTGTTGTTGTTGTTTGCTAATTTTTCCAGCCAATTCCATGACTTTTAAAGTTGAGCTGTCCTTCTGTAATACAGTGAACACCACCCAAATATTCCTTTACCACGAGCTATAGGCCTTGGCAACTCTCATGCTGCTGCAGGGGACCATGGGTGGCCTGCTGTTTGCCTATTGCTGCACAGGGTCATTAGAGCCTGGCAACTTGTCTGCTCTGAGGCATTGAGAGACCTGATTGCTTACCTGATGCTGAGCTGGAGCGTTGTTCACTGACTTGTGCTGGGGCTCAGTGACTCCCACTGGCTTTCTGGGTTATAACCTGCTGCTGGCTTTCCTGGATACTCCCTGAACTGAACTGAACCTTTTTACCTGAATTGGACAAATCTTTCCTGTGGATTTTTTAAGTTTTCTTAGCTGGAAAATTGTTTCACCTCGACTTTATGTTTGTTCTACTTCTCCAGAATTTATTTTGAGTTGTTATTTTGTAGTTTTTTGGAGATGGATTTGGGAAAGTTCAGGCATTCCTGCCTTATTTTGCCATCTTGGCTCCCAGAACTTGATACAATGTGGTCTTGATTAAGTCATGTTAGCACTTTCTTATAATTGTTCTCTTTATAAATGTTCTCAGCTAACACCTCTTTAATAATACATTTTAGAACTCTGCAAGAAATTATAGTTAAACTTCCTGATTTATATTTAAAATTTTAAACTATATTCACTTTATTGAAAACTGGGGGATTCTTATTCAGTACCACAGAAGCACCTCACCCACAAAATATGATCTCTGGAAGAGACACGTCATTAACATGAAGATTTCTGTGCACTTTGTTGAGGTTTCCTTTGGTCTGGTGATGGAGTTATAAAGAGAGTTGGGTGTTCTCTCAACAAGTTCTTCCTTATCTCCTATTTTAATTTCCTAATATCCATTTTCATTGTCTTTGACAGAGGAAACATTAAAAAGAAGAAAAAAATCTTGTTCAGCCTTCTTTTCAATACTCTCTGTCATCATTCCTTCCATCCACTTGTACTATCCATGAAACTATACCTTCCATTATCTTACTCTTTTCCACAACATAATTAAAAAAAATTTGTTCTCATTTATTGTTTGTGCTGACCTTTCTTTGCAGTCTCAACTAAGGCTGAGCTTTAGCTCTTCTGATGTTTTCAGGATTATACACTTTTCTTGACTTAACTTCTACCTTCCCTGGATTTCAACTTCTATACATATGTTTTTCAGTGTGCTATTTTAATTGGTCAATGAATTCTCTATTTACCCATATCAGACCCTTCAGACATTTATTCCTTTTCTTGACATTGTTTCTGTTCCCATTTGACTATTTTTATTCAATTGGCTATTTGATACAAGCAACTCTCATGTCCTTAAAATGTAGACTACCATTTTCATTTCAAGTATGATTTTAATAGTATTTCCTAGTTATATGTAAAGACAATTTTTAGCATTCATTTTTATGATATTTTGAGTCCCAAATTTTTCTCCCTCTACCCCTCCCTGCCTCCCTTTCCCTCTTCCTAAAATGGTAAGCAATTTGATATAGGTTATATATGTGCAATCATGTAAAACATTTCCATATTGGTCACAATTGTGAAAGAAGAAACAGATCAAAAGAGAAAAAAAACACACAAAAAAGTGAAAAAAGTATGCTTCAGTCTGTATTCAGAATCCTTTAGTTCTTTATCTGGATGTGTATATCATTTTTGATCATGAATACTTCATAATTGTCTTAGACCATTGTTGCTAATAGCTAAGTCATTCACAGTTAATCATCATGCAATGTTGCTATTACTGTGTAAAATGTTTTCCTGGTTCTGCTTATTTCACTTTGTGTCAGTTCATATAAACCCTTCTCGTTTTTTTTTTCTGAAATCTCCCTGCACATCATTTCTTATTTTACAGTATTATTCCATTACATTCATATACCACAACTTATTCAACCATTCCCCAATTGATAGATATCTATTCAATTTCCAATATTTTGCCACCACAAAAAGAGTTGCTATAAATATTTTTGTACATGTATATCCTTTACACTTTTTATGACCTCTTTGGGATGCGGACCTAGCAGACATTGCTGGATCAAATGGTATGCACAGTTTGCTAGCCCTTTGGACATAGTTCCAAATTGCTTTCCAGAATGGTTGGATCAGTTCACAACTCCACCAACAGTGCGTTAGTGTCCTAATTTTCCAACATCCTCTCCAACATTTATCATTTTCCTTTTCTGTAATGTGACCCAATCTGATAGGTGTGAGGTGGTACCTCAGAGTTGATTTAATTTGCATGTATTTGATCAAAAGTGAATTAGGGCACTTCATATGTTTATAGATAGCCTTGATTTCTTTATCTGAAAGCTTCCTGATCATATCCTTTTATCATTAATCATTTGGGGAATGGATTTTGTTCTTATAAATTTGACTCAGTTTTCTATTTAAAGTAAAAATTTTGATTGGACCTATGGTTTCATTGGTGCAAGGAACTCTTAATGAGGCTGTCTCTACAGATGCATACCTGTACCTGCTCATCAAATTATCAACTCAGGGAGTCATGTGGGGCACTAAGGAACTTAATGACTTTTTCAGAATCACACAGAAAGTGTGTGGCAAAGATCACTCTTTAAAATAGGTCTTCTTTACTTCAAGGCCAGTTCTCTGTGTCGTCCTTAGGTGGTACAGTGAACAGAGCACTTGACCTGGAATTGGGAAGATCTGAGTGAAAATCTGGCCATAGATTCTTAGCAGCCATGTAACCATGGTAAGTCACTTGAATTTTCTAAGCCTCAGTTTTCTCACCTTTAAATAACAGCACATCTTTTTCTGGGTTTCTTATGAAAGTTAAATGAGATATTTGTGAAATCCTTTACAAACCTTCAACCACCATATGAATTCCAGTCACATTTTATCCTGAAAGAAAAGTTAATTAGTTAAAAAATAATTCATTTTTAAAAGATTTTATAGATATGTTTTCATATAAAAATCATTTTCTGATACATACCCATCCCAAATCCTCATTGAACCCTGCCTTATAAAAAAGAGACAATTACTATTTATACACACTAAATGAATGTTTCCTAGTTTCTGAATTATTAATTGTACAAGTTGCATTTTTATGAGTATAAATTCTAAAAATAAATATTTTTGGGAAAAAAGGACCAGAGGCAATTCACAGATAATATTAGTAACAATATGCTTATGTGAAATACTTTATAAGAATGTGTATTCTACTGCCTAGCATATATCTAATTTTCATCTGGTTTTGAGTCTTAACTTATAAATCGTACTATTTTAAAAAGTACTTTGTGTGTACTCACTTTCTCTGAATCTATCATATGTCTTATGCACTTTTTATATGTTTAAAATGAAAAAAAAACAATACCTGAATTGCACAGCATTGAATGTATCCATTTAAAATACTATCAAGTAATGAAAAATGAAAGCAGAACCTGAAATACAAATTGCCCTCAACTGATTCCCTATTGGTCATCTAAGTCCTGGTACTTTCTCAGGTGTCCCTAAATCATGGTGGTTGGCTTTTCTGCATTGGAGGACATTACTTGTTTGTTATTTGCTGGGGTTACAATCTTGTACTCTTCAAATTTTAATATCCTGGGACAAAACCCTAGTATCATATTGAGATGACTCTCCAATCATCTCTCTGAGTAGCTGCCTTACCATGTTTGTTCATTTGCTTATGCAGGAGAATACTTTAATCCTTAATCTACAAATTCATAATAAAATTTCCTTTGCTATTTTTATTAACATTTGAGTTTGTTCTCTATGTTTTGATATCAATTCCCAGACATTTACTAGCTTTGTAAGTAACCTGAGCAAGATACATCTCCATTTGCCTCGGTTTCTATATCTGTAAAATGAGATTAATAATAACACTTGCCTTCTGCACTTGTTTTGATGATAAAGTGAAATGATAATTATAAAGAATTTTGCAAATGTAATATATTGTTATTATTAATATTAATTAAGATATATTAATAATATTAATTAACAATTAATTATTAAAATATTAGCTACTTTTCTTTTTGGTTGCATCCACAAATTTGATAAGAAAGTCATATCTGCCTACATTCAAGATATAATGAATGTATGAATAGAATTGTAAGCTTCTCTTTCACACCAACTTGCAAATTAGCCATTGGTAAGGAAATGACTACATTTTTCTCAAACCTACACTTCTAATGTCCACAATGATATTATGAGAAATTTGTACAAATATCTTGCTTTTCTAATTTCCTCCTATCATGTATTTAACAGTTATATTCCAATGACCCCTTTACAATTATAAGTTCAATCAAACTCAACAAATATTTGTTAAGAACATAATTTTTAAATAAAACTCTGCTATATGGTATCCCCCTCAAGACATTCTTTCTGTTTATCCAATCTTCCTCCCTAATAGTGTTCTCTAAATACCTTACAGAATTTTAAAAAATGGATGTAATTTACTGAGTTAGTGAAGGATTTATGATTTTAATGGACCAAGGCCTCATATCATTGTTATAACACAATTTCCTGATTAATGCATCCTTGGTCTCTTTGCACTTTCCTTGGAAGATCTTCCTTGGGGTTTTGCATGGTGCATAATTCTGGTCAAATGTCACATTAATGGTGTAATCTTGTGCACCAAAACAGATGGATTAAGCAGTGCAATTGCAAAGTGATTGGAACTATTGGTCCGTATAGCCCTCGTACATGAATAAGAATTTAAGGGGAAAATAATCTGCTTTGCAACAGTAAAAGAATATTTTCTGTGCAATGTTAGACCAATTTTAGATAAGCAAAGATACTATGCCTGTTCTCATAAAAGAAGATAAGGAGACTGAAGCAGAATTGTAATGATTGTGACATCCAGCTTGCCCTGAAAGGTTTTTTCAGAGGTATTATCTTTGTTTACTGAAAATGAGTCAACTTTCTCCTTCAAAATCATCCCAAAGACACTTATGGATTAAAGTAAAAGGACAAGAAATATGCAAGAAATTTAAAAAAAATAATAAAGGTTTCATAATTAACTATTTGCTTCATCAATAGCAGTGGAACTGCCACATCTGGACTCTAATGTCACATTAGGAAATATAAATGGTATTAAAAAAAAACCAAAATAAGAATAGTAATTGGACTAAATTAAGCTGAAATAGAGGAAGTCAATGCTAGATATGACATGATTTTGAAATTGTTGTGAGACATATGATCAAAGTATCTGAAAGAGGTAAGGATAACAATGATTTTTGGGAGGAGGGGAATTGGACCTCACTATTACCAAAAAAAAAAAAAAAGGTAAATGACATAATATTTGCAACTAACAACCTAAATGCTTTCCCCAGATCTATACGTGCATTGAAAGCATCTTGGATGAAGGAATGAGATGAAAACAGGTAATTGTTCATACCCTATTTTTACAGTCACACAATTGACTTAAAGTTATTCAGTGTACACTATTTTGTAGTGCTATTTCTTATTGACTATAAAAATAGTGTTATAGGAATATTTGATTTGGAAGACACAACAACACACCACCATAAAGTATCTCCCCAAATCAGAGATTTTATATATGTATACATATATTTGTGTGTGTGTGCATAGCATGTGTGTGTCTCTGTGTGTTTTGTATGTATGCAAGTATATATATATGTGTATTCACATATATGTGAAAATCACATAAAATCCTTTGTAGGAATCTACAGAAATAGCTTTATTTAAAGACTTTCTAATTATTAATATCAAAGGAATCATAAAAATGAAAAGGTCTATGACTTCCACAAGTACTTGCCACTCTCACAAAAGTCTAGTATCAAATATGAAATGAAGAAGGATAACTTATAGGTAGTAGATCATACAATTATTCTTATTTGTGGATTACATTGTTACAATTTCATGAATTACTGGAATACTGTATCTCCACCCCAAAAAAATGCCATCTATAATCACTTAAAATAATTTGTACTACCTTCCCACATGAGAAAAATCAAATCAATGAAAAAAGCCTATTATGGACATGGTGATATATATAGTTGGCTACTAAAAAATACAACTATTTTATCTGTCTGTCTATACAAGTACCTCAATAGACATATAAATCTCTCTCTCTCTCTCTCTCTCTCTCTCTCTCTCTACATATATATAATATATATATATATACATATATTATATATACATATATATTTACTTTTCATATAGATACTGATCAAAGACAATAATTGGACTTAGAATTTAACAGAAGGAGAGCAGATTGGATAGCCTTAGGAAATTTGTACAATGTTTTTTTTTTAGTGACGCCAAGCATATTCCTGAAACAAACACCCAACTTTCAAAAAATAATAATTTTTCTAGTAGTGTTGTTTTGTTGTTAGTCATAAAATATTGCTATCTGTGAAAAATTAAAATTGTGGATGACCCAAGGAGTGTTGGAGAAGTACATGGTGATCGTAAACAAGCTGTGATGAATTTTACATGCAAAGTGGTAAAACGAATTGTGCATGTAAAACTGCAACACAGTAAGAAAGAATTGTGCATGCAAAGTAGCACCAGAAAAATATATGCTAGACAAAGAAGGTGGACCATTTATGTAGAAAAAGTGAGGGATAACTGATAAAGAATTGACTGTCTCTATCAGTTTCCATGCAATGTCAAGAGAATTAAAAGGCTCACATTTGGGTGACTTTCCTATAGAGGATTCGTGGAAAAGTAAGAACAGGAGCTGTGCAGAATGAAAATAGATGAGTCATGATCTACGCCTTCAGAAGAAGTGTTCACATTTATGAAGTCACATATCAATGATCATGTGGAAAACCAACCATGTTTTGCCATGAAAACAGTATTGTCACTTCCATCCTTAGCTTTCATGGTATACTCCTAAAAGGTTGGATAAGAAGATCTCAGCATGGCTTTTTCCCTTCACCCAGATGTAACAAAGATAACATCTTCCAACAGAAATGGGGACCTATAGATTTAATTGCGTATTCTTTATATTGTTATCATTCTATTCATTTCAAGTAAATAGCACTATGTAATACACTTTGAAAATGCACTCACATAGAACCTGTCTCTGTTGATTTAAATGGGTTTCTTAGCTGTCAGATTTGGGAGAAAGAAGATGACCTGATCATTTTGTAATTTATTAGTAGAAAGAAGGAATTCAGTCACTGTGATTACAGCTCATTTTTTCAACACCTTTTATAAGGACCTCTTATTTTTCAGTTATATATAAGATTCTCCAAATTATAACGGAAAAAAATACATTATTCAATAATGGCATCAGAATACTTCTATTTACATGAAATTATTAGGATTAAATATTAAAGCTGTATTCAACACAGGTAACGAATAGTTGGAAAATAAGGTAGAGAGGCCAATTTTACCACAGAAAGTTAAATTTTATTTTTCATTACCATGAACACTCTTGGATGAATAACACATACCTTTAATCAACAATGTATGAATACTATAACTTTGTTATCTTCTTTTTCACTTCCTTTAAGCCAATATTTAAAGATACATTATGTTCCTGTGCTGATGATGCACTTTTTGAAATTCAACAATTGTTTATTGAGTGTCACCTTAATGCAAACCCTTGCAGATGGCACTGTGGAGGATAGAAAAAAATAAGGATAAAAATAAATTAAGACACTGTTCCAGGTCTTTTGTAACTTACACTAGTGAAACTAGAGAAATAATTCAATTTTTTTGCTGATTATTATACAGATATATTTATTATATATTTTTTACATATAATACACTGTACTAGTACTGGACCTACAAAGATGAATAATGACATTATCATTGCCCTCAAGAAACATGTAATCTACAGGAGAAGTATAGATGCAATACAGAAATAATTCTCACTGAAACTCTAATGAAATTCAAAAAAAAATATTATCTCTGACTGGACTTATCAGTAAAAGGAAAGATGAAGTTGCATTTGAAATAGATATTGGTACAACTTTCCAGGATGAGAGAACAGCATGAGCAAAAATAGGGAAACTTGGGTTGTCTTTGGTAAAGGGTAAGTAGTAGATATGTTTGTCCGGATAGTAGAGTATATGAAGAGAAATGGAAGGCAGAGTGTCCAACATTTCTCAAAGCCTTCCTTTATAGAGGGCTCTCTATACTTGACTCTCAGTTCACTCTACCTTGCATTTGCTAATCTACCTAGTTTCAATTTCACATAATAAAATGCCCCCATCCAAGTTACCCTGTATTTTCTCCACTTAGGAAACTATTACAATTGATTTAGCAAGATGAAATGAGGGCCCAAACTAAGGTGGTAGTTAAAATGAAGAAACAAGGAGCAAGAAAGAATGTTGTTGTAGGACCAAGTAAAAGAAATAAGGAAGTTAAGAGGAAGATGAGATTGGTGAAAAAAGATGATGACTTTTGCTTTAAAAATGTTGAAATTGGTGTGCCAATGGCACATGTAGCCAAGATTCAGTTAGAAATGTAGCTCTAGGATGGGGCTAAAGTATAGATATTGAAGTCATAACTTTCAAAGTATTAGTTAAAGCTATGGACTGATAAATAGTTCCAAGTATAGAACAAATATAGAAAGATTTATGCATATGCATGTCAAGAATGATTGAGGGTATGGACAGCAAAGCAAGGAAGAGATAATAAAGTAAATACATAAATGTAATGTCATATCTCTGAACATTGGTAAGATTTAATTCATAAGTGGTATATTCAATTTAGTAAACATATGACTATCAAGGGGCATGCCTATTATACTATAAATTACATGGAAGTTAAGGGATTTGTTAAGGGAGATGAGACTGAAATTAAAAAAATATATATATGGAAGCTAATGACACCAGTGAAACATCAAGGGATCTGGGGTATCTAGATGGCACAGTGAATAGAGCGCCGGCTTTAGAGTCAGAAGGACCTGAGTTCAAATCTGGCCTCAGATACTTACTAGTTGTGTGACCCTGGGTAAGTCATTTAACCCGATTGCCTATGAAAAAAAAGAAAAGAAAACATCAAAGAATCCTTAGATGATTAATATTTGGGTAAGTTGGGAAAATATGTCCTTTAGGTGTGTGACCAAGCTTATTAATTTTTTACGTATCTATGCAACCTCTCAGTGTAATTTTTTTATTAATTTATTTTGATTTATCAATAATCACTTCCATATGCTTTTGAGTTTAAAATTTTTCTTTCTCTTCCTCCCCACCACCCTCCACATGACAGTGCACAGTCTGATAGAGGATATACATTTACATTCATATCAAACATATTTTCACATTAGTGATGTTGTAAGTAAAAATTAAAACCAGTAGGAGGAACCATCAGAAAAAGGAAACAAAACTCAACAGAAGAGAATAAAAAAAATAACAATTCGACTTTCATAGTTCTTTCTTTGGATGTGGATAGCATTTTCTATCACAAGGCCTCTGGAGAAGTCTTAAATCTTTGTATTGCTGTGAAAGGTTCAGTTTATCAATATTAGATACCACACAACATGGTTGTTATTGTGTACAATGTTCTCTTGGTTCTGCTCACTTCGCTCAGCATCAGGTGATACAAGTCTTTCCAGGTTTTTTCTGAAGTCAGCCTGTTCATCATTTCTTATAGCACAATAGTATTCCATCACATTCATATACCACAACTTACTCAGCCATTCCCCAATTGATGGGCATCCTCTCAATTTCCAATTCTTTGCCACTACATAAAGAGCTGCTATGAATATTTTTGTAGATGTGGGTTCTTTTCCCATTTGTATGATCTCTTTGGGATACAGCCCTAGAAGTGCTATTTCTGGGTCAAAGGGTATGCACATTTTTATAGCCCTTTGGGCAAAGTTCCAAATTGCTCTCCAAAATGGTTGGATCATTTCACAACTCCACCAACAATGCATTAGTGTTCCAATTTTCCCACACCTTCTCCAACATTCATAATATTCCTGTTTTGTCATGTTGGCCAATCTGATAGGTGTGATGTGGTATCTCAGAGTTGTTTTGATTTGCATTTTTCTAATCAATAGTGATTTAGAGAATTTTTTCGTATGACTATAGATGGTTTTAATTTTTTCATCTGAGAACTGTCTGTTCATATCCTTTGGCCATTTATCAATTGGGGAATGGCTTGTATTCTTATAAATTTGACTTAATTCTCTATATATTTTATAAATGAGGCCCTTATCAGAGAGATTGGTTGTAAAAATTCTTTGCCAATTTTCTACCTTCCTTCTAATCTTAGTTGCATTGGCTTTGTTTGTACAAAAACATTTCAATTTAATGTAATCAAAATTACCCATTTTTCTTTTTGTAATGCTCTCTATCTCCTGTTTAGTCATGAATTCTTATGTTCTCCATAGATCTGATAGGTAAACTATTCCTTGCTCTCCCAGTTTGCCTATAGTATCAGCCTTTATATCTAAATCATGAACTCATTTTGACTTTATTTTGGTATATGGTATGAGATTTTTGTCCATGCCTAGTTTCTGTCATACTCTTTTCCAGTTTTCCCAGCAGTTTTTTTCAAAGAGTGGGTTGTTATCCCAGAAGCTGGGGTCTTTGGGTTTATTGAATAATGATTACTATACTCATTGACTATTGTCTTGCATATTTTACCTATTCCACTGATCCACCAGTCTATTTTTTAGCCAGTATCAAGCTGTTTTGATGATTGCTGCTTTATAATACAATTTAAGATCTGGAATGGCTAGACCATCTTCCCCTGCATTTATTTTCATTAGGTTCCTTGATATTCTGGACCTTTTGTTCTTCAAAATGAATCTTGTTATTATTTTTTCTAACTCTATAAAATAATTTTTTGGTAGTTTGGTTGGTATGGCACTGAATAAGTAAATTAGCTTAGGTAGAATTGTCATTTTTATTATATTAGCTCGGCCCACCCACGAGCAACTGCTGTTTTTCCAATTATTTAAATCTGACTTTATTTGCGTGAAAAGTGTTTTGTAATTGTGTCCATAGAGTTCCTGGGTTTGTTTCAGGAGGTAGACTCCTAAATATTTTATAATGTCTACAGTAAGTTTAAATGGAATTTCTCTTTCTATCTCTTGCTGTTGGGTTTTGTTGGTAATATATAGAAATGCCAATGATTACTGTGGGTTTATTTTATAGCCTGCAAATTTGCTAAAGTTGTTTATTATTTCAAGTAGTTTTTTACTTGATTCTCTAGGATTCTCTAAGTATAACATCATGTCATCTGCAAAGAGTGATAGCTTTGTTTCTTCTTTGCCTATTCTAATACCTTCAATTTCTTTTTCTTCTCTTATTGCTAAAGCTAACACTTCCAGTACAATATTGAATAACAGTGGCAATAATGGATGTCCTTGTTTCACCCCTGATATTATTGGAAATGCTTCTAGCTTGTCCCTATTATAAATTATGCTTGCTGAAGGTTTTAGATAAATGCTATTTATTGTTTTAAGGAAGACTCCATTTATACCTATGCTCTCTGGTGTTTTTAATAGGAATGGGTGTTGTATTTTGTCAAAAGCTTTTTCTGCATCTATTGAGATGATCATATGTTTTCTGTTAGTTTTGGTGTTGATATGATGAATTATGCTGATAGTTTTCCTAAGTTTGAACTAGCCCTACATTCCAGGTATAAATCCTACCTGGTCATAGTGTATTGTTCTTATGATAAGTTGCTGTAATCTATTTGTTAATATTTTGTTTAAAATTTGTGCATCTATATTCGTTAGAGAAATTGGTCTATAATTCTTTCTTTGTTTTGATTCTTCCTGATTTGGGTATCAGCACAATATTTGTATCATAAAAAGAATTTGGTAAGATTCCTTCACCTATTTTGCCAGATAGGCTATACAGTATTGGAATTAATTGTTCTTTAAATGTTTGACAGAATTCATATGTAAATCCATCTAGCTCTGGAGAGTTTTTCCTAGGGAGTTCATCAATGGTTTGTTCAATTTCTTTTTCTGAGATGGGGTTAAGAATTTTACTTCTTCTTCTGTTAATCTGGGCAATTCATATTTTTGTAAATATGTATCCATTTCACTAAGATTGTCAAATCTGTTGGCATATAGTTGGGCAAAATAATTCCTAATTAATGTTTTAATTTCCTCTTCCTTGGTGGTAGCTTCACCTTTTTCATCCTTGATACTAGTAATTTGGTTTTCTTCTTTCTTTTTTTAATTAAATTAACCAAAGGTTTATCTATTTTATTGGGTTTTTTGTAAAACCAGCTCTTAGTTTTATTTATTAGTTCAATAGTTTTCTTAATTTCAATTTTATTAATTTTTCCTTTGATTTTCAATATTTCTGATTTGGTGTTTAATGGAGGATTTTTAATTTTTTTTTCTAGTTTTTTTAGTTATATGCCCAATTCATTGATCTCCTCTTTTTCTATTTTATTTATGTAAGCATTTAAAAATATAAAACTTCCTATAAGAACTGCTTTCGCTGCATCCCATAAGTTTTGGTATGTTGCCTCATTATTGTCATTCTCTTGAATGAAATTATTGATTGTTTCTATGATTTGTTATTTGACCCAATCATTTTTTAGGATTAAATTATTTAGTTTCCAATTATTTTTTAGTCTATCTTTCCATGGCCATTTATTATGTGTTATTTTTATTGCATCATGATCTGAAAAGGATGCATTTACTATTTCTGCCTTTCTGCATTGGATTGTGAGGTTTTTATGCCCTAGTACATGGTCAATTTTTGTGTATGTGCCATGTACAACCAAGAAAAAAGTATATTTCTTTCTATCCGCATTCAGTTTTCTCCATAGGTCTATCATACCTAACTTTTCTAATGTTCTATTCACTTCCTTAACTTCTTTCTTGTTTATTTTGTGGTTAGATTTATCTAGTTCAGAGAGAGAGAGGTTGAGGTACCACACTAGTATAGTTTTGCTGTCTATTTCTTCCTGTAACTCCCTGAACTTCTCCTCTAAGAATTTGGATGTTATGCCATTTGGTGCTTATATGTTTAGTAATGATATTACTTCATTGTCTGTGGAGCGTTTTAACAGGATGTAGTTTCCTTCCTTATCTCTTTTGATAAGATCTATTTTTGCTTTTGCTTTGTCTGAGGTTAGGATTGCCACCCCAACATTTTCTACTTCAGATGAAGCATAATATATTCTCCTCCAGCCTTTTAACTTTACCCTGTGTGTGTCACTCTTTTTCAAATGTGTTTCCTGTAAACAACATATTGTAGGATTATGATTTTTAATCCATTCTGCTATATGTTTCCATTTTATGGGAGAGTTCATCCCATTCACATTCACAGTTAGGATTACTAGTCTTTTTCTCCATCCTTTTTTCTCCTTGTTTATGCTTTTCTTTCTCCTTTCTCCTTCTCCCCACTAGTGTTTTGCTTTTAACCACCACCTCCTTCAGTCCCACCTCCCTTCTATTATCCCTTTCCCTTTTCTTCCCCTTTACCCTTACTGCTTCTTCCCTCCCTTCTATCCCCCCTCCCTTTTCTTTCCCCTTTTCCCTCCTACTGCCTATAGGGCAAGTTAGATTTCTATACCTAACTGATTATGTTATTCCCTTCTTGAGCCAAATCTGATGAGAGTAAGGTTCCAACAATGCTCATCCCCCTCCCTTCTTTCCCTCTGCTCTAATAGGCTTTTGGGTCTTTTCCTGTAATGTAATTTGCCCTTGTCTTCTGCCTCCTCCATTCTCAGTACATTTTCTTAGATCAGATATCCACTTACTTGGATCCATTTAACCCATTTGATTAGATTTTTTTTTGTCATTACATCAAACTCAACTTATATCCACCCCCTTTATGTATACTCCTTTAACATGGTGTAATAACAATATAGTTCTCAAGAGTTGTAAGTGTCATCTTCCCTTGTAGGGATATAAACAGTTTGTACTTATTAACAACATATTGAATCTTTCTGTCCCATTTACCTTTTCATGTCTCTCTTGAATCTTCTACTTGAAGATCAATTTTTTTTGTTGAGCTCTGGTATTTTTATCAGGAATGTTTGGAGGTCCCCTATTTCATTGAATATCCATCTCCTCCCCTGAAAAATCATGCTCACTTTTGCTGGGTAGTTGATCCTTGGCTGCAATCCCAGCTCCTTTGCCTTACAAAATATCATGTTCCATGCCCTACGGTCTTTTAATGTAGAGGCTGCAAGGTCCTATGTAATCCTGAATGTGGTTCCATGAATTTAAATTGTTTCTGTTTGGCTGCTTGAAGTGTTTTCTCTTTAATCTGGTAATTTTGGAATGTAGCTATTATATTCCTTGGCATTTTCAATTTGGGGTCTCTTTCAGGCGGGAAGCAATGGATTCTTTCTATAGTTATTTTACCTTCTGGTTCCAGGACTTTAGGGCAGTTTTTCTTTATGATTTCCCGAAAGATACTGTCCAGGCTCATTCTTTCATCATGGTTTTCAGATAGGCCAAAAATTTTAAAATTGTCTCTCCTGGATCGATTTTCCAGGTCAGTTGTTTTACCCATGAGGTATTTAATGTTTTCATCTATTTTTTCATTTTTTTGTTTCTGTTTGACTGATTCTTGCTCTTTCATAGAGTCATTAGTTTCCATTTGTCCAATTCTAATTTTTAACATATTGTTTTCTTCTGTTAGTTTTTGTACTTTCTTCTCCAATTGGCCAATTGTATTTTTAAGGGATTTGTTTTCTTCAGTGTTCTTTTTTTCCAATTGGCCAATTGCATTTTTTAAGGACCCCTCTACCTCTCTCATTTGACTTTTAAAATCCTTTTTGAGCTCTTCTAAGAAGGGTTTTTGGGCTTCAGACCAATTCATTTTCCCTTTTAATGTTGCAGATGTGGGTTAGTTGACAATGTTGTCTTCTTCAGAATTTCTTCACTCTTCTTGATCTTCACTCTTCTCATAATATGATTCTATCTTACATTTCTTTTTACTCATGGTGTTTCTTTATTCACTGACCTTTAAAGAGATTAAGCTCTCCTGCTGGGGAGCAGAGGGCACTGACCCAAACTTCTTGTATTGGGAGTCTAGGTCTTGGTCACTGGCTTTGTGTGCTGGGGCTTCTTATGTTGGCAATTGGAGGCTGTAGGTTTCTGGCAGCTTACCTGGTGTTGGGCTGGAATCAAAGAGGTTGGGACTTTCAGGCAAATCTAGGTTGCTTGTTTTTCCTTTCCTTTAGCTTTCTTCAGCTCCTTTTAGATGGTTGCTGCAGGGTGTTTATCTGCCTGGGGCCCCTTGCAGTGTTGCCTCCCTTAGTTCTACTGAGTCACTGGGAGACTCCTTTGTTGTAGAATGCCGAGGCACCTGGTAGTTTTCTGAGCTGGTTTTTATCAGTTCCCCCACCCTCACTGAGGCACCCCAGGTCCAGCTGTTGGTGTTTGCCTGCTTGACCACCTGGGCTTCAGGATCTCCTCCTGGTTGGCAGTTGGAGGCTGTAGGGTTCTGACAGTTTACCTCATGTTGGGCTGGAATCAGCAAGGCTGGAACTTTTGGGCAATTCTAGGTTGCTTTCTTTAGCTCCTTTCAGATGAACACTGCAGGGTGCTTATCCATCTGGGGCCCTTTGTAGTACTGCTTCCCTTATTTTTGCTGAGGCACTGGGAGACCCATTTGCTGTAGAATGCCAAGACATCAGAATCTCTTCCTGGTGTGCTAAAGTGGGTCTTTCCACTAGCTGGCTGGGAGAGTCCCGTTCCTAAATGCTACCCTTCCCCCAGGGTAAGAGGGGCGTTTCCCATTAATCCCTCTAGCTACCTGGATTACTGCACTGCTGCTCCCCATGTTTCTTCTGGTTCAGCTGTTCCAGGGTTTTTTCTGGGGTGATATTTTCTGGGTTTTCAGAGGTTGATAGGGAAGGGTGAGAGTGACTACCTTTTTACTCTACCATCTTGGCTCCCGGAAGTGGAATTCCTGTAATGTTTTATTTATGTCTATTATCTACCTTGCATCTCTCTTCTGACATTCACATCTCACTGCTTACATATTAAGATGCATTTTATCATTCTCTTCTGTCAGATTTGCTTGTGAATTTCTGGTGTTGATACCTAGTTCTATCTCTCTCACTCTTCCCACCACTAGACCCTAAAATAAAATGGATTGAAACAACCAGTTTTCTCCATTTCTGAACTTTATCTGTGCTAGAGTTCCCTCTTACCTTTCCCTCCCTCATCCCAATGTAGAGGATTATTCAATCCACATTATAAATTCTACTTCACTTTGACTCTATTCTGATTCATGGAAGAGAAGAGAGATGAAATATTTATTAAAGACCTACTATGTGTCAGGATCTTTGCTAATCTAAGAGATTATGATACTTGCTAACCAATTTGAATTTTCAGAAATAAATATACAGAAGATAAAAGCAAGACCAAATGGTGGAGGGAAAATATAAGAGGGTGGCACAACTAGGTGGCACAACTAGGTGGCACAGTGGATAGCATACTGGACCTGGAATCTGAAACATCAGAGTTCAGATCTAATCGCAGACACTTACTAGCTATGTGACTTTGGGCAAGTCACTTAATCTCTATTTGCCTCAGTTTCCTCATCTGGAAAATGGGGATAATAATAGCATTTCACAACAACTCAGGGTTGTTGTTGGGATAACATGAGGTAATAGTAGTAAGTGCTACATAAATGTTGTTGTTTAGTCATTTCCAACTGTTTGTGACCCCATTTAAGATTTTCCTTGCAAAGATACTGGAGCAATTTGCCATTTCCTTCTTTAGCTCATTTTACAGATGAGGAAGTGAGGCAAACAGGGTTGTGACTTATCCATTGTCACATATCTAATAAATGTCTGGGGTCAAATTTGAACTCAGGAAGATGAATATTCCTGACTTCCAGACTGGCATTCTATCCACTATGCCACTTAGCTGCCCTATATAAATGCTAGCTATCATCATCATTAATAATAATAATAATACCAATATTTATAAAATTCAGAATGATTTTAGATTAGTCATAGAAATGAAGGAGAGTAAAATGATTGTTGGATAGTTATTCTCCCCCCTAGATTGTAGGAAAGAAGGAAGATAGAAAAGTGGTTTAGACTATTCCTTATGATAGGAAGAAGATGACTAAGAATAGCGAGAAGACAGATATTCTCATTGTTTTTCTTTGACAAGGAAAAATATCTTTGCCCTAGAAATGACAGGAAAATGGCTAACAGTCACATGAGATTTAAGAGAAGTAAGGGGATTATAAGTGAGTATTAAGTTGCCCTTGATAAATTCAGCAATCTGGTTCAGATGAACTATATCATTAATACTGAAAAAAGTATCATGTGGAACTGCTGAGTAAATGGCAGTGTTACTTTAAAATTATGGACAATGAGAGAGGTGTCAAGAGATTGAGAAAGGGCAAATGTTTTCCTAATTTAAGAAAAGTAGAGTATATAGTCTGTTAACTTTAGACTAGGAAGCTTGAGTTTGATTCCTAGGGAAATTCTAGAATGGATCATTAATATATGGTTGGTGAATATATTAAAAATGAAGTAGTGATTACAAACAGATAGCAAAGCTTCATTGGGCATGCCATGCCAGACTCATTTCATTTCTCTTTATTGACAGGACTGCTAAACTATTAGATGAGGATAAGAATGTAGATGTAGTTTACATAGATTTTCATGAAGCATTTAATAAATTATCTCATATTATTCTGTTGGAAAGGATGGAGATATGTGAACTAGATGATAATAGATTAGATGGACTCAAAACTGGTTGGAAAATCAGACCCAAGAACAGTTATTAACTGTGTGTTGTCAACATGACAGGAGGTTTCAAGTTGAATATCCTATTAATCTATGTTCATTCCCATATACATTACATATGTGTGTATGTATGTCGTCATAATGTGGATAAAGGCATGCTCATCAAATTTTCAGATCACATAAAGCTGGAAAGCAAGAGCTAACATACCAAAAAATATATTCAGAATCTAAAAAGTTCCTGTAGTCCAAAGCATGGACTCTCAATACATGAGTTTTAAAAACATATTTTGGTAACTGTTTTAATAAAATTCATTTCCTTTTGTAACCCTATGCATTTTATTTTATACATTAATAAAAAAATGCATGGAGAAGGGATCCATATACTTGACAACTTTGACAAAGAGGTCTGTGATACACAAAGTTAAGAACCCATGGTGCAGAGCAATCTGAATATAAGACATAATTAAATAATATAAAGTAAAGTTTTGCCTTTGGGTACAAAATTTCACTTCCACATATACATGATTGGAGGGGGATGGATATGCAGCACAATTTTTTTTCTGAAAAGAAAAAAATAACCCATGGGATTTATGGGATGACAAGCTCATATGTGCCAACAGTGAGGCATGGTAGCCAAAAAAACCAATGGGCTACATTAAGAAAGGAAGTCCCTATTGAGGAAATATGTTATTCTCTATTCTGAGAATAAGGTTATTATGTTTCTACTGTACTCTCTTCATCAGACCTCATCAGTAATACTGAATGTAGCTCAGTGTGCCACAATGGAGGATGGACATGAGAAAAGAGAAATTTGACTTCCAGAAGCCAAGATGGTAGAGTATGCAGTAAATTACTGTAACTTTCCTATACTTACCTCCAAACAACCATAAAATAGAACCTCAAAAGAAATCCTAGAACAGCAGAATAAGCAAAAAGATGTGGTTACACAATCTTTAGCTAAAAAAATTAGGAGGATCAGCAAGAAAAGTTTGTCTCAATTGGGTGAAAGGGGAACACAATCCAGGAGGGAAGCATCCCAGCAAGCCAGCAGCAAGCCACACCTCAGCAAACCAGTGAGAGATCCTGAGCCCCAGTGTGGTGGAGCAGGCAAACATCAAGACCAGGACCCCAATGTGCCTTAGCATAGCCAGGGAAAATAGCAGACTCCAGCTCTGAGAAAAACCAACCCCAGGCAAACATGCATCCTCCAATGGCCAGACCTCCACTTGCTTCAGTACAACCCCCTGAAACAGGTAGATGCCAGCCAGCACTGGAACAGCCACACTTCACTGTAGGCCTAGGCAAACAAGCAGCCTCTAGAGGCCAGACTGCCATGTGCTTGAATGTAGTCACAGAAAATGCAGAAATATTCCACAGGGCCTCAGCACATGCCAGACACCATCACTAGGACCCCAGCTCAGCACCAGGTAAGGTGCTAGACCCCCCAGAACCCTAGCAGTGCCAGACAACCCCCACCTTATACCCTCAGATCAACACCAGACCTGAGAATTCCCTCAGAGGCTTCAGGGAAACATTAGCACAGTACCATATAAACAGCCAGGGCTTGCAGCCAATAGCACAAGAAGTCTGAGGCAGTGTCCCTTCTACCATGCAAACAGAGCTCAAATTTAAAAGAAAGAAAAAAGGCAAAAAAAATGAGCAAACAACAACAACAAAAGAATTTGACCATAGAAAGTTATTATGGTGACAGAGGAGATCAAGACACAGACTCAGGAGTGGACAACAATGTCAAAACATCCTTGCACAAAATGCAAAAAAAAAAGTGATCTTAAGCCCAGGGTCGGGGGGGGAACTCATGGAAGAGCTCAAAAAGGAGCTTAAAATTATATAAGAGAGGTAGAAGAAAAAGTGGGAGAAGAAATGAGAGTGATGCAAGAGAATTATGAAAAAAAGGGGTCAACAGTTTAGAAAAAGAAAACTGATTAAAGATTAGAATTGAACAAATGGAAAAGAAAGTACAAAAGTTAATTGAGGAAAATAACACCTCAAAAGTTAGAATTGGGCAAGTGGAAGCTAATGACTCTGTGAGACATCAAGAATCAGTCAAACAAATTCAAAAGAATAAACAAATAGAAGAAAATGTAAAATACCTCATGGGCATTTTACATGGGCATGACTTGGAAAATAGTTCCAGAAGAGATTTTATCAGAATTACTGAACTACTTGAAAGGCATAATCAAAAGGCAGATCTGGACAGCATCTTTCAAGAAATTATCAAAGAAAACTGCCCTGATGCCCTGGAACCAGAGGGCAAAATAGCCATTGAAAGAATTTACTGATCACCTCAGGAAAGAGATCTCAAAACAAAACAAAACAAAAAAATTCCAAAGAACATTATAGCAAATTTCATAACTATTAGATCAAGGAAAATTACTGCAAGTGTCCAGAAAGAAACAAATCAAATATTAGGGAGCCACAATCAGGATTACAGAAGACTTGGCAGGTGCAACATTAAAAGATTGGAGGTTATTGGAACATGAGATTCTGGAATGCAAAGGAGCTAGGACTACAGAGAAGAATCACTTAGCCAGAAAAATTAAGCACAATACTTCACAGGAAAAATAGTCATTCAATAAAACAAAACATTTCAAGCTTTCATAGGGAGAAGACCTGCAGTAAACCAAAAATGTGATTTTCAATATCAAGACCGAAGAGAAGCATATACAAGCAAAAAAGGAAAAAGAAAATATAAGGGAATCAATAGAGCTAAACTATTTATAACTGTACATGAGAAGATGATACTTGTAATTCTTAGAAAGTGTATCACTAATAGTACAGCTAGAAGCAAGATACATAGGCAGAGGGAATGGGTATAAGTTAAATTTGAAGGAATAACATAAAAATAATTAAGAGATGATAAAGGAATATACTGCATCCAGAAGGAAGGTAGAGGTAGAATGGGATAGTTCATCTCAAATGAAGAGGCAAGAAAGATCTATTACAGTGGAGGGAAGTTGGAAGGGGAGGTGATGGGAATTGCTTTAACCTTACTTTCATCAGTATTGGCTCAAAGAGGGAATAAAATACATAATCAATTGAATATAGAAATCTATTTTACCTATTGTACCTATGTGTACAAAAATATTTGTAGTAGTCCAATTTATGGTGTCAAAATATTGGAAAATGAGAGGATACTGATCATTTGGGGAATGGCTGAACAAGCTGTGGAATATGCATATAAAGGAATACTATTGTGCAATAAGAAATGACGAACAGGCATATTTGAGAAAAATCTGGAAGGGCTGCCGTACATACTGATGCAAAGTGAAATGAGCAGAATTAGGAAAACATTGTATACTGTATCAGCAACATCTTCTGATGATCAACTATGAATGACTTAGCTCTTCTCAGCAAGCAAGACAAGTACAAAGGATTCATGAAAGAAAACACTATCCATGTCCAGATTAAGAACTGATGGACTCTGAATGCCAATAGAAACATATTTTAACTTACTTTATTCTTTTTTGTGCTATATTTGTCTTTTGATTTGTTTCTTCTCCACAACTGTGATGAATATGGAAATGTGTTAAATATAGTAGCACAAATAAAAACAACATCAAACTGCCTACCATTTTCAGAAGGGGGAGGGGAGAGAGGGAAGGAGAAAAATTTGGAACTCAAAGTCTTGTAAAAATGAATGCTAAAAATTTTATTGATATGTAATTGGAGAAAAATACTATTTAAACCAAAAATAAAAAAAAAAAATAAAAAGAGAAATTTGGGACAGGGAGACCAATTAGGGAAAGGTGATGAGGGGAGACTGCTGTACAATTACAGGGAAAGGATGAATTTGATTTTGTGGAGATAGTAATGGTAAGATTTGGCAACTGGTTGAGTATATGTGTAATGAGAGAGTAACAGATAAGTGCTGAGGTTACTAAATAGGAGGACTGGAAAAATGGTGGTTATTTCAATGGAAAAAAAGGGAAAGGAAAGAGGAGAAATAGCAGGAAAGAAAGTATAGTTCCCTCTCATCCAAATCTAGAAAATTTACATTACATAGGATTTAGAGAAGGGTGCCTGCATAGGAGCCAGAGGTAAGCCAAAACACAAGGAAACCCCAAATGCATGCTTGAGTGGATCGATCACTAGTCTTGTGTATGGTATCCCAAAACAAGAATGCTTTGGGTGGATCCAGAACCTGGGGGAATACCTTCTCTAGCATTTCTATAGAGTTACTAGGGTTGGGTGATACTGGTGTGGACAACTTTTAATCACATTCAAAAGCTGCAACAGCAACAGCAGGAAAAAAACATAAAGAAAAACAAGAATAAAATAGCAGTAGAGAAATCATTATAAGATCTATTTCTAAATGTACATTGGCAGTTAAGGGTGGAAATAAACTTAAAAAGAAGTCATAATGGAAAAATAGGCTGGAAATATTCTGGATTAAACCTAGGTTTGTGCTGAAGCCAACTCATTCACAACAGCTGATTATTAAATTTTTAGTATGAGCATTTACTCTTCAGAAACCAGAAAATGCTACAAATTTGTTGTCAATTTTTTTAATTGTCTAGACTTCAGAGAATGATAGGGGAATAATAATGCAGATTAAACTCAAAAGTGTGTTATGTGTACATTTTTTCCTGAGAAGCAGTGGTTAAATATTTACTAGTCTACTGCTAACTGGGTCTCACAACACCTTCCCTACAGGTAAATCAGTGTTCTTAAATGGGACTAAACAGAAGAATGGGAGGGTGCAAAAAGGCAAGAAGAAGATAGAGGGAAAGTTTTGATGTATTATATTTGACTCAATGGTAAATAATGAATGGAAAATAATATATGATGTATCATAAGAAAAAGAGGGCCTACAGTAGAACAGGTGAGGTAGTAAATGAGAAAATTTTAACTTGAGACTTTTTTTCTGTTGTTTTCAATTGCGTCTGACTCTTGGTGACCCCATTTGGGGTTTTCTTGATAAGGATACTGGAATGGTTTGCCATTTCCTTCTCAAGCTCATTTTACTGATGAGGAAACTCCAGCAAAAAGGTTGACTTGTCCAGGGTCACACACCTAGTTTCTGAAGTCAGATTTGAGCTCATGAAAATGAGTCTTCCTGACTTTAGGCCCAGCACCATATCTACTGTGCCAACCACCTGCCTCAGATGTGGAATAGAAGGAAGAAATTCTCAGAGGTGAGAATTGTTCCCACTGAAGAATACTCTTACAGAGAGGGTGAGGAGAAAAAACTCTAAAATTGGAGATGGAGACTGTTCAAGAGGTGTAATATGTAGGAACTTGTTGTTTAGAGAGACATTACCTCTGAGAAAGTGCTGTTCCTCTGTGTATGGAATCCAGCCTAAGGAACAAATGGAATCAGAGTTCCTGGTAGCAATCGACATCCAGAAAGGTGGGAGAACATGGGTCCAGAGAGGAGATTTCATGGTAAATGGGGGTGAAGTGATCATGAGAAGGCAGGGATTAGTAATGACTTGCATGGTGAGGGACACAGGAAAATTTCTACTGTTGGGAAATACTTATATCCTCTCTATCTCCCACAGTAATTTATACTTCTAAGAGGGAGGCACCAAAGGAAAAAAAGGAGGAGGTGAGTGATGAAATCTAAAAATCAATATATAGAAACTTATTAGAAGAGGGAACTCAAAATACGTATCTTGGAAATTTGAATTCCATGAGGAATACAAAGAAAGACTAAAAAAGAAATAAATAGGTATAAGGATCATGGATCAAGAAATTAAGTTATCTTTAAAAAAGAGAAAGAGGAGGAGAATTAATAGAGAAAATGAGAGAAAGAATTTTTTTTTTGAAAAAGACAGAAAATGAAAATAAAAAGAAAACTAGGAGAGGAAAGGGGATTTTATTTGATTATTTAACTAAGAAGGAAAAGGGAATAATTAGATATGCAGATAAAAGGAATAAACAAGGAATTAATAAGTTCATTAAAACTTCATAATGGAGAAAAGTGGTGACAAACAAGAGCAGAAAGTTGAGGGAGAGGGGAAACCTATCCTGTGGGGATAGAGTTGCCTCATAATAAATTGAGCTAAATAACTGAAGACACAAAGTACTATATTTACAGAGGAAGAAGAATAACAATAATAAAAAATCGTAATTCAGAAAAAAGCCATATTAGAAATGAATGTAGTTATATATAAACGTAACACTTATAACTTTAAATGTGGATCAATTAAAAAATAAAATATAAAAGAATCACAGAATGGATGAAGTCAAAACCCTATAAGTTGTTTATAAGAAATATACCTAAAATAAAATGCATCATAAAATTAGAGGCTAAAACAAAAAAAATTACTTAAAATTGAATTAAAATATGAATTTAAAAAGCAGGAGTTTCATTCATACTATCAACCAAAGGAAAAATAAAAATTCATCAAATAAATAAACTGGGAAGCTGTATTAAGCTAAAAAATACAGAAAAATTATATCATTATTAAAAATATATGTTTCAATATCTAAATTAATAAATGAAAAAAATAATGAATTAAAGGAAGGCATAGAAAGCATGCAAGAATGATAGCAAGACATCTTAATGATCTTAATGTCTTCCTAACTTCAGGCAAATATTACTGAAATATAAACAAAAGGGAAATATAAAAGATGAACAACTTGCTGGAAAAACTTGAAATAAAATACTGCTGATATCTTCAGAATTAGGTATTTCTGAGAGTCACATAGAACTTTTAATATTGACCTGGGCACAAAGATATTGTAAAAAATATTTTTAAAATGCAGAAGTAATTATATCATTTTCAAAAGTAATGGGAATCTGTACATGCCCAGATTATCTAAGATGGAGGCACCTATGTGGCAGACAGCAGGGATCTGATTCTGAAAGAAAACATATTGCATTCTCCCACCACTTGAATGGAAGCATCCTCTTTCTGTTGGTTCTGTAGCTATATCAGATTGTGTCTTTTAAAATATCCAATTAGAACAGCCTTATTCTTGAAATACCATTGAAGAAAATACACCTTTGTAAAAGTTTATCTTGTTGTAAAGTGGCTAACTGAAATGCAGGGAAATCCTAGAATATGAGGTACACCATTGGAAAGGAACTGAGTCAATGTTAGAGACCAGACCATCTGCCCCCTTAGCACCCGCACTTAAAACACAGAAGAATCCCGAAGGAAGGGTGAAATATTACAGTTCTGCCTCACAAACAGTAAGGGTCAGTGTAGTCACTATTATATTAACTATATATGTTAAATATCTATCTATCTAGATAGATAGATATGTGTTAACATATCTCTATCTCTATCTCTATCTCTGTCTCTATCTCTGTCTCTATCTATATATGTTAAAGCTAGAAATCAGTTCAAGGAGCACAAACAAAAGATAAGAGCCCAAATAGAGACTTAACATTGAAATCTTAAATGATGAATGGGTCAAATAACAAAAGACAGAAACACTTATTATGTTGAAGAAATTATAATGATCAAACAACATACTAATATCTCTGAGAAGCAGTTAAATGAATCCTTAGGGGAAAAAATGTCTCTAAAAGCATGCATTGACAAAATAGTAAAGGAGAATAGTGAACTGAATTGAATATGAATCAAAAATAGATAGCTGCCACCACCACCAACAAAACATGCTGTAAAGAGGAGACATTGAAAATTAAAGGAGAAATAAATTGGAAATCAAACTACAGAAATCATAAAGTTTAAAAATGGTTCTTTCAAAGTAACTAATAAAATTGATAAACCTTTTATCCACCCAATTAAAAAAGTAGGCAGAAAATTAAATTTAAAACATAACAAATGGACAAGGGTCAACCAAAACAGAGCCACGAGAAATAAAACAGAATTATGAGAATCTTAAAAGTAAGAACACAAAAGAAATTATATACTTAAAAAACTCAATCTAACAAAATACTTTAACAGACTTAGAAACTGGAATTCCATTAGCTGTAACAGAACTTCTAAAGGAAGATGAAAAACAACGACAACAACAGCAACTACAACTCTTGGTCTTGATAGATTTAAAGAAGAGTTCTGTTAAACTAATTTATATATGTCGCGTACATTACAAATTCCTCTTCAATAATTGAGAAAGCAAGCACCATACTAGACTCCTTTCATGAGATAAATTTACTTCTCATATCCAAATCAGAAAAGAATAAAGTAAAAGAGAACTTTGGACAAATATCATTAATATCTATTTAAACATTTTATAGAAAAATCATGTCAGACTACAGTAACTTATCCAAGAAATCATTAATTATAACCAAATTATAACCAGATTTAAATCTGGCTTGCAAATATATTTTAACACTAGAAAAAAATATAAAAAATAATTAATCATATAAAATACCACATCTAAATCCAGATTATCTCAAGAGATGCTCAAAATACCATTAACAAAATCTAACTTTTTTCTTTTTTCTTAAGAAAACTACAAAGTAAGTGCAAATGAGCCTTTTAATAAATCTCATACAAAAATACCAATTTAAAATCAAAAGCAAATATTATATGCAATGAAAATATAGTAGAAGCTTTCCCAATAAATTCATGAGTAAACCAGGAATGCCTGCCTTCCTCATTATTACTTGTCATAGTTCTATAAATTCTAGCAAAAGCAACAAAATAAGAGAAAGTGTTTAAAAGCATAAAAATAGGTATAGAGGGGATAATATTATTACTATTTGCTGCAGGCTTGATTGTTAACTTTGAAAATTTTGGAGTATCAGTAGATACTAATGGAGACAATTAAGAACTTCACCAAAGTTGCAGGCTACAAAATAAATTAACAAAAATCAATATTTCTTTAAAATTCTAACATAATCCAAGGAGTAAAAAATGTAAAAGGAAATTCCATTCAAATTAACTGCAACATGCATAAAATATTTTTGAGGGGTACTATTTTGCAAAATACAAAATATGTTTATATGTATATATATATACACACACATATATACATATATGCTCATTTAGCTCAAAATATTTTGTTATCCCTAGCTATCTGCCACCATATAAACCTTCAGTTGATCACCCAGATTATAGGAATTAGCTGTGAAGTGAGCACCAACCTTTAGAGAGGCCTGTCTACTTTTAGAAGCTGACCTTCAATTATTCCACTACATTACTTTAGTGTTTCCCCCCCCTCCTATGGAGGACAAAAGTATCCTCATGAGCAGGAGAGCTTAATATGTCTTCCATACCCTAGAATTTGGGCACTAGTGAGTAGAGTTTATCTCTACCTCTAGATCAATGGGAGCTTTACAAAGTACACTATTTTTTCCCCTTGGGGAAGCTAGTAAATCAAGTGACAAAGTTCACTCTTCAGCATCAGCCTGAAAACTAGGCCCAACCAGCAGTGCCAAATGCTCATTCAATATTAGCTGTGAAGTGAGCACCAACCTCAAGGACTCATTATATATGTCTTTTATACACTAAAATAATTAAAGGGGAAAGATTGTGAAATGGCAAATTTATAAGTATTTGTTTTCTCCTCTTAAATAATGTATTGCTTTTTTTAATATTGTAGTTGGAAAAGGAATCATGTTCATTGAATACTATGTTGGTATTAGTAGTACTATATTAAAAATGGAATTCAAGATAAGTAGTTTATACTATCTAAGTGTTCAAAAACATATAGTAATGGCAGTCATTAGATAAGCATTTATTAAATGCTTACTGTGTGTGAGATGCTGTACTAAACTAATTATTTTAAGCATTTCAAATCCTTCAGTATTTAATTATAAAATTATATATCTGGCACATAATAATTACTTAATAAATATTTAATCTCTTTCATTCAATTGTCAAAGTAATTTTCCAATAGCATATATCTGACCATTTTATCTTCCTGACCAATAAATTCCCTTGGCTCTCTATTACCTCCAAGAACAAATATAAAGCCCTCTCTTTGGTGTTTAAATCCCTTTACAACCTATGCCCTTTCTCCCTTTCCACTTCTTACACTTTACTCCCCTTCCAGACACACACTGTTATTCAGCAATTTTAGCTTTATTGATAGACCTCAAACTTGATACCATATCTACCAATGTCCTGCCTTTTCTCTAATGGTCCCCTCTGCTTCAGTGCTCTTCCTTTTAACTTTTGCCTACTTACTTGCCTGGCTTCCTTCAAGAATCAGCTGAAACTCCACATTCTGCAAGAGGCTTACCCCCAACTCCCACTCTAAGTTCAACTCATACACATATATCGCTATTGCCTGGCATTTATATTGATATATCTTCTATGTGCATAGTGTTGTCTCCAATAATAGAATGTGATGTCCTTGAAGGATGGGATTGTGTTTTTACCTTTAAAAACAAAACTTAACAAAAACAAAACAAAACAAACCTCTAAGTACTCACCACCATGCCTGACACAAAGTGAGCTAGCTTGTTGATTGACTGATTATACAATATTTTTTGTTCCATTTAAGATGCAAGACAGAAGAGGGAATAACAGGTTGAAAAAAATCATGGAAGAGATGAGAAAAGGGCTGAATAACAATTGTAATGTTTAGCATTAGAATGAGAGACATACATTTTTTTCTCTAAGAAATGAGAATAATGTGTCAGTGAAGAATTTAAGTTTCTAATCAGAAGTTTAAACATAATGGAAATAGTATGGAGAAATGCTTATTGAGAATTTGGTAATTAACTCACTAGAGACCAAATGATAACCAAAAAATTCAGTGCCCAATTGAATTTATATAAAAATACGTTGATGATCAGACAAATTGTCACATTTCCTTACTTTCTACCACAATACTTGTGGACCTGGTATCAGGAAGATGAGTTCAAATTCAGACTCAGACATTTACTAGTTGTGTGACCTTGTTTGCCCCAGTTTCCTCAACTGTAAAATGCAAATAATAATAGCACCTACCTCCCAGGATTATAGTGAGGCTCAAATGAGATATTTGTAAGGTGTGTAGCACAGTGCTTAGCACATAGTAGGAATTAATAAATAATTGTTGGGTAAGGCAAATATGATGGCTATATAATAAAATAAAGCTGGCTATGGAACAACATTTAATATGTATGTGATCATTGCTAATGAAGGGAATGAAGCTTTTACCAAAATGATGCCAAAACAGTCAGTAAATCCATTAAGCTCTGTCAAACTGGAAGCTAATATTGGGGGGGGCATCTAAAATTATTTAATAAATTGCCATTGCAAATGACATACACAAAAATCTAGTTGAAGTGGTTGAATCTAAGTAACCTAAGCAAAGAATATACTGACATAAAAGATGAAGAGGTTTGTTTTGCATCATTTAAGAGATGCAAAGTTTATGTGGTTTATGAAAGGCTTTGTGATTTCCTCCTTTGGCTAACAAAAATCATCTTTCACCTTAACAGCCATGGCTTTTATATCTCACTTTTATTTCTAAATAACAGAAAAAAAATGAAGTAGGTGCTTTTAAGAAAGAGTAGAGATTGAAAGTTATGTAGCAAATCTATTCCTCCACATATGTTCAAAAGGATTTTTTTTGTTTAGTACTTTCTCCATGATTTTCTGAAATTTTCCTTTCTGAGAATGTGTCTCTATGTACATATAAATCAACTATTTGTTTTACAATCAATCAGGCAATCAGGGCTGGCCACTGGATGATAAATTGGCAATTGGCTATTGTTATACCTGAAAAAAGAAATCAGTTTGAAAAAAAAAATCACTGATTTGCTCACATCTACATAAACATGGCCTGAGATCTAAGAAGAAAGGTTCAATACTATAGCTCATTATAGAAATATTCTTTCCCAAAGAAAGTAAGACATAAACTTAGTGTTGGATTCTATTGGCTGATCATATGACTATAGACGACAGAATTCTATAGCTTTTTCTTTTTGGTCAGTCTGTGGATTTCTGGAGGGGTCTTAACTCTAACTGTCCTCAGAATCTGAGGATATTGAAAAGGAAAGGCAATAAGGAGAATCTATCCTCCTTAATCTCCATTCTGTCAAAGCCATGTCAGTTAAAATGATGAGGGATGTAGTGACCAGTCATGTGTAGTTCCTGAATCTGGAAGACCCCAGGCAAAGAAATGATTATTTACTAGCCAGGGAAAGATAAATGATAAAGGGCATCCTGTAGCACATGGTACTCATTAAAAACAAACGAACAAAAAACCAACCTAACTGAAGAAATATGAGTTACTCTAATTATTAGAGCAAAGGCAAATCTTCAAGGACAAGGGACGGCACTTGCTTGTTAAATGTTCATCAGACCATATGTTCAGGTCCTATAAGAAATTGAAGCAGACCTAGAAATTAAGAAAATGTTTGGTTTTTTTAAGACTCAGTGTTTCTGGGTAAACTCCCTGGGATTCACTGTAGGCAGACTCTGGGTACTCCTTACTTGACAGAAGGAGAGACAGATGAGGAAAGCAGGTGCTGTTGCTAAATGTGATGTGGGCCCAGTGGAATGGTTTGTGGGCCAGGAGAGTTTTGAAAACCTTTTGCAAGGTTGGTAATTAATATCACTTTATTTGTTCAGAGCACAGAAGACAAGGATAAAAGATTTGGATTGCTTTTGATAATTAGCATGTGGAATAGTAGAATTAGATGAGCACATTAATTGGTAGGCCCAGAATTGATTCTGTGTTCATCAGTCAGAGAACCTTTCTCAGTGGTACTAAATTGCTTGCTTATCAGTGGTTAATCTCGGGTGCAGTTATGCACTGTTTACTGTTGAAAGAGGTAGCCCTTTCCCATCTGTTTTCATTACTCTATGATAACTACATTAGAAAGCTCAAGCATTCCTACATTTTTCAACTACTCCATTACATAGAATGCATGAGGGCATCAATGAACAAGTCAGAGCAGCTGTGGCAAGCTGTGGCTTTAGGTCTTACTGTCTCTGACATTTGAGCAAATGATTTTACCACACCGAGTCTCAGGTTCCTCATCTGTAAAATGTGTATAATATCTACATTTGAGAGGAAGAATGATCTAGTGGAGAGAGAGCCAGGGTCAGAGCTAGGCATACATGGATTCCATTCCCACCTGTTACATATAACATGCAACTATCTATGTGATGTTGGGTAAATCACTTTATTTCTCAATGTTTTAAGCAACTCTATTAGACTAAGTAGCAGAGAAGTTGCTGATCTATATTAATAGAGGATTTTTTCACACCCCAAAATTAGCTATACAAATGAAATCACAAGTCCAGTTTCTACCCCTAATATCTGCACTACATACTTTATTGGGAGTAAAGATCTGTACACTGGTGTGCTATAGTGTAAAACAGCACTGGAGAAGAGTTCCATGGCACCATCACTGGCCAGTGTCTCAGCAATTGAAGTAGGAGAGACTTTAAAAACACAGAAACAAAAACAAACCAAAAAAAACTTTCCTGGGATTAGGCTTTGGAAGGAGAAACAGAGGGATGGCAGGCAAAAGCCTAGAGCATATCTGGGTAGAGCCTCAAGGACACAACTAAGTGCTAATTGAATCAGGGACTAAGATGTCTTTCTAGACATGTGCAAAGAATGAGTTCCAGGAGGTTGCGTTCTGGCTGTCTTTCATCCCCTGCTGCCTTCTGATATAAATACTAACCAAATGCCACATATGAATTTAGGCCAGTCCTCTAGGTCCTAGACTTCTATCATTACGCTTAGTTCTCAAGCATTTGAAGAGGGAGAATATACCAATACATTCTCCATCATCATAGGAGTGGGGAGGGGGGAAGTAAATAGACTAAACCAAATAATTGTAAGAAACAAATGTGCATGTCTTGCTCACCTATATGAATGAATTAAATTTGCTCCCTTTACCTTCCTTTACAATATCTTGTCCACAGCTAGCTCAGGGTCTTTTTTCTTCTATTCTCCACTTCCCCATCTTCCTTTGGAACCCATGACTCTATTGTTAACACTTTCCCCTTCATGCTCTGTCCCTTCTTCACAAAGTCTAGCTTCTAGTGCTCGTGGAAATATCTCTCTGTCCAGAAGGTGCTGTGTCCCTAGATATTCACTTTATTGTTATTTTTTCCTTCTTCCATGTTCCCCAAAATATTGGGCAAAAGGAAAGATTGGCATACTTCTTTCAACGAATCGGCAATTTCTTGTTATCCCATTGCAATCACTATTCAACTGTCTCTCTCTTTTGAGTTTCACTCAGTCCACTTACTCTTCTGGTCCAAATTCTTGCTTTTGGACTAGATCTTTCTTTCTCAAGAAGTTTAGTTCCTCACTCACAGTTGCATTTTGTTTTGTTTTATTTTTCCCCTCAACTCATCCCCTGCCCTCATACTTGGATGGGGACTTCAAATGCAGTATTCTTTCCACTATACAGTGTGACTTCCTTAAACATTTATACCATTGATTCATACTGAAATTTATTACTTTTTCCTCACTGCAATTTCTACTCTCTCCATCCCTCCCTGTCTATCACCATTACTTTTTCCTCATTTTTCTTTTCTTTACAGTGTTGATCCTATATTTAACCAGCCTCATTATATTCTGTCCTTAATCCTTGACTACCTTACCCCTTTATTCTTTCACTATTCACTGTCTACAAGTCCTCAACCCTGGTTTATCCTTCTCACTTCTTTATACTACTGGAGATGTTGAATGTGTACTAGGTCCAGCAATCATTCATGCTATATAATCTCTATGGTGACTTCATTGCTGCATAGCAAAGTTTTTATTTGTTCATGATTAACTTTTGTTCCCACTCTCCTCAGTACGTGATCTAAGCTTTCCTTTTTTTTCCTTCAAATCCCTTGCCCTCCATGTTTCCTCTAACCATATTCTCTACCTCCTTATTTCCTGAGAAACTACAGGCTTCTCATCATGAGCTTTCTTTCCCACTACTTAATACACCAGAATTACTATCAATTTTTTTTGAAGAGCATACCTTTCTAATACATATATATATATTTACTTATTTATAAACCATATACCTGTACTATGCTAATAAATATCTAGATTATTGGAATGTATACAAAATACTAAAGTATAAGATAAAAAATGAAACAACATTTGAATCCAGTATAAATAGGGAGCCACTGGAGTTGATTGAGTAGGGGAGGTACATGGTAAGATGTGTGGGTTGGAAAATTAATTTTGGCAGCTATCTGGAAGATGGTTTGAAAAGGAAAGAAACTTGAGTCAGGGAAACCATGTAAGAGGCTTTAATAGTACAAGTGAGAACAAGTACAGGCCTAAAACAAGGGTGACCAGTTCATGAATGCAGAGACAAATTTGAGAGATTTTGATGAGCTACAAATGAAAAAAAAAACTGGTAACTTAGGGGATTTATGAGATGAAAGAGATTGAGGAGTCAATGATGCAGAGGGCAGTTTCAATGCTGCTTGACTATAAGAAAAATGGTGCCATAAATGGGAATACTGAAGTATGGTAAAGGGGTGGATTTAGGGGAAAAGATAATGTAATATGAACTATTATTAGGATCTATTTAGATGACTGCTCCACCCAAACAAAAAGAGTTGTGTGCAGAAGGAGGTGGTGTCATTGCCCCCAAATGTGCTCCTGTTCTCCAAGTAGAAACTACCTTAGGCATTAGTTGATCTTGGGCAGGTGGTGGGTATACTTGGGGTGAGAGGTAGGATTCCAGTGACACCTGCACATCTACAGCTATGAGTTCCCAGGTAATGGATAGCTGTTAGCTGCCATGAGAGGCCAGTGACTGGCTCAAGTAGCAAGAGGGTTGGAAGCCTGAATGGTAGAAGGAAGGGATAGAGTATTGGGGGATAAAAGTATGTGTGGTTGTGGTGGAAATAGAGTGTATGATTGGCTCTTGTAGGTAAAGTACATGTGTTTGATTGGTTAATCTCATTCTCTGGTTGATTACACACTCCTCTGATTACTTCCTCCTGGTTCTTTTTTTTTTTAATTTGCACTCTCTTCTTATCTCTTTAGCTCCCAAGAATTTAATGATCACATGTATACAGATAATGATGAAATATTGAGATTTAGCCTTTATTACTTTCTTGTCCATCATCTCCAAGTATCCATTAAGTATTTTGAACTTAATATGGCCAAAATGGCACTCATAATTATCACATCTACATATCTATCCTTCCTCCAGATTTCTCTATTTCCTTTAAGGGCACTCCCATTCCAGTACTGGAGGTTCAGAAAGTTGGAGTTGTCCTTGACACTTTCCTTTCCCTCACCCCTGCCTCCATATCCACTCAGTTGTCCACACATCAATTCTACTTCCACATTGTCTCTTACAATTATTTCCTCTTCTCCACTCATGGCTAACAACCTCACTCAAGTTCTTATCACCTCTCATTCATGTAAAACAGACTAACTTGACCTTGTGTTCCATTTCCATTTCCCTAAAGTTCTCTAGTATTCTTAAGGCAATTTGAGAGTTTTGGTTCTCTGTGAATGCCTCCAATCCCTCCTGATAGTCATCCCTAAGGGTGGGGAACCCGTGGCCTAGAGGTATTTTATTAAGAGAATTTGTTCTCTAAAACTTGGACTTAGTCAAAAGGCTGCACTTGAGGACCTAGAGGGCCACATGTGGCCTTGAGACTGCAGGTACCCCACCCCAGGTTTGATTGTTGGGATGGTTCTCTACTTCCTAGCTGCATTTATCCACTAACAGTCAGATCAACTTTTACAAGAAATAATTATTTCTAAGGTATAATTACAAATATACAAGCTTATACCCCTAATATGTGGGAGGTTTAATCCTTTTCCCTCCTTGTAACACTTCAGTCTTTGAGGAGTGGAAGGAGATTACATACAGAGTTTAGATCAATTCCTGTAGAACATAGTTACAATTGCAAATCCCAACTCGTTAGGTTCAAGTTCCAGAAACCCAGTCTTCTTCAGGCTTTGTTCCTGGACTGGCTAACTACACCATCACATCTGAAATGCTGACTCCAATGTTTTCATAGATCAAACAAATTTCCTGAGTACAGTGGGCACTACTGGCATCTTAAACTAAGAATGATAAACAACAAAGAACTGAAAAATTTGGCCCTAGGCTCATTTTTCAGAGCCCTGGTAAAAGAAAGAGAGCAGGGAAGAAAATCTTCCCCCTTTCACCCATGACATCCATGCTGTGGATGAACTGTGATCATCATCCTTTAGAGACAGCAGGAAAAAGCATGAGATAAAAAAGTGACCATTTTCTCAGGTTTAAAAATTCATCAAATTCAGTTAGGCAGCCAAGCAAAGGAGGTTATACCTACCCACTTGGTAGGGAAAAAATATTACCTCCATTTTAGGAAATCTGTACATGCAAGCCCTTTTAAGATTTCCTCCATCTTAAGATATCTGAGCATGTTTCACAGGCAAGCTCCACTACACTTACGTTACTGTAATAGCCTCCTGATTGACCTCCCTGCTTTCAGTGTCTTACCTCTCTATCTATCCTCCACACAGTAGATGAAAAAATCTTCAAACACAATTAGATTCTCGCTTCCATGCTCCCCATTACCTATAATATTAAAATGCAAACCTTTTAGGAAAATAATTAAATCCTTCTACAATCTGGCTCCAACCTTCTTCTTCTTCTTCTTTTTTTTTTTTTTACTTCATTCCATCTTACTCCTCTTCATGAAATATAAGGGCCAAGCAAGCTTAACTACCAAGTATTACAATCTAGGACCCTCTGTGCAATCTCACAAACTAACTTCCATGTGTGGAGTATACTTTCTCTTTATATTCCTCTCCCCAAATGCTTCAAGCTGAGATAAGGTATCACAGTTTTCATGAAACCTTTCCTGATCCTTTCTAGTTAGTAGTGCTCTGGCCCATCCTTAATTGTTATTTTACTCTGCTTGTGTACACGTCTCATTCCTCCAATAGTAGGTAAAATCCCTCAGGCAAAGACTGTTTCATTTGTGTGTTTGAATCCTCAGAGCTTAACATAGTACCATGCACATGGTAGGGACATAATAAGTATTTATTGAACTGAATTTTGACTTAGAAGACATGTTGAGTCCTGCAGACAGTTTGAATTCTGTCTTGGTCGTTTAGTAAATCATTCAACTTCCCTGAACCTCACTTCCGATTTATTAAAAAACAAAACAAAAACAACAACAACAAAAAAAAAACCCGAAATTATCTCTAAGGTCTCTTCCAATTTAAAAAGGTACAATTATATCTGGAAATGTCAGATGTTATCATGTAAATGATTATATAATATTTCTTCAGGATATTTACCATTTCCTAAGCCCCAAATTTTGAGCTGGATGTCTTTAATCTAACAACCAGTCAGTCAACATGCCTTTATTAAGCACTTATTACAGGCACCATGTTAAGCATGAGAATATAAATAGAAACACAAGGACAGACCCTGCCCTCAAGATGCTTACATTTTAAGGGGGAAAAACAATACATAAAAAGAATGTGAAAACAGAATAGGAAGGGAGGGGTGTAGTAGAGAAAGTCCAGGGTGCAGCCCAGAAATTAAGAACTCACTAGCCTGGATTCTTTCCTTAAATTTGGTCCTGGGAGGAGCCATCAGGTTGATGGAAGGATGAAGGATACTTCTAGCATGTGAATTTCAGGACTGGTGTGAGCTTCCAGAGTGAAGAGTTGTTTGGGTCATGCTGGAGAAAGTTCAAAGTTTAGTCTAGTCAGGACTCAGTCTTTAGTTGCCCTAGACTCACAGACTTTTAGGACATGGGATACAGGATAATTAAAGCCCCACTTTCCCTAACATCTGACAAAAATCTAGTGAGAAGGAGCTCCTATTGTGGGAGAGTTGAAGGGATAGAAGAAATGAATTGTTAACTGAATAGTGATAAAAAGGAAAATTGTTATTCTCTGTCCTGGTTCCATATATTCAACTTCAGACTTAGTTACTCCCCAATAATATCTCAGATGTGCCCAGGATGGTTTCTTTACATGTCCTACTTGTCCCCAACTATATGTCTGTATCCCTGCTATTCTCCATTTAGATCTGTTCTTGATTCCTGTCAGTCACTTTCTTTTGTCATCATCTCAAAAGTGACCTGTGAGGCAAGTGAAAAGACTGAGATACAGAATTTCTGGGTAAATAATAACCAATTTATTAATTGGGCTAGCTGATAATCAATAAATTGATGGTCAGTGGTTTCTCTCAGTAACCAAAGACAAAACCATGGAGATCCCAGAATGCTTAAATACCTTTGAAAAAGGAGTGTGACCCTGACAGATGAAAATCAACCCTGATTGGTGAACAATTAATGAGTGGGTAGACATATTAATGAGGAGGCAGATTACAGTCTTCAGCTTCTCCTGCTGTGAATGTGACTTCAACATGAGACTCAGTCATGTCCAACAATATGGACAAAGGAATTCATTTCTACCCAGACCACTCTGGCTGATTTCTTCCTCCTGAGATGAGTTCCGCTAGACTGCAATGGAGGGATACAAAAGCATGAGCTTAATGCCTTAGGGCTGGAATACACCTACATTAGATTCTGTAGATCATTCTAAACAGAAGTAAGATCCCCTAGCTGGGTGGGGTCTGCCCAAGATTGTGCAACATGAATCCCAAGGATTAGACTAGTCTCATCTATCAACCTTATCTTTCAGAGATTGGAAGAAGGAGCTACCAGGGCCAGTCCTTGAATGAGGAAATAGAAAAGAAAGACATGAATCCTAATTTAACAATTGGTTATTAATTTAATATAAAAATAATCACTTCTCTCACTTGCTCCACAGAAAATTTTCTTTAGCTGGCCTTACCTCCTACTGATCATCATCTTATTCCACATGTTCTCCATATGTACTTTGTTGTTGTACATTGTTAAGTACTTCATACATGATTATATATGTTTTCATATATGTTAATTCCATGATTTTCTTCCCAATAAATTTTAAGCTCCTTATGGACAGAGATTATTTCTTCTATTTTGTTTTTGTTTACCCTTGTAGACATGAGTACGGCATTCTGTACTCACCAGGTGCTCAATTAATATTTAAGAAAGGAAAAGATTTAAAAAGGTCAATGTAAGCTAATGATGAAGAAAATGCTGTTAAGGATGTAGATGATCATGATAAAACTACATTTGAAGATTAATTGAAAATAGATTCACAATTTTTTTTTCTTTACCAATTTTTTTTTTGTTTTACAAATTCATTTTTTTTTCAGGTACAAAACAGTAGGATAGAAATGCTTTTATTTCTCCCAAAGAAATCCCCCCAAACTCCCCTTGGAAAAAAGCTCTCTTTCCAACACTGTGAATGCACTCAAACATAGAAGTCTTTTCTTATTTCCTTTAATTTAAAAAATGGTCAGTGAATAAAATGATAGTAAAGTTAAGTGGCTTATCGAAAATGGATTTTGGGAGGAAAAATATGGAATAAATGGATGAAATAACAAATAGCACTTTTCTCATTAGAGAAGAAGAAAGGAGGACTAGTTATTATCTAAACATAACTCTCTTGCTGTAACCATTTGACTTGAAAATTTGAATTATGTTATTATCTTTTCTGCATACCTCTAACTACACGAATAGGTAGCAAAGTACACATGGGAAAGGGAGCCTGCAATTAAAAAAAATAAGTTACATTAATGTTTTCTTTTTATATTGCTTACATTCTTTCTATATTCTTTTCCCCTACCCTTCCAGACAGCTATCCCATATAACACAAATTCCTGTAGTTTTTTTTTGTTTTATCAGTTAATCCCATTTTTCATTTCAATCTTTAAGAAACAATATGAAAATGGAAAGGGGTACAATTCATGACACAGATTTCTCTAACTTTCCTCTACTTCTTTGACATCATAGAATCTTTCTCTTATCTAAGTAAGATTTTTTCCCCTGCTACCTAGCACATTGTTCTGCTCATAGTCAACTCCTAAACAAGTACTATATTAGAAATTAATTGAGAAAGTCATTAAACTAAAAAGTAACATTCAGCAAAATTTTTATCATTTTACATTATGATTCTATACACTTTAAAGAAAACAGAGAAATGATTGATACAGTTTATGTGTAAAACATTTGGGAAACATATACACATATATGTGTAAATAAAGATTTATAATTGTACGTGTAATGAGCATATAATTTTAAAGATGTCACTGATATATTGAAAGAGATATTGTAAATGCCATATCTATTGAGATTTTGGGTGTATAAAATCGTAAGTTGTAGGTAGATGGCTGAAGATGATATTTAAATGACTGAAAAAGCCCTCATTCATAGAATTGTATATCATTCAATTATTTAATGCTTTTCAGTGAGGCTCAGTGAATTGATCATTATTAATGTTTGAGCCATAATGACCAGGTACTGTGAGTTAAAGGAAAGAACAAAAATTCTGTTGTGTTCATTTGCAATTCAAGACTGTGATAGGCTAATTGATACACAGTAGCCATAAACAGTATTAAGAATGCAAATCACAGGGCAGCTAGGTGGCATAGTGGATAGAGCACCGGCCCTGAAGTCAGGAGGACCTGAGTTCAAATCCGGCCTCATACATGTAACACTTACTAGCTGTGTGACCCTGGACAAGTCACTTAACCCCAATTGCCTTAAAAATAAAAAAAAATAAAAATTAGAATGCAAATCATCAAAAAAAAATCCAATCAATTAGCCAATGATAGTGACACGGCAAATAGGGTCACAAAGATAATAAAAACAAAACCAAGAATCAACTTTTTAAAATAACACTTTATATTTCTTAAATGAATTGTAAAATAATCTCACTTGATCCTCACATGCCAACAACATTACCATTCTATGGATGAGGAAATTTAGTCACCGGCAGTTTAAGTGACTTGCTCAAGGTCACAGAGACAGTAAATGATGAAAGTAGAATTCAAAACCAGAGCTCCTCACTCTGATATCAGTAGTTTTTTTTTCCCCCACTATGCATCAGATGCCTTATAAGTGATTTGCTGGAATCCATCAAGTTTTCACAAAATGACAATTGACACTGCTAACATGAATAGTACGAGATGCCTTAGTAACTAGAAAGACAAGCACATCACCTTAAAGTCATTAATTATGTAAAATAAAGGGGTTTATTGTGTTACTACATCTTATGTTTATAAAAAAAAATTGAATTGTCTTTGAGGAATCCAGATACTCTTGTATCCTTAGATTTCTAAAGTATATTTTACATTAAGTATTGCTAAAGATCTTCTGACATTACAAATTCCCCTTGTATAATCAAGTACATTCACTCTCCATTTCTATAATTTATTAATTTGTATTTAAGATTGTTGAACTTTGACTCTTTTCCATTTCTTATTAAAATTATTAAAACAAAAATACACAAAGTATATATATACATATATGTACATACATATAACATTATAACTGTTATAGAAAACATTACATATAACTATATATAACATAAAAAACCATAACAATCATTATATATGTGTTTATGTACATATACATACTTTTTTTCTCTTTCTACCTATCTATGGTTATTATTTTTTGAAATAAAATATTTACTAAATAGCAAATTGTTCATGTCTATTGAATTCAGTAAATAACCAATTTTAGTCATTTTTAGGTACAGCATATATTAAGTAACACTGTAAATTATTTCACATGGTGTTACGTGGCTTTTTTTTCTTTTTGGTGTAAGGGTGAACCAGAAATATTCTCTGATGCTATATTTTAAAGATTTATTTTTATTTTTATTTTTTAAGGCAATTGGGGTTAAGTGATTTGCCCAGGATCACACAGCTAGTTACATGTTCTGTGTCTGAAGTCACATTTGAACTCAGGTCCTCCTGAATCCAGGGCCAGTGCTCTATCCACTGCGCCACCTAGCTCACACCTATCTGGTGCTATATTAATATATTAAAGAGACACAGATGCAGACAAGATGAGAGAAGAAACAAAGACTGCTCCCAGTGCTTGCCTTTTCTCTGACAGTCTTTAAGCATAATCATCTCTTTGGAAAAATAGAAGTTAGAAATCCTAGGAACTGCAAATTTCAGAGTAATGCATGGTTATTTGGCAGATAACGCATATGGATTATATTCTAGCCTTTAGAGGTCAAAATTAGAAAGTAGCTGCTCACCAAAAACTAGTTTGATGTTTCTCACAGAGAAACCCTGAAACAAGAAAATGAATACAGAGAAAAACAATAAACCTCAGGGTACTTAAATAACCAAAATGAGACAGATCTTAATTCCCAAGAGTTAGACAAAATGGTCCTAAATGTTGGGGAAATGAGAGACTTCCTAGTCAAGACTCTAAAGGAATAAACACTTTTTTTAAAAATGGCAGTGATCACAAATTGTCAGCTAATTAAGAAACAGAAGACAATAGAGCAGTGTCCAATGTAGCACTCTTTCTATGCAGAACCCTGAGATTATGAGAAGGGGCCCCTAGGATGAAATCACTGGAGGACACAAGTGGCTCTGCAACATCAGAGACATGACTCATCCTTCCATACATATGACCTGGCTACAAAGTCCCTCTTCTAATTGATGTGTCTGTTAACTAGTTAGTGAGAGAAATGCTTTGTAACTACCTTTACTATTGAGTAATTTCAAAGAAATATGTTTGTCTCCTCTGACAAACATATTCATGAGACATAAGAATTATAGTTTTTGAGGTGATAATCTGTAGCACCTTAAAGAAATTCTCTAGGTCAGTGGTTTTCATACTGACAAGGCATTGTCTGAATTCCAGGGTGTGAAATCAAACAATCAAAGGTAAAACATCCTATACTTGCTGTGACAAACAATTACGGATTTGTCTTCAACACAATCACATCTACTCTTTTCCCAAAATACTCTACAACTCACTATCCTCTCTGTGTTTCCAACCTCCTCCTTCTAAGGCTGTCATTGGCCTCTGAGGCAACTTATAACCTTAACTATTCCCTACACACAACAGTTGTAGCAGTACCACTGGGAAAATTCCACCCCTCCCTTCTACCTCTTATATTATCCAATGGCTGTAGAGATACCAATTGGAGGGTAGGCTCTGTATTTAAGGGAGGTAACTGATGAGTAAGAGCCAATTATCCCTTTAAATTTTCATAAGGACTACCATGGTATGGAGAGGTATGAATGGATTGCTCTTTGGATCTATCGTATCATTAAATCCACCTAAGCCTCCAAAGTAAAAGCCTCATGCCTCTTCTCATTTTCCTTAACTATTGGGAGACTCTCAATAATAAAGTCACTCCCCTGCTTAAAAATTAAAAATTAAAAACCATTGGACTAAATGGAGTAAATGAAAGCCATGATCAAAAAAAGAGCCTCAACATCATCTTTCAAGAAATTATTAAGGAAAACTGCCCTGATATTTTAGAACCAGAGGGTAAAATAGAAATTGAAAGAATCCACCAATCTCCTCCTGAAAGAGATCCCCAAAGGAAAACTCCTAGGAATATTGTAGCCAAATTCCAGACTTTCCAGGTCAAGGAGAAAATATTACAAGCAGCCAGAAAGAAACAATTCAAGTATTGTGGAAACACAATCAGGATAACACAAGATTTAGCAGCTTCTGCATAAGGGACCACAGGGCTTGGAATAATATGCTGGTTTTGGGGGGTTTTTTGTTTGTTTTGTTTTTTGTGGGATAATTTACCCTGTTCTACCTCTCTCTTTGTCCTTCTCCCAGTATAATCCTCTCTCAACCCTTAATTTTATTCTCCAGACAAGACCCCTTCATTTTCAACTCACCCAGTGCCCTCTATCTATCTATCTATATCTATATATACTTACATATAATTTTTTCTATATATAATATATATGATGTATATGATATATAATATAATTTTTCTAATATATACATATATAAAACATAATATGTATGTAATATATAATATAATTTTTCTAATATATATGTATATATGTACATATAATTTTTTCTATCTATATCTATATATACATACACATAATTTTTTCTATATATATACGTACATATAATTTTTTCCCCTTCAACTACCCTAATACTGACAAAGATCTCATGAGTTACAAATATCATCTTTCCATGCAGGAATGTAAACAGTTCAACCTTAATAAGTCTCTCATAAGTTTCTCTTTCTTGTTTAGCTCTTCATGTTCCACTTGAGTCTTGTATTTGAAAATCAAATTTTCTATTCAACACTGGTCTTTTCATCAAGAATGCTTGAAAGTCCTCTATTTCACTGAATGACTATTTTTCCCCTGCAGGATTATACTCTGTTTTGCTGGGTAGGTGATTCTTGGTTGTAATCCTATCTTGGAATAATATTCTGGAGGGCAAAGGAGATAGGGATTAAAACCAAGAAGCACCTACCCAGCAAAACTGAGTATAATCCTGCAGGGGAAAAATGGTCATTCAGTGAAATAGAGGACTTTCAAGCATTCTTGATGAAAAGACCAAAGCTGAATAGAAAATTTGACTTTCAGATACAAGACTCAAGAGAAACATGAAGAGATAAACAGGAAAGAGAAATAATAAGGGACTTATTAAGGTTCAGCTGTTTACATTCCTGCATGGAAAGATGATATTTGTAATTCATGATTCCTTTGTCAGTATTAGAGAAGTAGGAGGGAAAAATTATATGTATGTATATAGATAGATAGATAGATAGATAGATAAAAAGAGGGCACAGGGTGAGTTGAAGGTGAATGAGTGATATCTGGAGAATAAAATTAAGGAATGAGAGAGGATTATACTAGGAGAAGGAGAAAGGAAGAGATAGAATGAGGTAAATTATCTCACATAAAACAGGCAAGAAAAGGCTTTTACAGTGGAGGGAAAATGGGGGAAGGTGAGAGGGAATGAGTGAATCTTATTCTCAATGATTTGACTAAAGGAGGGAATAACATACACACTGAATTGGGTATGGAAATCTATCTTACCCTACAGGAAAATGGGAAGAGAAGGGGACAAGAGAGCAGGGGGATGATAGAGGGGAAGGCAGATTGGGGAAGGGGATAATCAGAAGCGAGCATTTCTAAGGAAAGACAGGGTCAAAAGAGACAATAGGATAAATGGGAGGCAGGATAGAATTAAGAGAACTGTTCTTAGTTTTTCACAACATGAGTACTATGGAAGTGTTTCGCATGACTACCCATGTATAACCTGTATCAAGTTGCTTACCTTCTCAATCAGGGTGGGTGGGGAGGGAGGAAGGGAAAAAAATTTGGAACTCAAAATTTTAAAAACAAATGATGAAATAAATGTTTTCACATGCAACTGGAGAAAAAAGAAATGGGGTATAGAAATCTATCCTGCCCTATGGGAAAATTGAAGGGGAAGGAGATAAGAGAAGGTGGGAGAGATAGAAAGGAGGGTAGATTAGGGGAAGGGGTATTAAGGATGCATGCCATCTTGGGGTGGGGAGAGGGATGAGATGGGGAGAAAATTTGGAACTCAAAATCTTGTGGAAGTGAATGTTGAAAATTAGAAATAAATAAATTAGCAAAAAGAAAAGAAAAAAGAAAAATTCCAGTGGTTTTAGGATCATGCATTGTTTCATTTCTATCTCACTTTTTCAAATGTCTATTTTGGTATACGTTTTATAAATATTATTTTAATAGTGTATATATATATAATTTACATATTGTCATTATACATATATTGGGGTACATGCTCATTTTATTTTTAATTTTTTGATACATTTATTGCTTTCTCATTTTTATTTTTTATTAATAAATTTATTTATTTTTAGTTTTCAACATTTAGTTTCACAAGATCTTGAGCTCCAAATTTTCACCCCATCTTGCCCCTCCCCCCAACCCAAGATGGCATACATTCTGAGTATCCCTTCCCCTAGTCTGCCTTCCCTTCTATCTCTTTCCCTCTTCTCTGATCCCCTTCTCCTTCTATTTTCCTGTAGGGCAGGATTGATTTCTGTACCCCATTTCCTGTATTTCTTATTTCCCAGTTGCTTGTGAAAACATTTTTTCTAAACATGTGTTTTTAAAACTTTGGATTCTAAATTTTCTCCCTTCCTCCCTCCCCACCCAACCTCATTGAAAAGGTAAGCAATTCAATATAGGTTATGCAGTTATGCAAAACACTTCCATAGTAGACATGCTGTGACAAACTAACTTTATTTCCCTTAATTCTATCCTGGCCCCTCCATTTATTCTTTCTTTTGACCCTGTATCTCCTCAGAAGTATTTGCTTCTGATTATCCCCTTTCCCAATATGCCCTCCTCTCTATCATCTCCCTACCCGCTTGTCCCCTTCCCCCTCCCCCTGCCTATTTTCCTGTAGGGTAAGACAGATTTCCATACCCAATTGAGTGTGTATGTTATTCCCTCCTTAAGTTAAATCCTATGAGAATAAGATTCACTCATTCCCTCTCACCTTCCACCATTTCCCCTCCACTGTAAGAGCCTTTTCTGTTTTTTGTGAGATAATTTACCCCCCCCTTTCTCCTTCTCCTAGTATAATCCTCTCTCACTCCTTAATTTTATTCTCTAGATATGACCCGTTCGTCTTCAACTCACCTTGTGCTCTCTATCTATCTATCTATCTATCTATCTATCTATCTATCTATCTATCT
>NW_020954552.1:10438107-10558245 GCF_900497805.2 Vombatus ursinus | reverse complement strand
TCTATCTATCTATCTATCTATCTATCTATCTATCTATCTATCTATCTATCTATCTATCTGTCTATCTATCTATCTATACATACATATAATTTTTTTCCTCCAACTACCCTAATAATGTCAAAGGTCTCATGAGTTACAAATATCATCTTTCCATGCAGGAATGTAAACAGTTCAACCTTAATAAGTCTCTTATGATTTCTCTTTCCTGTTTACCTCTTCATATTCCTCTTGAGTCTTGTATTTGAAAGTCAAATTTTCTATTCAGCTCTGGTCTTTTCATCAAGCATGCTTGAAAGTCCTCTATTTCACTGAATGACCATTTTTTATCCTGAAGGATTACACTCAGTTTTGCTGGGTAGGTGATTCTTGGCTGTTATCCTATCTCCTTTGCTCTCTGTAATATTATATTCCATGCCCTGCTGTCCCTTAATGTAGAAGCTGCTAAATCTTGTGTTATCCTGATTGTGTTTCCACAATACTTGAATTGTTTCTTTCTGGCTGCTTGTAATATTTTCTCCTTGACCTGGAAAGTCTGAAATTTGGCTACAATATTCCTAGGAGTTTTCCTTTGGGGATCTCTTTCAGGAGGAGATTGGTGGATTCTTTCAATTTCTATTTTACCCTCTGGTTCTAAAATATCAGAGCAGTTTTCCTTGATCATTTCTTGAAAGATGATTTCTAGGCTCTTTTTTGATCATGACTTCGAGATAGTCCAATAATTTTAAAATTCTCTCTCCTGGATCTATTTTCCAGGTCAGTTGTTTTTCCAATGAGATATTTCACATTGTTTTCTAATTTTTCATTCTTTTGGATTTGTTTTACAGTGTCTTGATTTTTCATAAAGTCACTAGCTTCCAATTGCTCTATTCTAATTTTTAAGGAAATATTTTCTTCAGTAATCTTTTGGACTTCCTTTTCCATTTGGCCAGTTTTGCTTTTTAGGGCATTCTTCTCCTCATTGGCTTTTTGAACCTCTTTTGCCATTTGGGTTAGTCTAGTTTTTAAGGTGTTATTTTCTTCAGTATTTTTTGGGGCGTCTCGTTTAGCAAGCTGTTGAATTGTTTTTCATGATTTTCTTTCATTACTCTCATTTCTCTTCCCAGTTTTTCCTGTACTTCTCTTACTTGCTTCTCAAAATCCCTTTTGAGTTCTTCCAAGGCCTGGGATTGATTTATATTTTTCTTGGAGGCTTTGGATGTAGGTGCATTGACTTTGTTATCTTCTTCTGGTTGTATGTTTTGATTTTCTTTCTCACCAAAGTAAGATAATATAGTCTGAATCTTTTTGTGCTGCTTACTCATGATCCCAGCCAATTACATGAGTTTTAAACTCTTTGTTAAGGTAAAGTCTGCTTCCAATGTGGGGAATGTACCGTCCCAAGCTTTGGGGGTTTGTATAGCTGTTTTCAGAGATACTTCTAGGGACCTGTAAATTTTCAGTTCTTCCATGGAGGTTTGATAAGGAGTGAGGTGTTTCCTCTCCACTGCCACAACAAGCTCCACCATGCCAGCACTCCTCCTCACCCCAGGACTGCCCCTCAGAACTGTGACCCAGATCCAAGCACGGACAAAGCGAGAGATTCCTGCCTCAGCACTGGCAAAGAGATCCTTGCAATCCCCCTCAGATCAGCCACTCGATTCCCCCTCAGTGTGTGGATGTGTGGGCCAGAAGCTCAGGAGGCAGCTGCCATCCTGGACTGAACTCGGGACTTGTGACTGAGACCTAGCTTCTAACTCTCACTGCAGTCACAGACTTTTCCCACTGACCTTCTAAGCTGTCTTTGGCATTCCTGGGTTAAGAAGTCTGGAAACTGCCACAGCTGCCTGCAATTCAGTCCTCTGAGGCCTGCTCCAGGTTCGCTGTGGCCTGCGTGCCCATGCTGAACTGTATTCCTCTCCCAGCCCAGCATGATATAACTTTCTGATCAACCATCCAGGTTGTCTTGGGCTGGAAATTTGTTTCATCTGTCTTTTTGTGGGTTCTGCTGCTTTAGAATTTGTTTAGAGTCATTTTTTACAGGTATTTGGAGGGGTTTGGGGGAGAGTTCAAGGAAGTTATTGCTTTCACTCAGCCATCTTGGCTCCACACCCCTACATGCTCATTTTAAAAACTAATTAGGATATGTGCTCCTTCTTTAGGGTACTTGATCAAAAAGCTTGGAGATTGCTGCTTAAAAGGACAAAACTTCTCAATTGAGAAGATGTTATATAATGCTAAGTTAAAGATTCAACAAATAATGTTGGTAGAGCCAATGAGATAAGACTAATAATATGAGTCAAGGCAAGATTAAAGTCATGACTTTATACTACCATATTAGGAAATATAGTCATATATTAGTTATTTAGGAAATCATGCCATGGAACTAAGGTACATAATCTATTGCAATGATGTAACTGAAAGTGAATGACAACTTTTATAAATTTAAAAAAATTATTTGAGAGATAGATATTTAGGAGACTTTTTCAAAATAACTTAATAGGAAGGCTCAAAAGATAAAACAGATATAGTTGAAGCACTTTTTTTCTCTTTTAAGTCTCACCAAAGCTTTAATACAGAGGGTTATATGTAAAGTACTATACTTGAGCTTTTACAAAAATGAAACTTACAAACATAGGGTAGGAGTTATATAAGCACATCACCAAAAATGGTGTGAAAAATGGTATTGGACAAAATCTTAATGTGTGATGTGGCCACCAAAACAAGCTGGTGGCATCTAGGGGGCAAGAATGAGAGGCATGTTAGTATTTTTATACTCTGCTCTCCTCAGATCACTTGGAGAAAATTGAGCCTGTTTTGGGGAACCATATTATAGAACTGTCATTGATGTGTTGAATTGTATCCAGTACAGTGAGAGAACTCAAAACCATGTCATGAAAGTTTAACAATAACTGCTTCCTGCATTGTTTCCTTTTTTCATGGAGGAGTCCTTCTCTGCTCTAAATCCATGCACATAAACCTATTTCAGTTGGGAGTGTGCTTGGTCTCTAAAGAAAGGAGTTAAAAACCTTTTTGGTTTTCAGACTTTTTGGCTCTTTAGACCCAATTCCAGACCCCCAGGGAAAATTAATTAAAACTAAGGGTTTTGCTCATGTCTAGGATTTCTCCAAATGTAGGAAAAAGGTATTTATTGTGTATTCTAGATCATTTATAGGACAGCTATTTTTTTTTCTCCACAGAAAAGAAATGTTAAGCATTGAGAAAGAAAAGGTTTTACAAGCATGCACTGTCAGAGACAAAACAAAATAGCAAAGTCATTCTCATACTCTCTCAGGAGATAGAGAATTAAACGTCAGAAAAGGAAATAGTCTATAAGCTGAATGGGCTTTGTTATTTTTCACTTTGTCTCTATACTATCTCCCTCAAGGTAAATGTCTTTTGAAAGAGGGTTGGGCTTGTAATGAATGTAGAAAGGAATACTCCTTCATCAACTGAGGACCCAAAATCACCTGTTCTCTCAAACTTATAAGACTGCCTTACATTTATCTCAGATTAATATCTGATCTCCTATGATCAAGGAAAGAAACATAAAGCAGAAGAGGATACTTGGTCTCATGAGGCAGCCTCAGACTCACCTACATATAGGGTGTGTGTTCCAGTCATCCTGTGTTGAATAACCATATAGGCTGAGTTAGGGAAGGGTATTATCTTCTTTTCAAACCCCACCCACCCACCTTTACCTCACAGGAAGTTTTAAATAGTCCTGATACCATGTATAGACAAGAAAAGAGAGGCAGAGGTTGGGTCACTCATTTTTGAACATCTATTTTATTATTAGCTCTTTTAGGCCACTCGCAAATAAAGGGGTTGTTTCTTTATTCCAAAGTGTGAGCTCTTTAAAATTTGAATATATGTGTCCTTAGAATCCCTAAAAGTTTCCAAGAATGACCTGATACATACACCCTGAAATGGCTCCTATAGGTCCATTTGCACACTTGTCCCATGGGTTTTAGCATTAAAAACAGAAGGATTAGTTGAAAGTGCTAGGTATACTCATTCTTGAAAATAAAAGATTTAGGGAGAATATGATCAAAGTTTGAAAACATTGAAAAAGATTTCATATAGAAGAATCATTAACATTTTTCTTGACCCCAAAGACCAGAGAACCATCCCTACAGCACAAAAATTACAGACTACTATCTCAGTATCTCATTTGAGTTCCTTCTTTGTACATATCACTGAATCTTAGTTTTTGGTGCTCTTGCCTTTCCTTTATGAACTTGTAAACTCCTAGAGGGCAGGTTTATGTTTGTATATCTTCATGACCAAAGGAACTAGTATGGTGCTTATATAAAATGTTTATTTAATTGAACTGGCCCAGGCAACTTGATGACTAGATAGAGAGTTTGAAACAACTGTTGCAGTCTGTGGGGAGGAGAGTTCTCACTTTAAGAATGTCTTTAAGAAGGTGTTTCAATTTATACAAAAATGTCATCCCATTTTATCTTCTATATCACCAAGAGAAGGTGGGTGGGATCTCTTCTTTCCTCTATGGATATTCATTTTAATGTGATTTTTAACTGCACAGAAGTTTTGAGGGTGGGGGAGATGTCTACAGTGTCATTTGTCCAAGGTCCTCCCTGTTCCAATGAGGGAGGCTGGGATGGCCATGTACCTATCCCGTTGTTCCTTAACATTTCTTTAAGAATATATTTTTTTTTATTTCATATGAAGAACAAAAACAAACTTAATATTCAAACTCCCCTAGTAATGGAGACAGAAATAAAACTGACAAACACAAACTAAAGCATAAGTAAAAAGATACTGTATCCTTTCCTAAGATCAGACTTTTATAGGAGTGAAGCCATGGAGTGCCTGAAGTGAGTGGCGATGAGCATGGTAGAAAATGTTGTAGTTAGAATCTAGAGGGGCCTGAATTTGACTCCTTCCTCTCACATGCACTAATTGTATGCTTATGGACAAGTCACTTAACCTATACAAATCTTCCATATCCATAAAATGGGGATGATGATACTTATAGTAGCTACTTCACAGGCTTATTGTAAAGAAAAATTGAAACAATACAGCATTTCATACATATTAAGATATTATTAGTTGGAATGAAACACTACCATGGAATAGACAAAAAGCAGCAGAAAGGGAAAGCTCAAGAGAGAGAAAACAAATGTGTTCCACATTAGAAATTTGCCTAGAGTTCTCTCATACAAAAAAATGATTTAGTTATTGAAGTTGGATTGAAGCCTCAATCCTACAATCCGTAGATATCAGCTAGCTACAACAGAAGTCCAGAACTGTCAAAAATTATCTCATCAGCTTCAACAGCTACTCCCATTTAGTCCCAGATAGAAAGAAAACTCCTCATTCTTCCATGCTAATTATTGAATGTGTTATTCATTTAATTAAAAAATAAGATGGTCAGTTTCAGCCATTTTTTCCTCATTATTAATGTGCCCAATTCTGTCATATACAAAAGCAAATATGACTTAAATTATCTGTAAGAAGTGTATAAAGCAAAGAAATTAGTGAATGTGACCTGTAAGTTTTATCCTAAGGCCAAGTATCATACCGTGCTACTCAAAATAAACATATTACTCCATTTCCTACCAGGAAATTTAAGATAACAAGAACCTATATTAATTATAGCTAACGTGCTTCTAATAGGTAAGTAATTTACACATCCCACATTGCTGATGAAATGAAATGGCTCATTTAACACAGATACAGTAGCTATTAAATAAAAACAATTGTGGCTAAATGGAGTTTTTTTTTAATTGAATGGGAAGTATTTCTTCGGGTTCTTTTTCATAAGCCACTGAATTTCCATTTTATTTTGCAGAACCAGGTCAGAAGATATGGCCTTAAATTAATCATCATGTCCACTTATTCAGATGAAGATTTAGAAAATATGTTTAGATCATTTCGTTTTCCTTACTTAATCACTGCTGGTGTGGATTGAAATTTCGAAGAGGAAAGTATCATTTTTCTTAAAAAAACAAAAAACATTTTACCCCTTGAAATCATAACTTTTGTACACACCAAAGCCACAAAATAGACAAGCTGTCCATAGTAATTAATTTCTCTTATGAAACATCATACATTAAAATAAGCTATATCTTTATTAAAATCTAATATTCTAAATCAATTCTATTATTTTTTTAAAAAGTGATCTGTCATCCCACATTGCTACCAATTTGAGGCTATTGACAGGATTAAGAATGCATGGGAACAATGGGGTCCAAGACTATTAGACATGCCAACTGAACAACAGGATTATTACTTGTACCCTTCTTAGCAAATGCTGAGCTAATCCTAGGATTATAGTTGTTTCCTATAAGACATTTGGGCTTCTTATTCTCTATTGTGCATCTATCATGTTATGATTGGCATGTTTAAGGGCTTCCTATTGGATAGAATGTTGGTTCTACTGTTGGAAAGATTTGAGTTTAATTTCTGCCTGGTATATATTGGTTATGTGGTCATGTAACCCTGTTCAAAAAAATCAATCTTTCAATTTCCCAGGCAACATTTTGAGACTCTATAGTAAAGATTGCTTGTTGATCCATGATTTAATCTAGTTGGGTTTGTCCTAGTATGAAATTCTCATAATCATCTGTAATTTAAAGTCTCAGAAAGTTGCCCAGAGACCTGAGAGGTCAAGCAACTTGTATGTGGTCACACTAACAGGACATGAAGCACAAGATGGATACTTAAATGCCTTATACTAGATTAGAATGAATCATAAGAATAACGTAGTTCAACCTTTCTCTGCCTACCTGGTACAAGGTATTTTTAGGTACTTAGGATACAAAGACAAAATTTTAAAAAAATAGCTTTTGTCTGAAAGGAGCCTTATATTTTACTGGCAGGGGTGGGATGGGGTGGAAGAAGAGGTGTCAACCATATAATCACATGTACATATATGGATGGTGATTTGAGGAGGGATCAGCCCCAAATAACTAGGGATATTGGAGAAAAAAAGCAAACAACTTTCCACAATGGTATCAGAAAAAACTGAGAAGCAGGTATGAATAGATGCAACCTTGTAAACATGAGGGACAAACTAGAGAAATGGAATGCTGAGGTCAGAAAACAGGAAGCAGGGCAGCTTGACTGGGAGGGTTATGTGCACTACTCCTAAAAAAGCAGATTGGAGATATATTGTAAATGACTTTAAATATTGAGCATATGTATTTTATCTTAGAGTCAATAAGAAACCACCAGAGCCAGAGATTCTTGAACATAGAATCAGAGTGGTCTGCTTTGTGCTATAGGAGGTTTGCTTTAACAATTGTGTGAAGAATGAATTGAAGAGGGAAGACAATATATGAGGAGTCCAGTTTGTTGGCTGTTGCAATAGTCTAGAAAATGGTATTGAGGACTTGAACCTGAGTTTGGAGAGAAGAAAACTGAAACATAATATAAAGGCAGAATCAATAAGAATTGGCACTTCATTGGCTATGAGGAAGGAGGGAAATAAGAATCTGACCTTGTAAATCTGGGTGATTGGAAGGCTAATTGTACTTATATCATAAATGGTGTGTGTGTGTGTTTTTTTTCTTTATATCTAACCCCGGGGCAGGGGGCACACTGGATGGAGTGCTGGGCCTGAAGTCAAGAAAAGCTGAATTCAAATTTTGCTGAAGACACCCTGGGCAAGCAACTTAACCCTATTTGCCTCAGTTTCTTCATCTATAAAATGAGCTGGAGAAGGAAATGGTAATCCATTCCAGTAACTCTGTCAAGAAAACCCCAAACTGGGGCAGCTAGGTGGTACAATAGAGCACCGGCCCTAAAGTCAGGAGGACCTGAGTTCAAATCCAGCCTCAGACCAAGCACTTGACACTTACTAGCTATGTGACCCTGGGCAAGTCACTTACCCCCAATTGCCTAAAAGCAAAAAACAAAAACAAAAAACCCAAATTGGGTCACAAAAAGTCAGACAAGACTGAAACAACTGAACACGCATACATCTAACCCTAGCACCTTCATGTGGCTTGCACATTGTAGACACAAACATTTGCTAAACTGAGTTGAAAATGCATGACAATTTTAAGAAGTCACATATGTTTTGGTAGTGTAATTTCAATGCTAACAGGTCCAGGACTAATTAAGCAAAACCTAAGTCTGTGTGGCAGGTAATAGCTTTGGGTTCAAGGAGACTGTAAAAACAGCTCCCTTTACCTCTTGTATACAGTTCCACAGAAACCAACACACATGGAGAAAAAAAAGTTGTTTAATATGACTGGAAATAGGTGTTTTGGAGAATAAAATACTCTCTTTAATAACCAACTATCTTTAATATAATATGTTCATTACACATATACATAGATACATATACAGGCATACATACACACATATATAAACACATAAATACATACACACATATATATATATATACATACACACACACATACACATATATATCCTTCAGTAGAAAATATGAATGGTAAAACAACTCTGGTAAGGGTTTGAAGATTAACTTGCTATGCATATTTAGAAAATTCCATAGGGCCATTGCTAAGAATATTAATTAGCCCTGTTTATATGTTTTGGTTCTCTTTGAGAATGAAACAAAACAACCAACTAACTATTCCTATAGTAGAGACCTTGAAAGATTACAAGCCTGAGATACATAATGCCAGATTTTAGCCTTCACTCTAAAACTAACTAGCTACGAGACCTCAGGTAAGGCATTATTTTTTTTTTTTCCTCTGCTCCCTTTGGATCTCAATTTTCGTGCTGTGAAAATGAAGATATGAGATTGGATAATGTCATTTTCTTCAAATTCTAAAGTCCCAACTACAGAATTCTTTGTTTGGAAAATACTGGTTAAAAACAGAATTATGATTAATAGAATTAAAATAAAATACATTATTTATCCTATCATCTCTGAGTTTTTAATTACCATATGATAGATGAAGCTGACATAATTGCTTATGTTGCATCTCCAAATTTCCTGCCTATGCATAAGCTGTCCCTTGTCCTTGTTCTTCAATTCTGCCTACTGCAGGGGTGGGGAAACTGCTGAGCCCCTAGTGGAATTCCTAATTTCCTTCAAGGATCTACTCAAGTGCCACTTCCTACTCATGGCTTATCTTGAACTTTGCAGTTGTTGGTTCTCCATTCCACCCAAATACTTCTCTCTATTCAAGTTGTTTTATCCCCAATAGAATGTAAGAATCTTGATGTCAGGGAGAATTAAAAAATGTCTTTGCCACCTAAATCAAGGTCTGACATAGAATAGCTGTTTCATAAATTCTTATTGAATAAATAAATAAACTCATGAGTGAATATAGAGCAAGAATCAGAGCCAGTGTTTAGGTGTTGTGTTCATGATCAATAAATAGGTAGGGGATGAGCTGACCTTCACATGACTCTTTTTTCTTGCTGTATACCTATTCTGGACAAAATCCCTATCCTAGCAATTGTAGGACAGTGGGAAAATAGCGCTGAATGTGGAGCCATAGAACTTGAGTTTGAATCCTGGTTCTTATAAGTAAGATCTCCCCTAGCTCTCTCTGCTTATGATCCTTTGACCCAATTGTTGAAACTGAAAAGAAACTATACAATAGTAGGAGTACAAAGGGAATAACTGCTTTAGCCAATCCCATTCCCATTCACTCCCCAAATACCCTGTTTACAGTGAATCACAGAATTCCAGAGTTGAAAGGAAACCATCAAGTTCAAGATGTAACCACAATATATACATATGTAAGTATATGTGTGTATCTATCTATCTATCTATCTATCTATCTATCTATCTATCTATCTATCTCTCTCTCTCTCTATATATATATGTGTGTGTGTGTTTATGTATGTATATCTATATGTGTATATATGGACATGTATTTATGTATATATGTATATATGTGTGTATGTGTGTATATTATATATGTATATGTAGCTGTGTGTGTATATATATGTTATATACATCATTAGCAATCTCAATAACAGTTTTAATGTAAAAAAGGGGGGTACCCAAGATAACTAGATAGTCTACGTCCAATGTTATATTCTTTTGTCCCTCATCTTCTACATTTAACCAAAATGTGCTTTATCAAAAACCATAAATCAAAATTTTACATCTTAAATGATTTCATAGATTTTAGGAGTGGACATCAAGTTTTGGAGAGTTTTAAACATTTTATGTGCTGATAAATGGAGGACCAATTTTCACATTCACTTAAGCATGACCTGTGCTTTCAAACTGTCAAACTACCAGCCATAAAGAAATGAAAGGATGAATAAAAGATCTTTAATAACTACATTTATTGCTGTCAATTGACAGAAATATTTTTTGAAATTTTATTCTTCAAAAAAACACACGTTCTAAGAGTACAATAACAGCTATGATCTGAACTTATTTTAAAGTTTGGTACATTCTGTTTCAAAAACTGTCTAGGTTATTTAATTAAAAGTTGAATTTAACAACATTTTAGAGAAAATACTTTTTTCCCCCAAAGTCATAATTATTTTAGTAGCTGAACTATTTTCTTTATGTTTATTTACACACATGTAATAAAAAAATTCCATAAATTCTTCAATAAACTTTTTACAACTATAATGATCACAATTCTTCTTCTTCTTCTTCTTCTTCTTCTTCTTCTTCTTCTTCTTCTTCCTATTGATTTTAAGTGACTTTCCAAGGGTCATATAGCTAGTAAGCATCTGAGTCCAGATTTGAATTGATGCTCTTCTGACTCTGTCCACTGTGATTACAATTCTTAATATAATTTTGTGTGTAGATTTTTTTTTAGGTACACAACTATGATTTCATTGGCAAAGGGAATCTCAGCAAGAAAGCTCCTACCAATGCAGATTGGCAACTGAAGTGCAAAAAGACAGTGTTTAGAGTTCTCTAAAACCTACTCTCCATTTCTAAAATATATAAAAATTTAAAAAGTAAGATTCTGATTTGTTCTTTGACCAAGCAGCCTTTTTGGTGTACATAAGATATAAGGGTTATAAAGGAATAACTATTTTTTTTTCTTTTCCTAACAATAAAACTTGTTTTAGAAATATTAATAAATATATAATACTTTATTAATTGGGAAATAAATCATTTTCTTTTCAATTTTAATTAGTTCCTTATGTATCTTAGAAATGAGACCTTTATCAGTGGAACATAATACAAATATATTTTCCCACAGTTAACTGTTTCCCTTTTAATCTTAGCTGGTTCAGATGTGTTTGTGGAAAAAGCTTTTAAATTTTAAATTAAATGAGGCTGTCTATTTTATCTTTTGTGATCTTCTCTATTCCTTATTTGGACATGAACTTTCACTCTATTCATAGAACCAAAATGTAAATTTATTCCCCTTTTTTCTAATTTGTTTATGATCTGACCTTTTTACATATACATTTGAACTTTATTTTGGTATAAGTTAGATGTTGGTCTAAATCTAATTTTAGCTATACTGTTTTCCCACTTTCCCAGATTATTTTTTAACCAAATATCACATCCTTTGATAAAAAAAAAAATTCTATCAGACTCCAGAGAGAGAGAGAACTAATGAACTCTGAGTGCAAATTAGATTATAGTTTTCTCCTATTCTCTTTTTGAAACTGTTCTTTTCTTCATTGTTATTTTTTGTGCCTAAATTACCAAGGTGTTGACTTTTTCTTTAAGATTTCCTTGGATTATTCTCATTTCTTTTTGCAGTTTTCCTCTACCTCACTTTTTTTTTGGTAAGATGACAAGCAATCATTTATTGTCATAATTTTCAGTTTTCTTTTAGATTTTGTTCTTTTTTCCCCTTTTTATTAATTAATTAATTTGTTTTTTTGTTTTTAACAATCACTTCCATAAGATTTTAAGTTCCAAATTTTTCCTCTTCTTTCCCGTCCCCCCAACCCAAGGAGGCATGCATTCTGAATACCCCTTCCCTCAAAATGTACTCCTTTTTATCTTTCCCACTTCTCTTATTCCTTTCCCCTTCTATTTTCCTATAGGGCAGGATAGATTTCTATACCTCATTGCCTGTATATCTTATTTCCCACTTGCATGTAATAACAATTTCTACCATTCATTTTTTAAAAATTGAGTTGCAAATTCTCTCCCTTCCTCCCTCCCCACCTACCTTCATTGAGAAGGCAAGCAATTTGATATATGTTACACAGGTGTCATCATGTAAAATACTTCCATAATAGTCATGTTATGAAAAACTAACTATATTTCCTTCCATTCTATCCCACTCCCCCATTTATTCTGTTCTCTCCTTTGACCCTATACCTCTTCAAAAGTGTTTTCTTCTGATTATCCTGTCCCCACAATCTGTACTTCCTTCTATGATCCCCACTCTCTTAGCCCCTTCCCCCCTATTTTCCTGTAGGGTAAAATAGATTTCCATATCCAATTGCATGTGTATGTTATTCCCACCTTAAGCCAAATCTGATAAGAGTAAGATTCACTCATTCCCTTTCACTTCCCGCCTCTTCCCCTCCACTGTGAAAGATTTTTCTTGCCTCTTTTATGTGGGATAATTTATCTCATTCTACCTCTCCCTTTGTCCTTCTCCCAGTACAATCTTCTCTCACCCCTTATTTTTATTTATTAGATATCATTCCTTCATATTCAACTCACCCTGTGCCTTCTGTGTATACATATCTATATATATCTATAGCTATCTATCTATCTATCTATCTATCTATCTATATACATATATATATACATATATACAGATAGATAGATAGATAGATAGATAGATAGATAGATAGACAGACAGACAGATAGATAGATAGATAGATAGATAGATAGATAGATAGATAGATAGATATAGATATATATATATATTCTGGTCTTTTCATCAAGAATACTTGAAAGTCCTCTATTTCACTGAATGTCCATTTTTCCCCCCTGAAGGATTATACTCAGTTTGGTGAGATAGGTGATTTTTGGTTGTAATCCTATCTCCTTTGATCTCCAGAATATCATATTCCAAGCCCTCCAATCTCTTAATGTAGAAGCTGCTAAATCTTGGGTTATTTTGATTGTGTTTCCACAATGCTTGAATTGTTTCTTTCTGGCTGCTTGTAATATTTTCTCCTTGACCTGGGAACTCTGGAATTTGACTACAATATTCCTAGGAGTTTTCCTTTGGGGATCTCTTTCAGGAAGTGATCCAGTGTGGAGGGTGTACTGTCCCAAGCTTCAGGGGTTTTGTACAGCTATTTTCTGAGATATTTCTAAGGACCTGTAAATTTTCAGTTCTTCCAAGGTGGTATTATCAAAGGAGATGTGTTTCCTCCTTTCCTATCCTGTGCTCTGGTCTACAAGTGACCACAAGCACTCTTTTCTGTCTTGGAGCTGTGAGAATGATTCCTTCTCCACCATTCTCACAAGCTTTACCTAGCCAGTGCTCTTCCTCAACCCAGGTCTGCCATCCAGAACTGTGACTCAGATCCAAGCATGGGCAAAGCAAAAGAATCCTGCCTTAGTACCAGCAAAGAGATCCCTGTAATCTGTCTCTGATCAGTCATTCAATCCACCGCCTTTGGGCTGATAACTTCATGAAGCAGCCACTGCCACCAGTTCCATGGACCTGCACCAGGGCTAGGGCTGGACCACAGTACTCTCTCACCCAGATCTGATAGACCTTCCTTACTGACCTTTTAAGTTGTCTTTGGTGTTTGTGGGTTAAGAAGTCTGGAAACTGCTACTACTTCTAGTGATTCAGTCCCTTGAGGCCTGCTCCATGTTTGCTGAGGCCCTGTCTTTGCGTGCACAGCCCATGCTGAGCTGCGCTCCTCTCAACAGACCTTTCCCATCAACCATCCAAGTTGTCTTGGGCTTGTTTCACTCTGTCTTTTTGTGGGTTCTGCTGCTCTAGAAATTGTTTAGAGTCATTTTTTACAGCTATTTGGAGGCATTTGGGGGAGAGCTTAAGCAAGTCACTGCTTTTACTCTGCCATCTAGGCCTCATTTGTTTTATTTTTAAAATACTTTTTGAGATCTTCCAGACCTGAGACCAATTTACATTTTTCTTTGAAGTTTTTCATGTAACTGCTTTGATTTCATTGGCTTCTAAGTTTATGTTTTGCTCCTCCCTGACAGCATAATAACTTTCTATAATCAGGTTCTTTTGTTGTTGCTGTTGTTGTTTGATCATTTTTCTAGTCTTTTTTTTTAACTTTTACTTTTATATTAAAGTTGGCCTCCTCTCCATGGGTAGAGGAGGCACTGTTTGAAGCCTCAGGTTTTTTATGTTGCTGGCATGTCAGTGGAATATATGAAGTACATAATACATGATAAAGTAAATGGACCATATTAATCTAGTTTTTGATAAATCTAAAGATCAAACTTTTGGGGTAAAAACTCACAATTTGACAAAAATTACTGGGAAAACTGGAAAGCAGTTTGACAGAGACTAAGCATGGACCAACATCCACACCATATACCAAGATAACTTTAAAATGGATACATTCTTTAGACAAAAAGTGCCTCTTTTACCATGATGTTAATTTCTTTTCAAAAATCTTTGTATCACTCCCAAATTTTTCTTCTGCCACTCTCTTTAACTCTTCTAAGAATTTTTATTGGGCTTGAATCAAATTAGTTTTTTTTTTTTTGTCAAGGCTTTTGTTGTAGCTGTGTTCACATTGTTGTCTTCCTCTATGTTTCTGTCTTGGTCTTCCCTGCCATTGCAATAGCTTTTTATGGTTATCATCATCACCATCATCATCATCTTCTTCTTCTTCTTCTTCTTCTTCCTTATTTTTCCATCCTATTTCTTGACTGTGAAATTTATGTTAAAGTTGGAATTTGCTCACCTAGGGGTGGGGAGGTGCTCTTGCAAGCTTCTGACTTTTTTTTTCTTAGTGAGGCAATAGGGGTTAAGTGACTTGCCCAAGGTCACACAGCTACTACTTGTCAAGTGTTTGGTCTGAGGCCGGATTTGAACTCAGGTACTCCTGACTTCAGGGCCAGTGCTCTGTCCACTGCACCACCTAGTTGCCCTAAGCTTCTGACTTTTTAATGTGTCTATTTTCTCAGCTAGTCTGAGAGTCTGCAAGTTTTTGGCACTTCCAAGGTGGGTGTGATACTGGGAGAAGTGAGGTTACTTCTCTCCTGATCTATGCTCAGGTATTTAACAAAGAGGGGGCCCTCCTCTCCTGAAGTCACAAGCATTATCACTCCTCTCTTCCTTGGAACTGCAACCAGGGCTCCTGTTCCCTTATGAATGACCATAAGCTCCTCTCTGCCATGAAACTGCAAAATAGAGCTGCTTATAGGCAATAGAGTCATCAATGAGCACCAGCTGCACCCAGTGTCAGCAGGAGGTCCAGTTGTCCAACCATCTTATCATTATCTCTGGGCTGAGATCTCCCAAAACTGCTGCTTTGTATATTTTTTTTCTTATTTTTGTTTTTTATTAAAATTTATTTATTTTCAGTTTTCAACATTTACTTCCACAAGATATTGAGTTGCAAATTTTCACCCCATCTCAGCCCTCCCCCCACCCCAAGGTGGTATGCATTCTGAATACCCATTTCCCTAGTCTGCCTTCCCTTCTATCTCTTCCCCTCTTTTCTTATCCCCTTCCCCTTCTATTTTCCTATAGGGCAGGATAGATTTCTGTACCCCATTTCCTGTATTTCTTATTTCCTAGTTGCATGTGAAAACATTTTTTTAAATATGTATTTTTAAAATTTTGACTTCCAAATTTTCTCCCTTCCTCCCTCCCCACCCACCCTCATTGAAAAGGTAAGCAACTCAATATAGGTTACACAGGTGCAGTTATGCAAAACACTTCCATACTAGTAGACATGCTGTGATAAACTAACTCTACTTCCCTTAATCCTATCCAGCCCCCCCCATTTATTTTATTCTTTCTTTTGATCCTGTCCCTACTCAGAAGTATTTGCTTCTGATTATCCCCTTTCCCAATCTGCCATCCTCTCTATCATCACCCTACTCTCTTGCCCCCCCCCCATTTTCCTGTAGGGTAAGACAGATTTCCATACCCAATTGAGTGTGTATGTTATTCCCTCCTTAAGTCAAATCCTATGAGAATAAAATTCACTCATTCCCTCTCACTTTCTCCATTTCCCTTCCACTGTATTTTTGTGAGATAGTTTACCCCATTCTACCTCTCTCTTTCTCTTTCTCCTAGTATATTCCTCTCTCACCTCTTAATTTTATTCTCCAGATATGACCCCTTCATCTTCAACTCACCCTGCGCCATCTATCTATCAATATATCTATCTGTATATATACATATAATTTATATATTATATGTGTATATATATATATGTGTATATATATATATATATACACATATAATTTTTTTTCCCTCCAACTATCCTAATACTGACAAAGGTCTCATGAGTTACAAATATCATCTTTCCATGCAGGAATGTAAACAGTTCAACCTTAATAAGTCTCTTGGGATTTCTCTTTCCTGTTTACCTCTTTATGTTCCACTTGAGTCTTGTATTTGAAAGTCAAATTTTCTATTCAGTTCTGGTCTTTTCATCAAGAATGCTTGAAAGTTGTTTATTTTACTGAATGACCATTTTTTATCCTGAAGATTATACTCAGTTTTGCTAGGTAGGTGATTCTTGGTTGTAATCCTGTCTCCTTTGCCCTCTGGAATATTAGATTCCATGCCCTGTGGTCTCTTAATGTAGAAGCTGCTAAATCTTGCGTTATGCTGATTGTGTTTCCACAATACTTGAATTGTTTTTTTCTGGCTGCTTGTAATATTTTCTCCTTGACCTGGGAACTCTGGAATTTGGCTACAATATTCCTAGGAGTTTTCCTTTGGGGATCTCGCTGGATTCTTCCAATTTCTATTTTGCCCTCTGATTCTAAAATATCAGGGCAACTTTCTTTGATAATTTCTTGAAAGATGATGTCTAGACTCTTTTTTTGATCATGACTTTGAGATAGTCCAATAATTTTAAAATTCTCTCTCCTGGATCTATTTTCCAGGTCAGTTGTTTTTCCAATGCGATATTTCACATTGTTTTCTAATTTTTCATTCTTTTGGATTTGTTTTACAGTGTCTTGATTTCTCATAAAGTCACTAGCTTCCAATTGCTCTAATCTGATTTTTAAGAAAGTATTTTCTTCAGTAATCTTTTGGACTTCCTTTTCCATTTGGCCAATTTTGCTTTTTAGGGCATTCTTCTCCTCATTGGCTTTTTGAACCTCTTTTGCCATTTGGGTTAGGCTAGTTTTTAAGTTGTTGTTTTTTTCAGTATTTTTTTGGATCTCCTTCAGCAAGCTATTTACTTGTTTTTCATGATTTTCTTGCATCACTCTCATTTCTCTTCCCAGTTTTTCCTGTACTTCTCTTACTTGCTTCTCAAAATCCCTTTTGAGCTCTTCCAAGGCCTGGAACTAATTCATATTTTTCTTAGAGGTTTTGAATGTAGGAGCTTTGACTTTGGTGTCTTCTTCTGGTTGTATGTTTTGATCTTCTTTGTCACCAATGTAAGATAATATAGTCTGACTCTTTTTGTGCTGCTTACTCATGATCCCAGCCAATTACTTGAGTTTTAAACTCTTTGTTAAAGTAAGAGTCTGCTTCCAATGTGGAGAATATACTGTCCCAAGCTTTGGGGGCTTGTACAGCTTTTCAGAGCTACTTCTAGGGACCTGTAAATTTTCAGTTCTTCCAAGGTAGTATGATAAGAGGGGAGGTGTTTCCCCATCCACTGCCACAACAAGCTCCACCATGCCAGCACTCCTCCTCACTCCAGAACCCTCCCCTCAGAACTGTGACCCAGAGCTAAGCACGTGCATAGCAAGAGATTCCTGCCTCATCACAAAGAGATCCCTGCAATCACCATCAGATCAGCCACTTGATTCCCCCTCAGTCTGTGAGCCAGGAGCTCAGGAGGGAGCTGCCGCCACACTTGGGCCTTGCAACTAAGACCTAGCTTCTCTCTCACTGAAGAAACAGATTTTCCCACTGACCTTCTAAGTTGTCTTTGGCATTCATGGGTTGAGAAGTCTGGAAACTGCCACAGCTGCCCGTGATTCAGTCCTCTGAGGCCTGCTCCAGGTTTACTGCGGCCTGCATGCTCATGCAGAACTGCGCTGCTTTCCCCGCCCGGCGCGATATACCTTTCTGACCAACCATCCAGGTTGTCTTGGGCTGGAAATTTGCTTTACTCTGTCTTTTTGTGGGTTCTGCTACTTTAGAATTTGTTTAGAGCCATTTTTTTTACAGGTTATTTGGAGGGGTTTGGGGAAGAACTCAAGCAAGTCACTGTTTTCACTCTGCCATCTTGGCTCCACCCCCTGCTGCTTCTTATGTTGCATTTACTATTAAGGGCACCACTGCTGGTGGGGAATATTGCAACAGTTCAGCAGAGTTGCTTCCTCTTCTCTGCCATTTTCCCATGCCAAGGTTTTAAGACTCTGATCCATCAGCAGAGCCCTGAGGAGTGACCAAGATGCAATCCAGGAGTGGATTGACCCCTCACAGCCATAATGCTAAGTCCTGAAAAAAAGAGAATAATATAGCCATTGGCTACATCAAAATTGGAAATGAATTTGGTGAGCTAATACTTCATAGCAACTGCTTTAAATTTGATCCTTTGTAGACAATTTCTGTTAAAAAAAAAAAGACCCAAGCTTTCTTGGCCCTTAACAGTTGAGAAAGAAACCTTGATAGAATATGCTTCTGGGTACCATTTTAATTTAACTTTTAATATATCTTTCTGCTTCTAGCTAGACTGAAAATATATTTTTAAAGACCTATGCATCTATCTAGATTATTCTTCCAATTCCAACTAGAAAGCTCAAAGCAAAAATGTTCATAAAATTGGGAAATGAAGTTAACTATACTTATTCACTCTAATCAAGAGTTTGACTCAAGGTCTAAGGGCTTGCCATTCTTTATTCTAATCTAGTTCACCCTTACCGAATATACATGGCTGACCCAAGGTAAAATTTTGTAATATTTAATTTTGTCTTTTTCTTCTTCCTCTTCCTCCCCTACCTTGTTCTGCCCGAAACCCTGATCTATTCTGTCCCCTTTGCAATGAACACAACACACTCATTGTTTCCAGGCTGTCTGAAGTCCTAATTTAATGCTACACTCATGACTACTTTTCTCCTTGCTATGGAGCCTTGTACTATAAATGTCTATTGCCACCCCCCCCACACACACACATACACACTAAAGAATGAAATTCTCTAAAGTTTCTTCCCATTAGTGCCCATAAAAACTCCAATTCTCTTAATGTAATCACTTTTGATTGGGTATTTGGAGGAAACCAAACTTAATTTATCCTAAAGTAATTCTCATTAAACTTAGATATATAAATTAAAAAAAGAAAAAATTAAACAAAAACAAACAAGAAGAAAAAAAACTTTTACTTGATAACCCAAATGAAACTTTTATTTTGGCATTATGGGGAGCGTGACCATGATTAACCAATGTGAATAAGATATTTGGTGTAGAAGAATATTCCTGGAATCTCTCAAATCACTTTATACTGGTAACTATCTACTTTCCATATTAGGTTAACCCTGTGCTTGTATGTGATATTGTGGTTTACCAAGACAATAAGTTGCATACATTGGACAAGAATAGATGAATTGTCTCTTCATCATTGGAAAGAACATTGACATTAATGAGATCACAAATCCATTGGCATATTTTAGATGACTTTCCAAAAATACCATTATGATATATTATCAAAAGCAAATGGAATCATTTGTGCAGGTAGAGGGATTTGCCTTAATAAGGAATAAAGCCACTTATCATGTGAGAACAGGGTGAAGGAGAAAAAGAAGTAGAAACAAGATGAGGAAGAGGGGAAAAGATAGAGTTCATGTTTAGTGGCTTCATTTTTTTTTTCCTGTGAAATAAATGTGAGGCACAGTTCTCAGATGAGAGAATTATGGGATCAGATATCATGAAAATTTTGAGGAGCAATTAAAAGGCTCTGGAAGAACAACTGTGGAGAGTGGGATATAGAGTTGCTAATGGAGGTATAGTAGGATTATTTAGTGGCAATGAGGGCTCAATTGAGGTGGTGTAATATATGTTTGTAATGGATCCACATAGAGTAGATGTTTGATTTACTCCATCTTTACTCAGCAGATCATCTGTAGGAGCAAAGATGATAAATGGTGGGAGTAGTCCAAGGCTAAGGTTTAGGTGGGCATAATTAACAATATGGTAAGGGAACTTGGGCTTCAAGGGAGGACAATTTAGAGTTTAACTGGTTCACCAAGGGGTCAAGGTAGAGTGAAGAGGAGAGAGTGGAGTGGCTAGTGCAGGTGAGATGGTCTGCGAGAGAATATAGGGGTCAAGGATTGGACATCACAGTGTAGATAGAGAGTAGGTTTTGTAAGGGAAGGCAAAAGGAGGAGTGGAACACCAATAGATTAATGTCAGATATAGGGCTTTGGAATTCTTAAACATAGAGCTGGTATACTTGTAGGTGATGGAAAGATCAAGAATACGACCATTTATTGTTAGTAACTGGTTAGTTTTTTGCTTGTGTGTGTTGCAAGTGAAATTTGAATAACCACCTGCTGGGAATATTGCAGAGGAAATTATGGGTCAGGTACAGGTTGAATTAAGTGGATTCTGAAATTTCTTCCTGTTCTGTGATTGGAAGAACTGAAAATGCAGCATTACAGAATGAGATATCATTTTAGGTCATGATTAATGTGGGAATGCTTTTTGCTAAGTTATACAGCTATGTATTGAGAACTTTATGTTTTTTTTTGTTTTATTTATTTCTATTTTAGCTATATGAGTGGCAGAGTTAGGAATAGAATTTTTTTCTTAAATTCTTGATAACTGAAAAAAGATTAAAATGTGGCATACTTTTATGTGGAATACAGAATATGCCCAAGCAAAACAACCTCATCAATTTAGTGTCACTTAACTCAAAGTATTCTGAATAGTGTGAAAAGGACCAAAGTGGAATAATAGAGGGCTGGCAGTGGAGTGAGAGAACATTGGATCTCATTGTGCTACTTCTGTAATATACTGCCTGAGTGACCTTGTACAAGGCATGTGACTTCTCAGTGTACCAAGCTATTCTCTAAGAATATAAATTTCAGTACAGATACCAATTTACATTGGCACAAGAAGCTTTCTAATTTGAAGTCCCTTGTGTGAACAAAATAATAGTTCCAACCATTAATAAACAAATAAAATAATTCCAAGTAGAACTGTCTTCAGTTTTATTATGTAAGACTCTCCCAGTAAAGCAGATATTCTCTTTGCAACTTCAATAGATCCATAATCTTTTCAATGTGGGCACTCTTTCCACTTGAGACAACACAATTTTTTTTTTCAACCCTTTTTGTCTAGCATACGTTTCTTGTCCATATATTCCTCTTGATTCTTTATAGAAGATCCATTCCACTCATTGGAGACCTTCTTTTAGTACTTTTAATATTAAATGATTGCCATTAGAGTATTCAAGCCATACTCTATGAACTCTTGGTCAAACTACATGAACATATCAACCATCACAATGTTGATGCTGGTCATGTGTGACTTCAGTGATGTACATATTCCAGGAAATGATAAATCAGTCTGTATAGAGCGGGGAGAAACCAGAAGGCTAAAATACTAAATGAAGGTGTTGCCTTAGAGTTTATAGCTGACCCAGTATATAAAAGATATCATCTCTTTCAACAGTATTTGAGCTAGAAAACTTAGCTATAAAAATAGAAGAGACAATTTATTTCAGAGATGTAATTAAAGGAAAAAGAAAAAAACATTTGCCAAAGAATTTATTTTCAGCAGCAGCAACAGCTTATTCGTGAGAAGTTGTTAGTGAGTAAGATCTCTTATTTATTTTATCTTTACTAATTCTGCAATTTTATTCTTTAACTCCTATAGAGGTAATTACAGACTAGTTTAGTATTATTAGAAATTTATAATCCCCTTAATGTTTTCTAGTCTCTAGCTTTCTCTATCCCCAGATAACTGCCTCTAAGATCAGTAGATTTTATTTTTTAATCACTTCCCCTGTAATAAGCCAGCAATTTCAGTGTTTGACTAATACTGCCTTTAGAGAGAAACCTGGAGACACAAATTACAAAAGCATAATACAATCCCTTAAATGGTGGGGTGTCAGTCATTCCTTCTATTAGAGCCTCTTTTCTTCTGCCAGCTTTCACTTACAAATAAGTACTTAACCTTCCAGACTTTGCTCTCTTTTTCTTTGCTATTGGTTTATTTTCTTTAGTCAAGCAATAACACTTATTGAACTCCCACTGCGTGTTGAGCTCATTGCTAAGTGCTTTAGGGGAATATAAAGTAACCAAGAGACATATTCCCTTTTTTCAAGGAGTCTACAATTTAGGGAGCAATGTACAATATAAACACATGCAAATAGTTAATAGAAAACAAGCAGATGAGTGAAAATCAGTCAAAAAGTACAAAAATGCTGAGGGCACATAGAGCAAAGGAAATAATTAGAAGTACTTTGTGAACAATGAATCACAGGATCACAGAAGTTAAAATGAATAATTTTATTACATAAAATTTATTTTTTTTACAAATGAATGTGATACAACCAAAATTGGAAGGGAAACAGATAACTACAAACAATATTTGCAGCAAGTTTCTCTGGTAATGATCTAATTTCCAAACATATGAAGTTGCTTCAAATTGATAATAAGAACCTTTCCCAAACTGATAAAAAGTCAAAGGGAGTTCTCCAAGGTGGAATAAAGTAATTAAACTTTATTTTTTCCAAATCACTAATAATTAGGGAAATGTAAATTAAGGCAACACTGAGATTTCAACTCAGTCCTGTCACATTGGCAAAAATAACAAAAAAAGGAAAATGACGTTTTGAAGTTTCTGTGGAAAAACAGGTGCAGTAACGTAGTGTTGATGGAGTTGTGAATTGGCATAGCTATTTTGGAAAGTATTTGAGACTATGCCCCCAAAGTTGCTAAACTGTATATATTCTTTGACCCAGTAATACCACAACCAGGCTTATAACCCAAAAGGATCAAGGAAAGAGGGAAAAAAAGGTTGTTACATACAAAAGTATTTATAATAACTCTTTTTGTAGTAGCAAAGATCTGGAAAATAAGGTAAGGGGTGCCCAGCAATTGGGGAGAAGCTGAATCAATTACAGTATATGAATATAATGGAATGGTATTATACTGTGAGTGATAATGAAGGTGGTGGTTTAGAGAAACCTGGGCATATACACAGAGTGTGAAGAGTGAAGTGAGGAGAACCAGAAGAATCATCTATATAATAACAAAACATTGTAAAGATGAAATACTTTTGTAACTTTGGAAAACTTAAGAAATCTGATAATAAAATGACCAACTAGGATTCTAGAAAATTGTTTATGAAATATGCTACCAGCCTTCTGACAGAGAGATGATGATGGACTGTAATATACATGTTTTGAATGTGGCTAACAAAGGAATCTCTTTTGATGGACTATGCGTATCTATTATGAGGGTTTTAATGTTCTTTTTCATCATTTTTCTAAGAAAGGAAAGTGGGAGTGAGAGAAAATAGTTCTTTAAAGTAAAAAAATAGGAAGTTTAATTTAATAAATTATTTGATGGTTTTATTTGGTAAGGATTGCTGATGAGAATTGTTGGTGAGATTTTATTTTTATTATTTATTGGTGAATAATGATAAGAAAGTGGGGGAACAGGTTGTGACAGATAAAGTAGGCACATAAATGATGGGCTTCTGGGTATAGGAACATGAAAACTTAGCTAATATTTATATAGTACTTTAAGGTTCACGAAACACTTTACATGTATTAACTCATTCGATTCTTACCATAATCCTGTGAAACAAGTACTATTATAATTATACCCATTTTGCAGATAAAGAAAATGAGGTACAGTGAAGTTAGGTGACTTGACAGGTTCACACTATTGATAAGTGTCTGAGGTAGGATTTAAACTCAGGTCTTCATGACTCCAAGTCCTATACTCTTTTTACTGAGCCACATAGTTGTAACAGTAACTAACTATTTGGATTTGATGAACCAAATGCTCATAAATCACTAAAATTCTCAGGCAGCGGGAATACTACAGCATATTTTCCCCTTCACTAAATATAATGGGTATTAAATCAAGATCTGTTTTTGATAATGTTGATAATCTGATTATTGAGACAATATTTTCCCCATACAAAACACCTTTTTCCCTCTCTTCTCTTCGTTCAGCTCTTTCCCTTTCACAATAGACTCTCAAAAATATTTTAAGAAAATTATTCTCTAATACTTATTACCTATGTGACCTTGGGTATGCCACTGCTTTAGTTTCCTTGTCTATTACATAAGAGAAGGGATTAGGCAAGTTTATGTCTAAGGCTCTTGTTGTTTCTTAAGTCTGTTCTTGCTACCATAATAATTTCTGTCTTTCAAGGTTAAATGTACACACACACACACACACGTATATATGACATATCTGTGTATGTGTTTATGTGTATATATACATACATATATACACATGCATATACATACACACATATATATAGTGTGTATGTGTACACATACATACACTTATATACACACATATTCAAATAATTACTCGTTTTGAACAAATACTTATTTCCCATATTTTTCATTTTCTATTGATTTTCTTCAGTTGTCTAAGATATCTAATTTATTTCAGCAAATCATTATCATTTAAAATCAATCAATTATCAAACAGATAAAGCTTTCTATGTGCAAAGCATACTAATACAAAAAAAAAGCAAATACAGCCCTTGCTCTCAAGGAGCTTATATTCTAACGAGGGAGACACCATAAACAAATCAGAATAGACAAGATAAATAGAAGGAAGAGGGAAGATAACTTAAGGGGAATGCACTAGAAGCAGGGGGACCAAGAAAAACAGGGAAGAGGAAGTGTATCGCTGAGTCTTGAAAGAAGCTGGGGGATCTTAGAGTCAGATGTTGGAAGTGAGAGACTTCCAGGTCTGAGGAATAGCCAATGCTAAGGTACATTTAATTTAGGGGTTGTGTGTACTCACCTTATTCCAACTTAAAGGATCATAGGATTAAAGGGTAAAGGGTTACTGTATTTCATATATAATTTAGTCTACTTTATCAGTTCCCATAGAAGTAATAACAAACACTTTGTTTGATGTCACAGTGCTAGGAAGTACTACAACTAGGATTTGAACCCTAGCCTTCTAACTTCATATTTCTTTTCTACATTTGGTACATCTAAATTAGTCACCTTCATTTGTGTCCTGTACAAAGCATAAATATTTCCACAAATTTCACTGTACTGGTTTAGATCCTTATTTCAAATTCATCCTCAGGCACATATTGGTTATGTCATTTGGAAGTCACTTGATCTCTGCCTCTATTTCCTCATCTGTAAAATGGAAATAATAATAACGCCTACTTACCAAGATTTTTTTTTCTGACAGTAAAAGAAACTCTATTTTAAAAGTAGTTTACAACCCATAAAACCCCACATGATTACTAGTTACTATTATTTTATATTTATATTATGATTGCTATTATTACTAGTGTATACATTGTAGATATTAAGTAGTTGATTATTGTTAAAAATATGTCTTTCAGAAATATTAGATTTTGAGGCAGGTGAATAGTGTCTTTATTCCATAAAAAAACCCATAGGTGTTTAATAATTTGCCAAGATTGCATGGAAGATTGATAAAAATCCTAGAATCAGTACTATTTCTAAACCACTGAGTGACAGCCTGTAAACTACATACAGTGATGTAAAAAATGTCATATTTCATTTAAAATCCTTTCCAATCACTATATCCTAATCATAACATTGTGTATCTTTGATTTAGAGTACTCAATAGTCTCTTTGTAATTTGCTGTGACCTCACTTCTTCCATCTTGTTTTACATCTGCTACTGTGTTTTCCAAGTACTCCTGAGCACTGGTTTGGAATTTCTCCTAATTTCAGCTCATCTTACCTTGACTTTGGTCAAGGAAATGCTTTCAGACACCACCACCCCCAAATTCCACTCCCCACTTTTTAGAACTGCAACCTGATTTGAGCTTGATGGGAAGATAAAAATCAAGAAGATTCTCAGGTCCCTTTCAACCTCAAACACAGTTCTTCAAGCATCAAAGTTTTTCATTTCATTTTTCAATGAATTTTTGGACTTTTTTATTTCAGTCCAGAATTAAAAGTCTAAGTTACAATATAGTTAAAGTGGCTTCCAATATTTCTGGTCTTTCCAGAAGAAACTACTTGAAAGACTTTGACAGAAAACTTGGGAAGCATCCCAACTCAACACTGTGTAGTAGTGGGTGTGAATAATTCAGGTAAAGTTTGAATAATCATATGTACTTTTCAGTGTTTAGAGAAACTAATCTAATCTCTTAGAAATTTTTAGATTTCCATAAGTTGTTTCTGAAATAGAGCATATGAAATAAGAAGTTAAGAAATGGGGGGCAGCTAGGTGGCACAGTGGATGGAGCACCAGCCCTGAAGTCAGTAGGACCTAAGTTCAAATCTGGGCTCAGACCAAACATTTGACACTTACTAGCTGTGTGAGCTTGGGCAAGTTACTTAACCCCAGTTGCCTAAAAAAAAAAAAAGTTAAGAAATGGATTCACCTAATGAGCCTTTACTGAGCTAACATTTCTAAGGAAATTTTGGAAATTATTTAAAAATGGCTTCATTCTTCCAAAGACTTTTTTGGGGGGTTTGATTATTTTCCATTAATCATCTTTTTGAGACATATTGGAACACATAAGTTAGTTCCCAGTAATTATCCTGGCTCTGAGCAAATTTCTTGACCTCTCTTATCCTCAGTTTGTTCATCTCTAAATGGAGATAAAATAGTACTTACCTCATAGATTTGTAAAGTTGATCAAATGAGATAATACCTGTAAAATATGTAATAATTAAACTGGATATAAATGATAGCCATTATTACTTGTTTCTTTAGGGCAGGGTCATATTTTACTTTTGCTTTGTATTGCTAGTGAGTGGCAAATGGCAGACAGTTAATAAATCTATATTGTTTGGTCAATTGATTTCTACATGAGGTAAAGTGACTTGCCAAAAGTTACACTGACAATATCTAAATATGAACTCTGACCTCAGAACCAGTTTTCTGTCCACTTTTTCAAGGAGCTTTAAAAGGAAAATAGCTATAAAAAAAAAGCATGATATAATGTTTTATTTTTTTTTTCATGGAAGAAGTTCTAAAACAAATTTGAGGGCATGCAAACTTTATATTGGATCATATATCCCTGCTCAATATCCTGTGAGATATTAAAAGAAAAATAAGTCACCTTTGGTTTTTAGATGAAAAACCTGAGTGGCAGAGATATTTAGTACTCTATGGCAAGTGACTAATACAGCATGGAGGAGGATCAAGACCTCCTAGACACTCATTCTATTCTTGTACCTCTAATGAAGAACCTAATGTAGCATAGGGCATCTCCCAAAAGTGGGGGGGAATTATTTAAAACATAAGAATTTCAAATTGATATTTATTTCTTCCTTAATCTAATTTTAGTGTCAAACTTGAAAACTGCTATCACTGAAGCATATCATGAATATGTAAAAATTATCATTTTATCCAAAGTCACCATGATTGTGCTTTGTTTATTCCCCTTTTTTGCCCCACTCAAATAATATTAAATCAAAGCCAGGGAAGCACATATTTGGTTTCATTGTCACTATGGCTTTCAAAAAGATTATGATACAATTGTTGCTAATTTAATTTCTGTGGCAAATGAATATTTCAGAAGCACAAAGATCAAAGTCTTGGGGTTCTAACAGTAACCACAACAATGTCAACCAACAGCAACAGCAACAACTAACATACAGTGTTTTAAGATATGCAAAGTATTTTACATATATTATCCCATTTGACCTCAATTTGAATGCACCTCCTCAAATTCCTAGCTTTTTAATAACAGGATTCAGTTTCCTTCCTGTTAATCACAGTGATGATAAGTGACTGGGGACTTGATGGGGCTGGTAAAGTCACTGGGAAGATAAGTTAGGAGCTCTTCATGAAAGAATTTACTGCACTAAGATACAGTTAATCTTTATAATTTGGTGTTGAATTGATTGCCATTTTGTTGTCAGGTCACCTGTAATGACTCAATTCTCAAGCATGCCCTCAGGGCATGTGAAGGCTTCAAACATATCCCCAACTGCATTTCTGATTATGGTGGTGTCTCAAGTACACCCCCCACATCTGAAATGTAACCTTGGACAGAGGACTGAGTCCAGGGTGCCAGGAGTGGCACCAACAGCTTCCACATGATTCCAAATGAATAGATACATTCTTCCCTCAGCTTGGCTCTATTCTGGTTTATGCCTCTGAGCAGAGGTAGAAATACATCAACTTCAGATAAATTACTTGTCAAGTGCCCCCCAAAATACAGCTACACCTATTCTCAAATATCTAGTCTTCTCTGGGTCTTCTACTGTCTTACTTTAAAGGAAGCCCAACTGCCTAAAGGCATACAAGTTGCTGGATGTTTCAAATCCAATAATAGCCATTTTACTTCCATAGACAGCCCAAGAAGTACTCTGTTGGTTAAATGGAATATAACTGCTTGTGTTCTAGTCAATCTTCTAGTCTTAAGTTGAACAAGCCAGCTGTTAACCTTAATCATGATGCTGAGCACTTTCCTACTAAAAATGGCAGCAATAAAACAATGAAAAAAAATAATTCTGTTAATTTCTCACACTGACAATCATCATAAGGACATTCAGGCATAATTTACTTAGATATTGGATTTATTCAATTCATTTTCAGCCAACAACCATTTAATAAGCAAATACAATGTGAAAGGCACGGGCCAGGTGCAGGGAATACAAATACATCATTATGTAGTACAAAGAATAGATTTAAAGTCAGGAAAACTGAGGTCAAAGTTGTCTCTGGAAGTTAATTTCTGTGTGATCTTGGGTGAGTCACAATTTTTTTTGTCAGTTTCTTCTTTCACAAAAAAAATATATTTGGATTAAATTACCTGTCTAAGGTGGCTTCCAGTTCTAAGTAAGTGAACCTTAGATAAAAAGTGACTGCTCTCAATAAAATTCTGTGACTGGGAAAGCTATTTATACACTGTCAACCATGGTGCAAGGATGTTGTGATAAGGGCAAGAATGAGGGCCCACTAAAATTATATGAGGAGTTAAAAGGAGAGTTCATTTTCATCTGGGTTAATTAGGAAAAGATTTGTTGTACTTGAGTTGAGTTGTGAAGAAAAAGAGTCTTCAACAGCAGATCTAAAGCAGAGGAGGCCATTTCAAACATGAGGGATGATTTGAACAAGAAGCATACAGAGGAGAGAGCAAGGTAAAAGCAAATAATAGGGAATAGTATAATATAGCCATTTACCTTAACAACAAAAATGTTTCTTTTTAAATTTCATTACAATTCTACAAAGTAAAGGGAAAAGAACTTTAAAGCTAAAATAGTTTTAGTATAATTGGGGAAAATTCAAATTTCTTTTTTTTTGGTGACTAGAAACTGAAAAGATTCATGAACAGGTATAGAAGGAGGTAAGAAATGAAGCATGAAATATTAAAAATGTCATCAGTAATTAATGTACATACCATAAATATAGAATATGTGCATGAACTCCATGAGAAGGATGATTAAGTGCCTAACTGACCAACATAGTTTTAATTGCTAATGGCTGGCATATGAGCATGTTAGCAAGGTAAATCAAAGAACAATAACACTGAGAACACTAGCTTAGAAGAGGCATTGCTCAGTGTTTTTAGAAGACTAAGAAAATAGAATTGCAGTGAAGAGTTTATTACTAGAATTTGCAGATGTATTTTCAGGGACATCAAATGAGAAAGACAGATGGACAGACTGACACTGGTAACTTTGTTAATTTTATCCACAAAAGGTAGGAACGATATAAGATTGTTGCTTTCTGTTTTATTTTAATAATATTTTTCCAAATTACATGTCAAGACAATTTTTAGCATTCATTTTTACAAGATTTTGAGTTCCAAATTTTTTTGCCTTCCTCTTTAATCTTCCTTCTTCCAAAAATGGTAGGCATTTTGATATAGGTTATATGTGTGCTATCATGTAAAATATATTTCTATGTTAATCACAGCAGTGAAAGAAGAAACAGATCAAAAGAAAAAAACATGAAAAAGAATAAATTAAGGGAAAATATATATTTCAATCTATATTCAGCGTCCATCAGTTCTTAATCTGGATGTGGAGAGCATTGTCCTTCATGAGTCATTTGTACTTGTCTTGGATCACTGTGTTGCTGAGAAGAGCTGAGTCATTCATAGTTGATCATCACACAATGTTGGTGATACTTGGTACAGTGTTTTCCTGGTTCTGCTCATTTCACTTTGCATCAGTTTACACAAGTCTTTCTGGTTTTTCTGAAAACCACCTGTTCATAATTTCTTATCACACAATACTATTCCAATATATCCATATACCACAGCTTGTGCAGCTATTCCCCAATTGATGGGCATCCTCTCAATGTCAAATATTTTGCCACCATGAAAATGGCTGCTATAAATATTTTTACATATATAGATTCTTTTCCATTTTTTATGATCCCTCTAGGATACAGAACTAGTAAAGGTATTGCTAAATCAAAGGTATGCATAGTTTGGTTGCCCTTTGGGTATAGGTCCAAATTACTTTCCAGAATGGGTTGGATTGGTTCACATCTCCAACAACAGTGCATTAGTGTCCCAATTTTCCTACATCCTCTCCAACATTTATCATTTTCCTGTTGTTGTTTTTTATTGTCATATTAGCCTATCTGATAGGTGTGAGATGGTACCTCTGAGTTATTTTAATTTGCATTTCTCTAATCTAAAGTAATTTAGAGCACTTCTTCATATGCCTATGGATAGATTTGATTTCTTCATCTTAAAGCAGCATGTTCATTTTCTTTGACCATTTAACAATTGGAGAATGGCTTGTATTCTTCTAAATTTGACTCAGTTCTCTATATATTTGAGAAATGAGGCATTTAACAGAGTCACTTGCTGTAAAGATTGTTTCTCAGTTTTCTGCTTTCCTTCTAATCTTCATTGCATTGGTTTTGTTCATACAAAAGCTTTTTAATTTAATATAATCAAAATTTTCTGTTTTACATTTTGTAGTAGTCTGTGTCCCTTGTTTGGTCATGAATTCTTCCCCCTCCCATAGACCTAACAGGTAGATGATTCCTTATTCTTTTAATTTGCTAATGGTGTCAAATTTTTTTGTCTAAATTATGCACCCATTTTGATCTTATCTTGGCATACAGTGTGAGATGTTTGTCTATACCTATTTTTCATCCTATTGTTTTCCAGTTTTCATAGCAGTTTTTGTCAAATGATGAGTTCTTATCCCAAAAGCTGGGGTCTTTGGGTTTATCAAACACTATATTACTATGGTCATTGACTACTGTGTCTTATGTACCTGATCTATTCCCCTGATTCACAATTTCCTAGCCAGTACCAGATACTTTTGATGATTTCTACTTTATAATATAGTTTTAAATCTGGTGTTGCTAGGCCATCTTCCTTTGTAATTTTTTTTATTAATTCCCTTACATTCTTGACCTTTTGTTCTTCCAGATGAATTTTGTTGTTATTTTTTCTAGCTCTTTAAAATATGTTTGGTAGTTTGGTATGGCACTGAATAAGTAAATTAATTTAAATTGAATTATCATTTTTATTATATTAGCTTGGCTTACCCATGAGCAATTGATATTTTTCCAGTTACTTAGATCTGACTCTATTTGTGTGAAGTGTGTTTTGTAATTGTAATATAGTTACTGAATTTGTCTTGAGAGGTAGATGGCCAAGTATTTTTTATTGTTTACAGTTATTTTAAATGAAATTTCTCTTTCTATCTCTTGCTGCAGGGCTTTGTTGGTCATATGAAGAAATGCTGATGATTTATGTGGGTTTATCGTGTATTCTGCAACTGTGATGAAGTTGTTAATTAGTTAAGCAAGCTTTTAGCTAATTCTCTTGGGTTCCCTAATTATACCATCATATTATCTGCAGAGAGTAATAATTTTGTTTCTTCATTGCTTATTCTAATTACTTTGATTTCTTTTTCTTTTCTTATTGCTATGGCTAACATTTTTGTACTTTCTTGAATAATAGTGGCGATAATATGCATCCTTCCTTCACCCCTGACCTTACTGTGAAGTCTTCTAGCTTATCCACACTATAGATAATACTTGATGATAGTTTTAGATAGATACTGCTTATCATTGTAAGGAATACTCCCTTTATTCCATTCTCTCTTGTTTTAATTAGGAATGACTGCTATATTTTGTCAAAAGCTTTTCCGGCATCTATTGAGATAATCATGTGTATATATATATATTATATATATATAATATATGTATATATATAATATACATATACACACACACACACACACACATACATATATGTTTTGTCACTGATATTGTTAATTATGTTGGTTTTTTTAAATATTGAGCCAGCTCTACACTCCTGGTATAAATACCACCTGGTCATAGATTGTAATCTTTGTGATACATTGCTGTAATCACCTTGTTATTATTTTGTTCAAAATTTTTACATTGGTATTCATTAGGGAAATTGGCCTATAATTTTCTTTCTCTGTTTTAGCTCTTCCTGGTTTAAGTATCAGCACAATATTTGTGTCACAAAAGGAGTTTGGTAGGACTCCTCCTATTTTCCAAATACTTTATATAGTATTTGAATTAATTATTCTTTAAATGTTTAGTAGAATTCACTTGTGAACTCATTTTTCCTAGGAAGCCTATTTGTGGTTTGTTCAATTTTTTTTTTAAAATGAGATTGTTTTGGCATTCGGTTTCCTGATCTATTAATCTAGGGAATTTGTATTTCTGCATATATTCATTGCTTGGATTGTCAGATGTATTGGCATGTAATAGGGCAAAATACTTCCTAATGATTAATTTTTTCTTCATTGGTAGTAATTTCACCTTTTCATCTATGATACTGCATATTTGTTTTTCTTCTTTCTTTTTTTAATCAAATTAAGCAATAACTTTTCTATTTTATTGTTTTTTCTCATAAAATCATCTCATAGATTTAATTGTTAGCTCATTTTTTTCTTTCAATCTTATTCATCTCACCTTTAGTTTTCAGGATTTCCAATTTGGTGGTCAATTAGGGATTCTTAATCTTTTTTTAGTTGTTTTTTTTTTTAGTTTCACGCTCAATATATTAAACTGTTCTTTTTTCCATTTTGTTGATGTAAGAATTTAGAGAAATAAATTTTTCCTTAAGTACTGCTTTGGCTGCATCCCATAAATTTTGTCTTATTGTTGTCATTCTCTATAATGAAATTATTGATTGTTTCTATGATTTGCTCTTTGACCCACTTATCCTTTAAGATTAGATTATTTGGTTTCCAATTAATTTTTAATCCAGATTTCCACTGTCATGTGTTGAATGTAGTTTTTATTGCCTTATGATTTGAAAAGAATACATTGACTGTTTCTGCCTTTTTATATTTTATTTTGATGTTTTTACGTCCTATTACATGGCTAGTTTTTGTGTAGTTGCAATGTGCTGTTGTAAAAAAAGGTATATTGCTTTCTGTTCCCATTCAGTTTATTCAAAGATCTGCCATATCTAAGTTTTCTAACATTCTTTTCAACTCCTTAGTTTCTTTGTTTATTTTTTTGTTTGGATTTATTGAGTTCTGAGAGGGGAGAGTTGAAGTCTCCCACTAGTATAGTTTTTGCTGTTTATTTCTTCCTGTAATTCACTTAACTTCTCCTTTAAAATTCGGATTCTATACCATTTATTGCATATGTGTTTGGTATTGATATTACTTCATCTCTATGGTACCTTTTCGCAACATGTAGTTTCCTTCTTTGTCTCTTTTAATTAGGTCTATTTTTGCTTTTGCCTTGTCTGAGATCGATATTGCTACTCCTGTTTTCTTTTTCTTTACTTCAGCTGAAGTATAATAGATTCTGCTCCAGCCCCTTACCTTTACTGTGTGTGTGTGTGTGTGTGTGTGTGCATGCGCATGAGCATTTCAAGCTGTTTCTTGTAAACAACATTTTGTATGTTTCTGGTTTTTGATCTGTTTTGCCTCTTCCATTTTATGGGAGAGTTCATTTCATTCACATTCACAGTTATGATTACTACCTGTGTCTTTCCCTTCATCCTATTCTTCTTCCTGTTTGTCCTCTCTTTCCTTTCATTTTCCCATCTCACCAGTGTTTTCCTTCTGTCTACTACTTCCTCTGATCTGCCTTCCCTTCTGTCAGTCCCTCTCCCCACTTCACTGAATCTCCTCCCAATCTACTTCCAGGTTGGGTAAGACAGATTTCTGTATTCAACTGTGTACATTATTCCCTATTAGAGCCAATACTGATGAGAGTAAGTTTCAAGTGATGCCCATCACCTACCCTCTCATTTTCTCCCTCCACTGTAATTGGTCTTTCTCACCTCTTTATGTGAGATAATTTACCCCATTCTATCTCTCCCTTTCTTCTGGACCCAATATACTCCTCTTTCTCATTCCTTAATTTTTTTTCTCATTCCCTCAATTTCACATTATACTCATACCCTCTGTGTAGGTATATTGCTTCTAGCTGTACTATTAGTAATATAATTTTTAAGAATTACAAGTATCATCTTCCTGTGTAGCAATGTAAATATTTTAACTCTATTGAATCCCTTTATGTTTTCTTTTCCCTTTTTACCTGTTTATACTTCTCTTGTGTCTTAATATTGAAGATCACATTTTTGGTTTACTTCTGGCAGTCTCCTTATGAAGGCTTAAAATCCTTCTATTTCATTGAATGACCATTTTTCCCCTTGGAATATTATGCTTAATTTTTCTGGTTAGGTGATTCTTGTTTGTAGTCCTAGTTCCTTTCCCTTCCAGAATAGCATGTTCCATGACCTCCAAACTTTTAATTTGCAACTGCCAAGTCCTCTCTAATCCTGATTGTTATTCTCCAACATTTGATTTTTCTTCTGTCCACTTGCAGTTTTTTTTTTTCCTTGACATAATAATGTTGAAATTTGGTTATAATATTCCTTGGAGTTTTTTTTTTAATCTCTTTCCTGAGGTGATTGGTGGATTCTTCTAATGTCTATTTTGCCCTCTGGCTCCAGGACATCATGGCAGTTTTTCTTGATAATTTCTTGAAAGATGCTGTCCAGGCTGTCCTTTTGATTATGGATTTCAGGTAGTCAGTTGCTTCTGATATTGTTTCTCCTGGTTCTATTTTCCAGGTCAGTTTTTTTCCCCATGAGACAGTTTACATTTCCTTCTTTTTTTTTTATTCTTTTGCATTTATTTGATTGATTCTTCATGTATCATGCAGACAATAGCTTCCATTTGCACAATTTTAATTTTTAAGATGTTATTTTCCTCAATTAGCTTTTGTACTTTCTTTTTTATTTGGCCAATTGTACTCATTCAGGAGTTGTTTTCTTCAGTGGATCTTTGCATCTCCTTTTCCATTTGTTCAATTCTCCTTTTTAACCATTTATTTTCTTTTTCCAAGTTGTTTACTTTTTTTTCATGATTCTTTTGTATCACTCTCATTTTTTCCCAATTTTTCTTCTGCCTCTCTTATATAATTTTAAGCTCCTTTTTGAGCTCTTCCATGATTTCATTCTGGGCTCAAGACCACTACCTATTTTTCTTTGGGGTTTTGGCCATAGGAGTTTTGACATTGTCCCCTTTTGAGTTTGTGATAACTTTTTATGCTCAGATTCTTTTTTGTTTTTGTTTTTGCTCATCATTTCTGTCCTCTTTCCTTTCTTTTAAATTTAAACTCTGTTCGCAGGGTGGAAGGGAAATTATTTCAGCCTTCTTGTACCAAGGGCTTCAGGATCTGGCTATTTAACTGGTGCCGCACTGATGCTGCCTTAAGGCCCGCAGAGCTCCTCTTGTCTTGTGCAGAGTTGACGGGGTGGAGTGGGGAGCCGCTACCACTTCTCAAGGCTGAAGGGGTCTGGCAGCTTATGTGGTACTGAGCCAGGGCTGTAGTGGTGGTGTCTGGCATTTTCTGGGACTGATGAGGGTATTTCTACATTTCCACAGGGTTACAGTGAAACACATGGAGGTGTGACTGCTGTCAGCTGCCTGTTTACTGATGGTTATGCTGATGCATGTGGCAGGGGTCTGGTGGCTGCTTGTTTGCTTAGGTACCCATAGGGTTGGGGTTTACCTATTTGCATGGGGCTACGCTGAGGCACGTGGATTCTGGCTGCTGGAGGTTTCCTATTTTCTTAGTGCTATCTTGAAGCAGGTGAAGTCTGGCCTCTGGAGGCTGCCTCTTTGCCAGGGGTTATGGTGAAGCATGTGGCTATTTTGAGAGCTGGGGTTTCCCTGTTCCCCTGACTATGCTGAGGCACATAGGAGTTGCTGATGTTGGCTATTTCCTACTCCACCTGCACTGGTGCTCAGGATCCACTGCTGGTGTGCTAAGGGGGTGCTTATTATTGGCTTGCTGGGACAATTACGGTCTTGGACTGAGCTCCTGTTTTACCTGAGTGAGACTGACCTCTCAAGCCAATTTTCCAAGTTTCTTGGGTTTGAAGATTTTTCTCTCATCATGTTGCTTGTTGTGCTATTCCACAATTTGTTTTAGAGTGCTTATGGTTATTTGGAAGTTAAAATGGCAGAGTTATGGCTATTCACTGCTTACTTCACCATCTTGGCTCCTGGAAGATTATTACTAATTTTGATAGTAAGGTATAGATATAGATTTAAAGGAAGAGAGAAAATGGAGATGATTGATTGTGAAGGCAATGTGCTGCCAAAGAAAGGAGGGAATGAGTGCATGTAAAGGCCATTGCCTTGGGCAAGGAGAAAGATTACCACATTTTTTCCAGTCTTAAAAGTATTGTTGTTACTGTATAAATCATGTTTTTGGTTCTGTTCACTTCACTTTATATCACATAATATGCTTCTCAGGAACAATCCATTTTGATATTTCTTACAGTACATTAGTATTCCATTATATTCATATTCCATAATTTGTTCAACCATTTCCCAAGTGAACTTCTCCTTTCTTTGATCTCTTTGATGTATAGGCCTAGTAGTGAATATATACATATATACACACACACACATATATATCTTAGCCAATGTGGGGGTATAGTTTCAAACTGCTTTTCAAAATGACTAGACCAATCATGATGAGTGTATTTATCTTTCTGTTTTTCCACAGTTCCTCTAGATGTGCACAATTTCCTATTATTGTCAACATTTTCCAACTGATGTGTAAATGTTCACACCTCAGATTTGTTTTAATTTGAATTTCTCTAACTATAAGGAATTAGGAGTATTTTGTATAGCTATTGGTAACTCAGAAAACTATCTGTTTATATAGTTTGGCCAGTTATCAATTAGGGAATGGCTTGATGATCTACCTCTTTACACAATGGAACTTTCCTAGTATGTTTGGTATTTTCAGTCATACAAAAAGACTTATTGCCTTGCTGAGTATTCTTTATCATTACCTCATTAGAGTCCTAATACTCCAACTCCTTATAGCTTCCTTTTTGCTGATTTTTGATATTCTGGACAGCATAACAACAGAGCACAAACAACATAAATGCATAAAAAAAACCCAGCCCCTCCATGCCACCCAGGCAACTGTATTCCTACTTCTTTAGTTTATGGAAATATCTTTTTCTCTTTTATCCCTTTAAATTGAACCAAATAGAAACAAAAAAAAAACAGTTGATTTCTGTGTCTAGTACAAAAGTGAACCACCTAGTTTAATCATTCTTCTCCATTGCTAAAAACTATTTAGAAAGAACAATACATTTATTCCTGAATTGGTGCCACCTGCTAACTTCAACCTTCACGTTTATGTTGTATTGCCTGAGTAACTGTGCTAACAGATAGAATTTAAGAAATAATTCAAGAAGAAAACCAGGGCAAAAAGTTTCATGAAAGAATTATTTTTCCACTTAATAATATTTTATTTTTCCAATTACATGTAAAGATAGTTTTCAACATTCACTTTTTTAAGAATTTAAGTACCAAATTATTTTTCTCCCTCTCTCCCCTCCCACTTCCCTAAGATGGCATACCACCTGATATAGAATATACATATACAATCATGTTAAACATATACCCGCATTATTCATATTGTGAAAGAAGAATCAGAACAAAAGTGAAAAACCATGAGAAAGAAAAAAAAACAAAAAATGAAGAGAAAATTGTATGCTTCTGCATTAACACTCCATTATTCTTTCTCTGGGTGCAGACAATATTTTCCATCATGAACCTTTTGGAATTGTTTTAGATCATTGCATTGCTGAGAAGGCATAAGTGTATCAAAGCTGATCACTGCACAGTATTGATGTTAATGTGTACAATGTTTTCCTGGTTCTGCTTACTTATCTCAGCATCATTTCATGTAAGCCTTTCCTAGTTTTTCTGAAATCTGCCTGCTCATCATTTCTTATAACACATTAGTATTCCATTACATTCATATACCACAACTTGTTCAGTCATTCCCCAATTGATAAGCAGCCTCTCAGTTTCCAATTCTTTGCCACCACAAAAAAGGTTGCTACAAATATTTTTGTATATGAGTCCTTTTCCCTTTTTATGATCTCTTTGGGATACAGACTTAGAAATTGTATTGCTTAATCAGAGTATGCACAATTTTATTGTACTTTGGGCATAATTCCAAACTGTTCTCCAGAATGGTTAGATAAGTTTATGACTCCACCAATAGTGCATTAGTGTTCCAATTTTTCAACATCCTTTCCAACAATTATCATTTTTCTTTTATGTTATATTGGCCAATCTGAAAGTTGTGATGTTGTACCTCAGAGCTGTTTTGATTTGCATTTCTCTAATCAATAATGACTGAGAGCATTTTTTTCATATGACTATAGGTAGCTTTAATTTCTTCATCTGAAAACTGCTTGTTCATATTCTTTCACCATTTATCAATCGGGGAATGATGTGTATTCTTGCAAGTTTGACAGTTCTGTACATATTTGAGAAATGAGGCCTTTATCAGAAACATTGGCTGTGAAAATTGTTTTCCAGCTTTCTGCTTTCCTTCTAATCTTGATTGCATTGGCTTTCTTTGTGCAAAACCTTTTATATTTAATGTAATCACAATTTTCCATTTTCCATTTCATAATGTTCTCTAACTCTTGTTTGGTCATAAAGTCTTTTTTTCTCCATAGATCTGACAGGTAAACTATTCCTTGCTCTCCTAATTTGCTTATAGTATCACCCTTTCTGTCTAAATCATGTACTCATTTTGACATTATCTTAGTAAATATTGCAAGATATTGGTCTGTGCATAGTTTCTGCCATACTCTTTTCCAGCACTTTTTGTCAAATAGTTAGTTCTTATCCCAGAAGCTAGGGTCTTTGAGTTTATCAAACAGTAGTAGACTATAGTCATTGACTATTGTGTATTCTGTACCTAAGTTTTCCCACTGATCCACCATTCTATTTCTTAAACAGTTCCAAATAATTCCAATGATTGCCACTTTATAATACAGCATTAGATCTGGTATGGCTAGGCCACTTTCCTTTGCATTTTTTTTTCATTAATTCTCTTGATATTCCTGACATTTGATCCTTCCATATGAATTTTGTTATTACTTTTTTCTTGCTCTATAAAATAATTTTTGGTAGTTTGATTGGTACGGCACTGAATAAGTAAAACAATTTAGGTAGAATTGTAATTTTTATTATATTAGCCCAGCCTACCCATAAGGAATTAATATTTTCCAGTTATTTAGATCTGATTTCATTTGTGTGAAATGATTTTCTGTAATTGTGTTCATATAGTTCATTGATGGAAACATTAGTTGTTGTTGTTGTTGTTTTAAAGTTTTAATGTAATGGTGATTTAAGGAAAATAACATCAAGGGGAAGAAACTCCAAGTGTAATATATGATACAACTATATATTCCACCAAAACCCAAATTAGTAAGGAACAGTGACATCATATGCCCCCAGAGCAAAGAAGAAGATAATTAGGCACCAGTAAATTTTAGAAATGTCTCTGACCTCAAGAGTAAAAGGTTCATTGAAGTAACTATTGACTCCTTGTTGAAATATATAAAAATAGCAATATAGTGACCTGATATGGTTGCCTAGTAAACACGTTTTCTTCCTGCAACATGTATGGATGATATGACTAGAAGTTTGCTAAGAATGATCGACCTTGCTCACACCTACTAATTCACATGAATAGGGATTAATGATTCTGTCAAAAGAAAACTGGAATGCATTTCTAGTGACTTTGAAGTAGTGGGTTAGAAACTGAAGGACTTCATAGAATAGGTGATGTTTTTATCTCTTTTTCCTAAATGAAGTTTGTGCCATTGAAAGAGAAGGGAGGATACAGAACAACACAGCTGGTTTTGTAGATAATATCAACGAACAAGATTTGATTTGCTAAGCAAAGGTTTAAAATAAAGGTTTATTGGATACTTGACTAGAGAGGGAGTGCAACATAGAAGGACTAGTAAGAATATACTTAGAAGGTGACTTAATAATTCATCAAGAAGGCTTGAATTTAAAATTAAAAGAAAGAGAGAAAATGTTCATAAGTAGTTGTTAAACTATAAATGATGAAGGACAATATCACATGAAGAATAAATGTGGAGGAGTTTCCTAGTAACCAACAGAGGTGAATACTTGGGAAGAAGGTCAAGAATAATTCTAATGGTATAAGACATCCATATAAAAATACACAGAGGGAAGTATAAGTAGATTCAAAAATTATATAGCAGATCACAACAATGACATTAAGGTAAAATATAGGCATCAGTGATATAGTAATTGTAATGAAACTAAACTCTCTATGTATCCTCTAAAATTTAATTGTGCAAAAAGTATATTATCTAATGACTTATGTACTTACCTTGCTTATAAGTTCATCTTTCAGTGTATAGATGACATACAATGTAAATGAAAAAATACACTAAAAAGAAGTCAAAATCAAAGCAAATGCAACCACAGATCTTGATCCCACAGGACATACTTCCCTCTTCACATAAGAGAAATGGGGGGCAGAATACTCAACACTTTGTTGGGACATGGTTACTTTACTAGGTTGTTTTGTCGTTGTTCATTTATTTTGCTTAGCTCTAAAGCAGGGTCCAATGTGGTGTGTGGTATCTATATCCAGAAATGACAAGCAAAGGAAGAAGTAATTTGTTAGGGTGGAGAATTACTTTTTGAATTACATTCTTACTTATAAAGAGAAGTTGGTTGGAAAACAAACAGAATAGGAAGGAGTAAAAATATTCAAGGAAAGTCACTGGATCATTTTATAGTTCATAATAACCAAATTAGGAAAAGGTGAGTGTAATCACAAATGCATTGTAGTTCAATAATTCCAGCGACAACAACACAGGAGAGATAGATAGCCATCTGGGAGCTATGAAGAGTAGTTTTAATATGAAGATATTTCAAGGAAAATGAGATGCTGTTAATAGTGGAATTTTGATATTACAATCAAAATTGTCATAGTAAATGATCTTCAAGTACAAAATAGTAAAACAAAACACTAGTCTAGAATTAAATCCTAAAATAGATGGGGGGGCAGAATGAAAAGAATACTTAACCATGATAAATGCATTCAAACCTCTTGAATCAGATGAATGACCATGCAAAACACTGAACAAATGTGTATCTTTGATATTAATGTTCTTTTTTGGTGTCATAAATAGTGAGAGAGATTCTGGGAGACAGGATATCGGTAAAGATCTTGATTCAAAAATATTAAATTTTAAAAGGTTTTTTAACATTTATTTTTTATAACTTTGGTTTACAGATTCTCTCTCCAGCCCCTCTCCCATCCATTTAGATTGCAAGCAATACAATATCACTTTTACATGTTTAGTCATGCAAAACATATTTTTGTATTAACCATGTTGCAAAAAAAAAGAGAATAAAATTAAGTGAAAAAATATGCTTCAGTCCACACGCAAAGTTCTTCATTCTCTCTCTGGATGTAAATTGCATTTTTAATCATGCGTCCTTCATTAGGAAACTGCCTGTTCATATCTTTTGACCATTTATCAATTGTGGATTGACTCATATTTTTATAGATTTGACAAAGTTCTCTATATATTTCAGATATGAGACCTTTATCTGAGAAACTGTTTATAAATCTTTTCCCAATTTACTTCTTCCTTCTGATCTTGACTATATTTGTTTTACTTGCAGAAAACATTTTTTAATTTAATGTAACTAAAATTATCTGTTTTTTACCTAACTTTGCTCTCTGTCTCTTGTTGATTCATAAATTATTTACCTATCTGTAAGGATGATAAATAATATGTTCCATATTCTTTTAATTTTCTTGTAATATCTCTTTTTACCTAGGTCATACATGTGCAATTATCTTTTTTATTATACTATGTTATGAAAATGCTTGTTTTATTCCATCATTTAAAAATAAAGTAAATAAATGTGAAAAAAATCATAAGTCCTTTGCAATTGTCTTGAATCATTTAATTAATCAGAATAGCTAAGTTTTTCATAGTCAACCATTGTATTGTTTTTACTGTGTACACTGATCTGGTTCAGCTCAATTTACTCTGCAACAATGAAGATGAGTCTTTCCAGGTTTTTAAAATATCTTGCTTATTATTTCTTATTGCACAATAGTATTCATTGACAATTATATAAAACAACTTGTTCAAGATACCCAATTGATGGGCATTTCCTCAAGTTCCAATATTTTTGTTACCACAAAAAGAACCCCTATAAATATTTTTGGACATATAAGTCTTTCCCCCTTTTCTTTAATCTCTTTGGGATATAGACCTAGTAGTTATATTGCTGGGTTAAAAGATATCCTTATATTCCATCAAGGAGACAATTTGTACTTATAAAGGTAAATAGAAACTATTCATGCAGAAATATTCATGCAAAGTAAATACAAGGTAATTTTAGAAACACTGGATCACAGTAACATAGATATATAAGTGGAAGGGACTTCAGAGGCCATTTAGTCCAACTACCTCACTTGACAGATGAAGAAACTGAGGCCCAGGGAGCTTAAGTTATTTGCCCAAGGTCCCAGAAGTAGCAAAGATCAGAGCTGAGATTTGAAGCCAAGTCATCTGATTTCAGAACAAAAGTTCTTTTTATTATAGAAAAGAAGAAAATTGAATTAGTCATGGAGGACATAGAGACAAGCAGAGGTAAAACAAAAGAGTTCAAAAAAGGATGGTTAAATGGCACTCTTGCAAGAATTACCCCTTAGTCACATTACCTCAGCTTTTCCTTCAGTTGTAATGAGCTGCTTTAGTTTTAACTATTGCATATTTATATTGAAGAAAATTCTTATATAAATCTAACTGGGAGGAAAACTTATTTTAGCTAATAAAAATACAGAAAATAAATTCATTGTATTCAGTGAGGTAAAGGGAAATGCAGCAACTATAAGCTTGATCTTAAAAACAATCAGGTCAGCAATGTTGAGATTATTAGTAAAAAAAATTACTAATTTTCTTATAGAAATACAGAGAATACTATAGCCTCCTTGCTACTGATGATTCTGAAATTCTCGAGAATTATATTTCATTTAAAGGACAGTATTATTTTTCTTTATTTTGAAGCTGTCATACCAGATTTTATGAAGATTTAAAGACCACATTGTAAAAGATAATTAAGTACATCTGTTTATCATACAAAATTTCAAAGGACTCTATAAGTTTTAAATAACACCTTTCTTTTTTATTTCTTTGTTTTTGGTATTGAAAATTCACTTCTATAAGATTTTGTCTTATAATTTTTCTTCCCCTCTTTCTTCTCCCTCCTTCCCAAAATGGCATGCAATTTAATATAGACTATACATGGACAATCTTATTAAACATATTTCCGCATTAGTCATGTTGAAAAGAATTAGAACCAAAGAGAAAAACCATGAGAAAGAAGGAACAAAATAAAAGAGTAAGAGACAGAGAAAATAGTAGGCTTCCATTTGCATTCAGATGCCAAATTTCTTTCTCTGAATGTGGAAAGCATTTTCCATTGTGAGTCTTTTGGAGTTGACTTAGATTCTTGTATTGCTGAGAAGAGTTAAATCTATAAATTTGGTCATCACACAATGTTGCTATTACTGCATACAGTGTTCTCCTAGTTCTGTTCACTTCACTCAACATCATTTAATGTAAGTCTTTCCAGTTTTTTCTGAAGTACATCTGCTCAACATTTTTTTATGGAACACTAGTATTCCGTTATAGACCACATAGACCACAACTAGTTTAGCCATCCTCAATTGATGGTCATCGCCTCAATTTCTAGTTCTTAGCCACCACAAAAAGAGCTGCTATAAATAATTTTGTATATGTGAGTCCTTTTCCTATTATTATGGTCTCTTTGGGATGCACACCTGTAAGTGATATTGCGGGGTCAAAGTGTATGCACAATTTTATAGCTCTTTCGACATAATTCCAAATTGCTCTTCAGAAAGGTTGAATCAATTCATAACTCCACTAACAATGCACTAGTGTTCCAGCTTTCCAATATCTTTTCCAACATTTATCATTTCCCTTTTTTGTCACGTTAGCCGATCTGATAGGTGTGATATCATACCTCAGAACTGTTTTGATTTGCGTTTCTCTAACCAATAGTGATTTAGAGCTTTTTTTTAAATACGACTATAGATAGCTCTAATTTCTTCATCTGAAAACTGCCTGTTCATGTCCTTTGACCATTTATCAATTGGGGAATGACTTTTATTCTTATAAATTTGACTCAGTTCTCTATATATTTGAGAAATGAGGCCTTTGTCAGAGACACTGGTTGCAAAAATTGTTTTCCAGCTTTCTGCTTTCCTTCTAATCTTGGTTGCATTGGCTTTGTTTGTGCAAGGCATTTTAAATTTAATATAATCAGAATTATCCATTTTGGATTTCATAATATTCTATATCTATTGTTTGGCAATAAATTCTTTCCTTTTCCACAGATCTCACAGGTAAACTAGTTCTTGCTCTCCTAATTTGCTTATAGTCTCTCCCTTTATGTCCAAATCATGTACCCATTTTGACTTTAACTTGATATATGGTGTAAGTGTTGGTGTATGCCTAGTTTCTGCCACACTATTTTCCAATTTCCCCAACTTTTTTTTGTTAAATAATGAGTTCTTACCTCAAAAGCTGGAGTCTTTGGGTTTATCATATAGTAGATTATCATAGTCATTGTCTACTGTGTATCGTTTATCTAACCTGTTCCACTGGTCCACCACTCTTTTTTTTTTAAGCTGATACCAAATAGTTTTGATGACTATTGTATTATAGTTTTAGATCGGGTATGACTAGGCCACCTTTACTTGCATTTTTCCATTATTTCCCTTGATATCCTGGACTTCTTGTTCTTCCAGATGAAATTTGTTATTTTTTCTAGCTCTATAAAATATTTTTTGTAGTTTGATTGGTATGGCATTAAATAAGTAAATTAATTTAGATAGAATTGTCATTTTATTTATTATATCAGCTTGACCTACCCATGAACAACTGATGTTTTTCCCCCAATTATCTAGATCTGACTTTGTGTTAAAAGTGTTTTGTAATTGTGTTCATATAGTTCCTGGGTTTGTCTTGGTAAGTAGACTCCCAAATATTTTATGTTCTCTATAGTTACTTTGAAAGGAATTTCTCTTTCTATCTCTTGCTGCTGGGCTTTGTTAGTATTATATAAACATGGCAATGATTTATGTGGGTTTATTTTATATTCTGCAACTTTGCTAAAATTGTTAATTATGTCAAGTAGGTTTTTTTTAGTTGATTCTTTAGGATTCTCTATGCATATCATCATATCGTCCTCAAAGAGCTTTGTTTCTTCATTGACTATTCTAATTCCTTTGGTTTCTTTTTTCTTCTTATTGCTAAAGCTAACATTTCTAGTATAATATTGAATAATAGTGGTGATAATAGGCTTCCTTGTTTCAACTCTGATCTTATTGAAAGTGCTTCTAGCTTAACTGTGTTATATATAATGCTTATTGATGGTTTTAGATAGATGTCATTTATCATTTTAAGAAAAACTCCATTTTTTCCTGTGTTCTCTAGTCTTTTTAAAAGGAATGGGCATTGTATTTTGTCAAAAGCTTTTTACACATCTATTGAAATAATCATACGATTTATATTAGTTTTGTTATTGATATGGTCAATTATGCTAATCATTCCCCTAATATTGAACCAGCCCTGCATTCCTCATATAAATCCCACCTGATTATACTGTATTATTGTCATAAATTGCTGTAATCTCTTTCCTAATATTTAATTTAAAATTTTTACATGTATATTCATTAGGGAAATTGGTCTATAGTGTTTTCTCTCTTTTGGCTCTTCCTGGTTTAGGTATCTGCACCATATTTGTATCATAGAAAGAATTAGGTAGGACTCCTTCTTTACCTATTTTTCCAAATAGCTTACATAGTATTGGAATTGATTATTCCTTAAATATTTGGTAGAATTCACTTATAAATCCATTTGGCTCTCAAGATTTTTTTTTTAGGGAGGTCATTGATGGCTTGTTCAATTTATTTTTCTGAAAAGGGGTTATTTAAGTATTTTATTTCATCTTAGGGTAGGCAATTTGTATTTTTCTAAGTATTCATTCACTTCACTATGATTATCAGATTTATTTGCATACAGTTGGGCAAAATAGCTCCTAATTATTATTTTAATTTCCTGTTCATTGGTAGTTAATTCATCCTTTTACATTTGATACCAGTAAGTGACTTTTCTTCTTTTTTTTTAAAATAAAATTAACCAAAGGTTTATCTATTTTTTTCATAAAATCAGCTCTTAATTTTATTTATTGGTTCAATAGTTTTCTTAATTTAATTTTAATACTCTCTCCTTTGATTTTCAGAATTTCTTGTTTGGTTTTTCATTAGGGATTTTAATTTGTTAGTTTTCTAGCTTTTTTAGTTGCATGCCCAAGTCATTGGTCTCTTCTTTCTCTATTTTATCCATGTAAGCACTGAGAGACATAAAATTTCCCCTAAGAACTCCTTTGGCTGCCTCCCATAAGTTTTGGTATGTTGCCTTATTATTGTCATTGTCTTGTATGCAGTTATTGATTGCTTCAATGATTTGTTGTTTGATCCACTCATTCTTTGGGATTAGATTATTTAGTTTTCAATTAAATTTTCATCTCTCTTTCCACAGCCCTTTATTACATGAATTTTCATTGCATTGTAATCTGAAAAGGACGTGTTTAGTATTTCTGCCTGTCTGCATTGGATTGTGAGGTTTTCAATGCCCTAGTACATGGTAAATTTTTGTATTGGTGTCATATACTGCTGAGAAAAAGTATATATTCCTTTCTATCCACATTTAATTTTCTCCAGAGGTCTACCATATCAAACTTTTCTAAAATTCTATTCACCTCCTTAACTTCTTTCTTGTTTATTTTGTGATTAGATTTATCTAATTCAGAGAGAGGGAGGTTGAGGACCCCCACTACTATAGTTTTGCTGTCTATTTCTTCCTGTAACTCATTTAACTTCTCTAAGGATTTGGATTCTATACAACTTAGTGCATAAATATTTGGTATTGATATCACTTCATTGTCTATGGTACCTCCTAGCAGGATGTAGTTTCCTTCCTTATCTCTTTTAATTAAATCTATCTTTGCTTTTGCTTTATCTGAGATCAGGATTGCTACCCCTGTATTTTTTTTTTTTGCTTCAACAGAAGCATAATATATTGTACTCCAACCTTTTACCTTTACTCTGTGTGTTTCTCTGCTTCAAAAGTGTTGCTTACAAACAGCATATTTTTAGTTTGTAGTTTTTAATCCATATTGTTATTTACTTCCTTTTTATGGGAGAGTTCATCCCATTCACATTCACAGTTATGATTACTGTCTGTGTCTTCCTCTCCATCCTATTTCCCCCCATTTATGCTTTTGTATCTCCTTTTTCCCTTTCTCTCCTCAGAAGTGTTTTGCTTCTGACCATCAACTCTCTCAATCTGTACTCTCTTCTGTCAGCCTCCCTCCCTTTTCTTTCCCCTTTCCCTTACTACTTTTTCCCTGCCTTGTGCATTCCCTTCTATCTACCACCTCACTTTTTCTTTCCCCTTTCCCCTCCTTCTTTCTATAGGGAAAGATAGATTTCTATAACCAATTGAATGCATGTATTATTCCCTCTTGGAGCCAAATCTGATGAGAGTATAGTTCAAATAATGCTCACCTCCCTCCCTTCTTTCCCTCTACTATAATACATCTTTGTGGCACTTCATGTAATGTTATTTACCCTTTCCTGTCTCTTCTTTTCCTCTTCTCTCAGTATAATTCTTTTTTTAACCCCTTACTTTTTATCACATCAAATTAACTTGTATCCACACCTTCTGTCTATGTATACTTTTTCTATATGTCATAATAAAAATACATTTCTCAAGAGTTTCAAGTATCATCTTCCCATGTAGGGATGTAAACAGTTTACCCTTATTAGATAACATGTTTCCTTTTTCTTCTTTACTTTTTTATGCTTCTCTTGATTCTTGTATTTGAAGATCAAATTTTCTGTTGAGCTCTTGTCTTTTTATCAGGAAGGTTTGGAAGTCCCCTATTTTATTGAATATCCATCTCCTCTCCTGAAGATTATTCTCAGTTTTTCTGGGTATTTGATTCTTGGTTGTAATCCTAACTCCTTTTCCCTCTGGAAAATCATATTCCAAGTCATCATATCCTTTAATGAAGAAACTGCTAAATCCTTTTATCCTGACTGTGGCTCCATGATATTTGAATTGTTGCTTTCTGGATGCTTGCAGTATTTTTTCCTTAACCTGATAATTCTAAAATTTGTCTTCAATATTACTTGTGGTTTTCATTTTGTGTTCTCTTTCTAGAGGTGATCAGTGGGTTCTTTCAATTACTATTTTTCCCTGTGGTTCTAGGATATCAAGACATTTTTTCTCGATATTTTTTCTAAGCCAATCTTTTTTTTTCCAACATTGTAATTATTTTTCTTTTTGGTGAGGCAAATGGAGTTAAGTGATGTGCCTAGAATCACATAGCTATTGAATTTTATGTATCTGGGGCTGGATTTGAACTCAAGTCCTCCTGTCTCCTCGGCCAGTGCTTTATCCACTGTGCTTGATAATTCTTGAAAGATGCTGTCCATACTCTTTTTTTCCCATGGATTTCAGGTTTTTCCAAAAATTCTTAAATTATCTCTCCCTGACCTATTTCCCAGGTCAATTGTTTTTCCAATGAAGTAGTTCATATTTCCTTCTATTTTTTTCATGCTTTTGATTTTGTTTCACGGATTCTTGCTGTCTCATAGAGTCTTTAGCTTCCACTTGCCCAATTCTAATTTTTAATGAATTGTTCTCTTCAGTTAGGTTTTCTACCTCTTTTTCCATTTGGCCAATTCTACTTTTTAAGGAGTTCTCCTCAGTGAAATTTTGTACCTCCATTTCCATTTGGCCAATTCTGCTTTTTAAGGGGTTTTTCTGGTCAGTGGATTTTTGTACCTTCTTTTCCATTTGACCACATGTATTTTTTAAGGAGTTGCTTTCTTGAGTCAATTTTGGCCCTTCCTTTTCCAGGCTGTTGACTCTTTTACAGAACTCTCATTTCTTTATCCAATTTTTCTTTTCCTCCTCATATTTGACTTTTAAAATCCTTCTTGAGTTCTTCCAAGAAGGCTTTTTGGGCTTTGTACCAATTCATATTTCCCTTTGAGTTTTCAGATGCAGGTATCTTGACAATGTTGTACTCTTCTGAGTTTGTGTTTTGATCTTCCTTGTCACTATAATAATTCTCTATGCTCAGTGCTCTTTTCTGATTCTTACTTATAATGTTTGTCTATTTCTTGGCTTTTAAAGTTGTACTCTCCTTCTGGAGGACAGGGGGCACTGTTCTAAGCTTCCTGTTCTGGGAGCTAGGGACCTAGTCACTGGCTTCATATACTGCTGCCTCAGGTACTGGCAGCCTGAAGCTGTAGGTGTCTGGAAGCTTACCTGATGCTTAACTGGGGTCCTAGTGGTGGTGTCTGGTGTGTGGTGAAGCCTGGTGGGTTTTTCTGCATTTCTCTGTTGCTTTACTGAAGCATGGGAAGGTTCAGCTGCTGGAGGATGCCTACTTGCCTGGGGCCCTACTGAAGCATCTGGTCTCTGGAGGACACCTACCCACCTAGGACTGCACTGAAGCATTTGGAGATCTACTGCTGCAAGATGTCTGCTTGCTCTGGGCTGGGCTGGTGCACATGGTGGTTGTCCAAGCTGGAGTCTGCCAGTTTGTCTGGCTATGCTAATGCATGTGTGGTGTACTGGTGTTGGCGTTTACCTGCTCCGCAACCTTGGGACTCAGGATCTCCCACTGGTTTGCTGATGGGTCTACTGCCCACCTTGGTGGGACTCTTCCTGTCCTGTAATGTTCTCTCCTTTTACTTTAGTAAAATGGACCTTTCTTGCTGATCCTTCAAATTTCCTGGGCTAAGAGACTGCTTAACCTCATCTTTCTAATGGCTCTGTTGTTACAGGATTTTTCATGGAGTGCTACTTTCTGTTTTTTTAAGAGGTCAAAAGGTAGTAATAATGACTTACTGCTTATTCCACCATCTTGGTTCCCAGAAATCAATCTAAAATCTTTCTAATACCCATTGCTCCATTAATTTTGGTTATCTTATTAAAGATACCTCAATTACGACTGACAAAAATGTATTACATTTAAAGTTTATTTTCAAAATTCAATTCACCTAGTGTACACAAAAGAATATAAAGTATATTTCAAAGTAATGCCATTAAAAAATAAAAAGGCTAAGCCTAAAAATGATTAGTAATTTGGATCATACACAGATTCATACTCACACACACATATATGTGTGCATACGTATGTGTGGGTGTGTGTAATTTAAATAAACACTTTTATTAATAAAAAATTAGAAGGAATGTGTTTATCAATTGGGGAATGCTTGAATAAATTGTGGTATATGAATGTAATGGAAAAATAATGCTCCATAAGAGATAATAACTATGAAGAATGTAGGGGGAAAAAATCTTTAGGAAGATTTATATGAACCATTGTAGTATAAGTTGAATCATTTTTTTCAGTGTTAACATTAACATAAATAAAAATAACTAGGAAAAGACCTCAGAACTCTGATCAACATAATGTTTTACTTTTACTTCATAAGACTAAAGGTGAAGGATATCTTTAATCCCTCACTTGAGAGGTAATGAGTGATTGCAGAAGATTGAAGTACAATTTTCTGATATTGGTAAGGGTTTGTTAGGCTTAACAAAATAAGGGTCAATAAAAAGTATTTTATTAAATGGATTGTGTGTGTGTGTGTGTGTATAGTTGACAGTAATATTAAAAGAGTATCTTTATTTCTTATCACTGGCTCCTGATTCATGATCATCCTGACTCCTTTTCTAATCATACCTCTTCCTTTTGATAGTTGGTCACTTCTCTTGTGAACATTTTTTTTCATCAATTATGTGATAAGGGCCTTTCACAGATTCCACAAGCCTCTCTATTGCCCTTTTGGGCAATAGAGATCAATTCAATGACTCATAAAGATACCCAATAATACTGGCTTGGTATTTATAAGATGTGTAAAGACTGGATTTCAGTTCTGGCTCTAACATTTAGTAGCCATGTGACTATAGACAAATTCCTTACCTTTTGGTGCCACAATTTCTTCATCTGTGAAATGTGAATGATAAGACTGGCATTACATACTTTCCAGGTTTTTAAAGGCAGTTCTTTTTAAAAGGAATAAAATGTCATGTATAAAATCATCTCTGAGCAATTAATATGTACAGGGACCAGCTTGTATAAGTACCTGAAACCTACATAGAATTCTCTTGCTATATAGTCTAATTGTTTAGATCATGATTTGAATGATCACAATATATTTTTAATCAATGGCTTGGGGAAAAAAGATTTAGGAAAAAAAAGTTTATCAGATTTCTGATAACACAGATTTTGGAGGGATATTTAACACATTGGATGACAAAATCAGAATCCGGAAATATCTTGATTATTTGGTCAGTAAACTTTGGTCAAATCTAAAGAAATGAAATTAAACAGAAAGAAATATAAAGGTTTGTATTTGGGCTAAAAAAATCAACATCAAGGGGCAGCTAGGTGGTGCAGTGGATAGAGCACCGGCCCTGGATTCAGGAGGACCTAAGTTCAAATCCAGCCTCAGACACATAACAGTTACTAGCTGTGTGACCCTGGGAAAGTCACTTAACCCCATTGCCTAGCTTAAAAAATCAACATCAAATATATAAAATAATCTGCAAGATTCAGCTGATTCAAACATAATATTAATCAGCAATATAGTAATGATAACAAGAACAGCCTAACAATATTAGGCTACATTAAGGGGGGAGTAGGCAGATTCTAGTTTCACTGTAATATGCCTCGATCAGACAATGTCTAGAAGATTGTATGCCTTTTCAAATGTCATATCTTAGGAAACTAGAGAGCACTCAAGGGCAAACTGGCTAGTGAAGGACATTGATATTATTATACTTGGGAGTCTGCTAAAGGAACTGGGGATGATTAGTTTGACTAAAGAAAAGGTCTGGGTTGGACCTACTAGTTGATATCATGCATTTGAAAGGATGTCATGGGGAAGAGGAATTATATGTGTTCACCTTGGCTTAAGAGAGATTGAAGCAGGAGCAATGGGATGAAGTGACAGACATGCTATTATTGTTTTGATGTAAGGATAGCTTACTAACAATTAGAAGTCCAAAAGTTGAGTAGCCTGCCTCAATAGGCAGTGGCTTTCTCATTGTAATACTTAAAACAAGGGGAAGATGACTAAATGATTAATGTTCTACGAGAAGGATTCTTATTCAGGTATGGTTCAGGTATGAGTTGGACCTGTTGACTTCTGAGATTCATTTCAATGCTGAATTTCTACGACCACAAATTTGGTCCCTATATGAACAAATTAGCTTTACTTCCTTTCAAGACCCTTGAACTTTAATTCTATTTAATCTCTCTCTCTCTCTCTCTCTCTCTCTCTCTCTCTCTCTCTCTCTCTCTCTCTCTCTCCTATATGTATGTGTGTGTTCTATTTTCCAATACACTTCTCTTCTAGAGAAAAAAAAAACTCAGCCCAATAATGTAAAAAATATTTTGTGGATGCATAGGATCACAACTGCTAATAAGTATTTTTTTTCTAAGAGTCTTGGATATGATGCTAGTGGAGCTCAACTCTGTCAAATTGGAGAGACATGGGGTCAGGATACATTGATATTGACAATGTCAAGTTTTGAAAAAATCAATAAAATACAGAAGATCATTATCTATTTATAGGGGAGGGGAATGGACTCATGTACACAAGATCTGACATCAGAGGTTAGAAAATTCAGTCTCAGTGCAAACAGATTCAAAGGCTTTTCAACATTACCTTGATGGAGAATTTTTCAGGAGGCAATTCCATCATGCCAACTCTTGATTGGAACCTTTGAGTTGATTAACTCTGTATTTTTCTCTGATTAGAAACTTCCATCTACTCAATACTTCCAACCTGTTACTGCCCTCTCTTCATTGTTCCACCAATATGTCTTTTCACTCTACCATCTGTAATCCTGCTAATATCCACCTTAGCCATACCACCCTGCCAAAAGCCCATTCCCTTTTTACCAGTCTCTTCCAGTGAACCTTTTTTATTATGGACAAACTCTTCTATATTTTCCACATTTTCCTTGATAACTCATTTTACTTCTCTGTGAGGGAGTTAAATGAAAAGCAAGTAGAATGGGTTTTAGAATTGGAAAACAACAGATAGCTTAATTCACAATTCTGCCACTTTCTGTGATCTTAACAAGTGAATTTTACCTCACTGAAACAATTTTGCAGTTAGTAAACTGGAGATAATAGTTGCACTACCTAAATCATAGGCTTGTTATGAGGACCGCTTCAATATTTTTTTAAGAAAATATATATTGTTAATAGAGATGCTTTGTATCCCCAGTGCTTAGAACAATATCTGCCAAATGATAGCTGCCTAATAAATATTTATTGATGCACTGATTAGCATCAAGAAATAAACAAAGTTCCTCCTTTAACAAATGGCAAAAATTGAGACATATAGTGTTTAAATTATTTTTTCAAGGCCACACACAGAGAGGAGATAGTAATGCACATTTTTATTTCACTTTATTGTCTAAAAAGTGATTTCCTCAAAATGCTTCACCTAGAGTCTCAATCTAATTATGGATTACAGTGTGGTTGTGACACTGGGTTATCAGGGATGTGTGACCATTTTGAAATCTCTGACCAGGCCTAGTAAGCTGAAAAAAACTCTTCAAATAAAGCACTATATGTGTGTTGTCTGTGGGTCAACTTAGTTAATTTCAAAGAGAATCATCAGCAGGTTGGCTGTATACTGTGTAGCACAATACTTGACATTTAATAGGCACTTAAAAGATGTGAATCTTCCCTTTCTCTTACCCTTCAATTCGTTCTATTATTTCATTTTTTTAATACTATGTATTAATGCTAGTATTACTATGTAATACTATGTATTTTATTTTTCTGCATTTAAAAACATTGTTTTGGCTTCACCAGGCAGGCAAAGGCATTCATGACACATAGAAAGCTAAAAATTTTTGGACTAGATGATCCCTTCAGGTCTTTTGAACTTTATCATTCAATGATAGGATAGGATAGATGAGAGTTTAAGTCTATTTTGCTGCACAAGTCAACCACACCAATCTAGCACCTATACCCCTGATTTATATGAGGATTCACTTGCTGCTTTATATAATTTAATAATGCTAGCTTCTGAGTATACAGGCATACTTCTAAGCCATGTCCTTTAAAAACAATTAATTGTGTTTTAGTTTTCAACATTCACTTCTGCAAGATTTTGAGTTCCAATATTTCTCCCCATCTCTCCCCTCCCCCTACTTAAAGATGGTAGGCATTCTGCATACCTCTTCCTCCAATCTGCCCTCCCTTCTATCACAGCCCTTCTCTTATCCTCTTCACCTTCTAGTTTCGTTTAGGGCAGGATAGATTTCTATACTCCATTATCTGTATATCTTATTTTCCAGTTGCATGTAAAAACAATTTTTAACATTCATTTTTAAAACCTTGAGTTCCAAATTTTCTCCCTTCCTCGCTCCCTTCACACCCTCACTGAGAGGGCAAGCAATTTGATATAGGTTATACATGTGCAGTCATGCAAAACAAATCCATAATAGTCATGTTGTGAAAGACTAACTATATTTCCCTCCATCTTACACTGCCCCCTATTTATTCTATTATCTCTTTTAACCCTGTCCCTCTTCAAAAGTGTTTACTTCTTTTTATCCTCTCCCCCAATCTGCCCTCCCTTCTATCATACCTGCCTCTCTTATCCCCTTCCCCCTTATTTTCCTACAGGGTAACATAGATTTCCATACCCCATACCCAATTGAGTGTGTATGTTATCCCCTTCTTAAACCAAATCTGATGAGAATAAAATTCACTCATTCCCTCTCCCCTCTTCTCCTCCCCTATAAAAGCTTTTTTTCTTGCCTCTTTTATGTGAGGTAATTTACACCATTCTACTTCTCCTTTTCTCTTTCTCCCAGTATAATCCCCTCTCACCACTTAACTTTATTTTTAGATATCATCCCTTCATATTCAAGTTACCCTGTGTCCTCTGTTGATATCTATAGCTATCAATCTATTTACACCTATATCAATCTATTTTATATATATATATACATATGTATATGTATATGTATATTCCCTCCAATGAGAAAGGTCTCATGAGTTACAAATATTATCTTTCCATGTGGAAATGTAAACAGTTAAATCTTAATAAGTTCTTTATGATTTCTTTTTCCTGTTTATCTTTTCATGCTTCTTTTGAGTCTTGTATTTGAAAGTCAAATTTTCTATTCAGCTCTGGTCTCAACAAGAATACTTGAAAGTCCTCTATTTCACTGAATATCATTCTTTTCCCTTGAAAGATTACATTCAGTTTTGCTGGATAGGTGATTCTTGATTTTAATCCTAGCTTCTTTGACCTCCAGAATATAATATTCCAAGCCCTCTGATTCCTTAATGTAGAAGCTGCTAAATCTAGTGTTATCCTGATTGTGTTTCCACAATACATAAATTCTTTCTTTCTGGCTGCTTGCAATATGTTCTCTTTGACCTGGGAGCTTTGGATTTTGGCTATTAAATTCCTACAAGTTTTCCTTTGGGGATCTCTTTTAGGAGCTTGGACTTTGTTGTCTTCTTTTGCTTATATATTTTGATCTTCTTTGTCAACAAAGTAAGATTCTATAATCTGAGTTTTTTTTTCTCCCTCTGTTTGCTCATGTTCCCAGACAATTATTTGACTGTTTAACTCTTTGTTAAGGTAGAGTTCTGCTTCCAGTATGGAAGGTGTACTGTCCCAAGTTTAGGGGGTTTTGTGAAGCTATTTTCAGAGAAACTTCTAGGGATCTGTAAATTTTCATTTCTTCCAAGGTGATATTATCAAAGGACAGGGGTTTACTCCTTTCCTGGCCTATGCTCTGGTCTATGAGTGACCACAAGCACTCTTTTTTTCCTCTTGGAAATGTGAGGAGGATTCTCTCTCCACCACACCCACAAGCTCATCATGCTAGTCCTCCTTCTCACCCCAGGACTGCCACCCAGGACTGTGATCCAGATCCAAGCATAGGCAAAGTAAGAGAATCCTGCCTCAGTGCCAGCAAAGAGACGCCTGTAGTCTCCCTCTGATCAGCTACTAGATATCCCCACAATCTGTTGTCTGAGAGCTCCAGAATCAACAGCTGCTGCTGTGGCTGCCAACTCAGGTCTGCACTGGGGCCAAGATTGGAACATGGTCCTCTGTCACCCAGGTGTAGCAGACCTTTCACACTCATCTTCTAAGTTGTCTTTGGAGTTTATAGGTTGAGAATTCTGGAAACCACCACAGGTGCCTGTGATTCAGTCTCCTGAAGCCTTCTCCTAGTTTACTCTGGCCTCATCTTTGCCTGAGTGACCCAAGCTGAGCTGCACTCCTCTCCTAGTCCAGTGCAACAGACCTTTCACATCAACCATCCAGGTTGTCTTGGGCTGGAAATTTGTTTCACTCTATCGTTTTGTGGGTTCTGCTGCTCTAGAATTTATTTAGATTAATTTCCTACGGGTATTTGGAGGGGTTTCGCTAAGACGCCAAGCAAGTCACTGCTTTTATTCTGCCATCTTGTCTCTGCCCCATGACTTTATTTTTAATAAACCTATTCTTCAACTAATCAAGTCATTTCAAATTTTAATCTCTTACATATTTCTCCCAATCTATTAGGGACAAATTGTTTCACATGTCTCTCTACCCAACTTAACTGACATTGTTATCAAGTTCACCTAAATAATTTTTTAATGTTTTAATAGTATTTTTTCCAATTATGTGTAAAGATAATTTTCAACATTCACTTTTATAAGACTTTGAGTTCAAAACCTTTTTTATCCCTCCCTCCTTCCCCTCCCCTTCCCCAACATGGCAAGCAATCTGATACAATAACAATAAGCATATTTCCACATTAGTCATGTTATGAAAGAAGAATCAGAACAAAAGGGAAAAAACCAAGAGAAAGAAAAAAAACCCTAAAATATGATATACTTCAATCTGTGTTCAGAGTCCATAGTTCTTTCTCTGGATGTGGATAGTATTTTCCATCATGAGTCTTTTGGAATTGTCTTAGATTATGGCATTGCTGAGAAGAGCTTAGTCAATCATAGTTGATCACTGCAAAATGTTGCTGTTACCACGTACAATGTTCTTCTGGTTCTGCTCATTTCACTTAGCATCAGTTCATGTAAATCTTTCCAAGTTTTTCTGAAATCTGACTCCTCATTATTTCTTATGGAAAAATAACATTCCCTTTTATTCATATGCCACAACTTGTTCTGCTATTCCCTAATTGATGGGCATCTCCTCAATAACCAATTCTTTGCCACCACAACAAGAGCTGGTATACATATTTTTGTACATATGAGTCCTTTTCCTTTTTTATGATCTCTTTGGGATACAAACCTAGCAATTTGTATTCCTGGATTAAAGGGTATGCACAATTTTATAACTCTTTGGGCATAGTCCAAATTCTTCTCCAGAATGGTTGGGTAAGTTCACAAATCCACCAACAATGCATTAGCATTCCAATTTCCCCATATCTTCTCCAACATCTATCAATTTTTCTTTTCTGTCATATTAGTTAATATGATAGTTGTGAGGTGGTACCTCAGAGTTGTTTTAATTTGCATTTCTCTAGTCAATAGGGATTTGGAGCACTTTTTTCATATGCCTATAAGTAGCTTTAATTTCTTCATCTGAAAACTTCCTGCTCATATCCTTTGACCATTTATCAATTGAGGAGTGAATTCTATTCTTGTAAATGTGACTCAGTTCTCTATATATTTGAGAAATGAGGCCTTTGTCAGAGACACTGACTATAAAAATTGCTTCCCAACTTTCTGCTTTCCTTCTAATTTTGGTTGTATTGGCTTTGTTTATGCAAAACTTTTTAAGTTTAATGTAATCAAAACTATGCGTTTTGCCTGTCCTATGTTCTCTATCTCTTTTCTGATAAAAAAAATCCATTTCCATTAGATTGTCTGATTTATTGGCATACAGTTGGGTAAAATAGCTCTGAATTACTGTTTTAATTTCCTCTTCATTGGTGGTGAATTCACCCTTTTCAATTTTATACTGGTATTTTAATTTTCTTCTTTCTTTTTTTTTAAATCTAATTAACCAATGTTTTACCTATTTTGTTGGTTTCCTCATAAAACCAGGTCTCAGGTTTTTTTTTATTAGTTCAATAGTTGTCTTACTTTCAATTCTATTAACCTCTCCTTTGATTTACAGAATTTCTAATTTGGTATTTAATTGGAGATATTTAATTTGTTTTAATTTGTTCCTTTTCTAGTTTGTTGTTTTTTTTTAATTGCATGCCCCAAATCACTTATCTTCTCTTTATCTATTTTATTCATGTAAGCATTTAGAGATACAATTTCCACTAAGAACTGCTTTGGCTATATCTCATAAGTTTTGGTCTATTATCTCATTATTTTTATTTTTTTTGATGAAATGATTGTTTCTATGATTTGTTGTCTGACCCACTCATTCTTTAGGATTAGATTATTTAGTTTTCAATTAAATTTTAATCTATCTTTTCATGGCCATTTATTATTCATAATTTTATTGCATCATTATCTGAAAAGGATGAATTTAATATTTTTGCCTTTCTGCATTTGATTATGAGCTTTTTATGCCATAATATGTTTGTCAATTTTGTGTAAGTGCCATGTAACTTTGAAAAAAAAAGTATATTCCTTTCTATCCCCATTAAGTTTCCTCCAAAGGTTACTTAACTTTTCTAAAATAAATCTAACTACAAAATAAACAAGAAAGAAGTTAAGGAGGTAAATTTTCTCCAGAAGTCTACAATATCTAACTTTTCTAAAATTCTATTCACCTCCTTAACCTCTTCCTTGTTTATTTTGTGGTTAGGTTTATCTAGTTCTTAGAGGGGGCAGTTGATGTCCACCAGAGTATAGTTTGTTCTTCCTCAAACTAACTTAACTTCTCTGCAAATTTGGATGCTATACCACTTAGTGCATATATGTTTATTATTTATATTACTTGTTTTGTATCTGAAAGTCAAATTTGCTATTTAACTCTCATCTTTTCTCAAGAATGCTTGAAATTCTTGTCTCATTGAATTTCCATTTTTTCCCCTGAAGGATTATACTCAGATTTTCTTTGATAGATTATTCTTTTTTTTTTTTTTGGTGAGGCAATTGGGGTTAAGTGACTTGCCCAAGGTCACACAGCTAGTACATATCAAGTGTTTGGTCTGGGGCTGGATTTGGACTCAGGTCCTCCTGACTTCAGGGCCAGTGCTCTATCCACTGTGCCACCTATCTGCCCCTGGTAAGTGATTCTTGATTGTAATCCTAGCTCATTTGTCCTCTGGAATATCATGTTCCAAGCCCTCCAATCCATTAATGTAGAAGCTGCTAAAACTTGTGTTATCCTGATTGTGGCTCCATGATACTAGAATTGTTTCTTTCTGACTGCTTGCAATATTTTCTCCTTGACCTGGGAACTCTGGAATTTGACTGTAATACTCTTGGCAGTTTTCATTTTGAGATCTCTTTCAGGATATGATCAGTGGACCCTTTTGATTTCTACTTTACCCTCTGGTTTGAGGATATCCTTGATCATTTCTTGAAATATAGTGTCTAGACTGTTTTTTTTTTTTATCACGGCTTTCAGATAGTCCAATATTTTTTTTTCTGTTTTCTTCTGTTTTTTTTTCATTCTTTTGGTTTTGTTTTATTGTTTCTTGATTTCTCATAAAGTCATTAGACTCCATTTGCTCCATTCTAATTTTTAAGGAATTATTTTCCTCATTGAGCTTTTGAACCTCCTTTTTCCTTTTTTTGCCAATTCTGCTTTTTAAATCATTCTTCTCCTCATTGACTTTTTGGAACCCTTTTACCATTTGGCCTACTCTTTTTTTTCTTTTCTTTTTTTTTTTTGTCTAGGAAATGGAGTTAAATGACTTGCCCAGGGTCACACAGCTAGTAAATGTTATGTGTGTGAGGCCTGATTTGAACTCAGGTCCTTCTGAATCCAGGGCCAGTGCTCTATCCACTGCACCACCTAGCTGCCCCCTTGTCTGTTTCTTTAAGATGTTATTTTCTTCAGTATTTTTGTGTCTCCTTTACCAAGCTGTTAACACATTTTTCATTATTTTCTTGCATCATTCTCATTTCTCTTCCCTGGTTTTCCTCTACTTTTCTTGATTTTAAAACCCTTTTTGAGCTATTCCATGGTCTGAGACTAATTCATGTTTTTCTTGGAGGCTTTGAATGTAGGTGCTTAGACTTTGTTGTCTTCTCCTAATAGTAACTTTCTATGGTGAGAGATATTTTTCTGTTGTTTGTTCATTTTCCCATCCTATTATTTGACTTTTTAATTCTTTGTTAAGGTAAGGCTCTTCTTACAGGTTGGAGGGTGAACTTTCCAAAGCTTCAGGAGTTTTGTAAAACTATTTGCAGAGATATTTCTATGGACCTGCAAGTTTTCAATTTTTCCAACATGACATGGTGTAACAAGAGGTGTTTATTATTTTCCTGGCTGGTTGTCTGGTCTGTGAGTGACCATAAGCACTCTTTTTTGCCCTGGAACTGTGAAGAGTATTCCCCCCTCCTCTGCATATACAAGGTTTGTTTTGCTAGTGATCCTCCTTGCACTAGGACTACCACTCAAGACTACCATCCAGATCCATGTATGGGCAAAGCATCAGAATCCTGCCCCATTGCTAGCATAAAGATCTTTGGCATTTCCTTCTGACCAGTTGTTCAACCCACTTTCCAACTGTAGGCTGAGAGCTCTGTAAACAGCACTGCCACTGCTGATTCAGTCACTCTCGAGGCCTGCTCCTGGTTTGCTATGGACAGGACTGTGCTGGTATAACCTGAGATGGACTGTGCTACACTCTCCCCCAGGTGTGACATAGCTTTCCTGATTACATTCTAAGTCTTTGACCTCCATGGGTTGACCGATCTGGAAACTGCCAATGCTGCCAGTGATTCAGTCATCCAAGACCTGCCCTGGTTTGCTGGTGTCCAGTATGTGCTGGTGTGACCTGTGCTGGACTGTGCTCTTCTCTCATTCTGGTGTGACAGACCTTTCTGACTGACTTTCCAAGCTGTCTTGGACTGGAATTTGTTTCACTCCATCTTTTTTGTGGATTCTGCTGCTCTAGAATTTATTTAGAGTCATTTTTAAAGGTATTTGGAGGGGTTTGGAGGAGAGCTCAGGAGAGTCTTTGCCTTTACTCTGCCTTCTTGGTTCTACCTCCTCAAAAAGGGTAGACTTTCAACAAGTGGATATAGTTGAAGAGCATGACAGCTAAAAAGAACGGAATAAGAAAAATGCATAGTCATAAAGTGCAAGTCACATTGTCTACTAAGGCTAGACTATAAGATGCATAAATGGGATTACAGGAAGGTAAGGATGAAAAAATAACTTAGCTTCAGGGACTTAATGATTTGGGCTATATGGAGGACTTCTGATCTCATCTTGTAGGTAATTGGACCACCCTTGTAAATTTTTGAGTAAGAGAATAATATTCTCAGACCTGTGCCTTAGCAACAGTGTTTAGTGTGGTTTTAAATGAGGTGAGATCAGATGAAGGAAACAAGTTTGGAGATTTTCACAAAACTCCAGTTAAGAGGTAGTAAGGGCCAGAATTAGGGTGGTAACCATTACAATGGAATGGAAAGGGCAAATGAAAGATTTTTTGGAAATAGAGTACACATTACTTGGCAGCAGACTGCATGTGGTGTGATGAGGGACAGAAATGAGTTGAAGATGATGAGGTGGCAAGGTGCCATTAATTAAAAGAATAGGTGACCGAATAGATTTGGTGGGAAAGATAATTAGTTCAATTTTAGACTAAGGTGTCAACGTGAAGTCTAGGTGGAACTATCCAATGTCCATTTGAAAATGTAAGCCAAGATTTTAAGAAAGAAGTCAAACTACAGAAATGAAGTTGAGAATAATCCTATTGCATAGACATAACTATTTCTGCAAAGAGGTGAGTCTTATGAAAAGAGGAATGGTGTAGTGTGTAGAATGGTAAATTTGGAGGCAAGAAGGTTTGAAATAAAATCCCATCTCCAGTACCCATATGTTATGTGAACCATAGGAAACATTTCATAGTTTGAGCTTCAGTTTTCTCTTTTATGAAATGGAGTTATATAATACCTATAGTACCTGTCACCAAACTAATGTGATGGCCAACGGAAATATGTTAAATGCTTCACAAACTTTGAAACATAATACAAATGTCAGATGTTGTAATTATTATTGTTGTTGTTATTATTAACAATGAATAAAATCAAGGATTGAACTACATATAGCAATAAAAAATGAAGAGATATATTCTTGCATTTAGAGGGTAGGGGACAAAAGGAGCCTCAATGAAGTAGACAGAAATTGATTAGATGGTATAATGTATAATGCATTAGACTTAGTGTCAGGAAGACCTGCATTCAAATTCAGCCCCAGGCACTTTTTAGTTGTGTGACCCCTAGTAAGATTGTCTAATTTTTCTCAGCCTCAGTTTCCTCTTCTGAAAAAAGAAGACACTAATAGTACATACCACACAGGTTTATTGTGAGGATCAGATGGGATAAATCAACAAACTAAGTCAGCAAGTATTTATTAGACACTTAGTTTCTGCTAAACACCCATAGGCTCTGGGAATACAAATGTAACAGGAAGAAAATGTGGGACCTCAAGGAACTTGAATTCTAATGGTGAAAGACAACAAAGGCAACATATAAAACGAAACTGAAAAGCAAGATGAAGAAAGAGGGTGAGAGAAAGGGAAGAGTGTACTTCCAGGGTGAGAAGGCTGCTGTGACATGGTGGAACAAACCTGAAGAGTCAAAGTTGAGTTTGATAGCTGTAAAGTATTTTTCAACCCTTGAAACACTTTGCAAATAATAGCTAATGTCAGCTATTTTGATGGTATCTGAAGTATTACAGAAATACAGCATTACAGAGACTAATTTGGGAAAACATTCTAATAAGAACAAAGTGGCCAATAGTGCCCAGTGCTATAAAGAAATCAAAGAGGAAGAGCATTAAGAAAATGATATGGGGCAGGTAGGTGGTGCACCGTTGCTGGAGTCAGGAGGACCTGAGTTCAAATCCAGTCTGAAACCAGACACTTAGCACTTGCTAGCTGTGTGACCCTGCGCAAGTTACTTAACCCCAATTGCCTCACCAAAAATAACATTTAATTTGATAATTATGAAGTTGTTGATGACCTTGAAGATGAGGATTTTATTATTAGTGAAGATGATTGTAGAATGAGTTGAGGAGTAAGAGAAAGAACAAGAAATAGAAGTATAATGTATACACTAATCTTGAGAAATTTGGTTGTGAAAGACATTAAGAGATAAGAGCTCAAATGAATAAGAGAATCAATGAAGGGACTTTTTTAAATGTAGTGGAGATCATTATTAGAGATAGAGGAGGAAAATTCATTGGAATGGGAGAGACTGAAGATGCAAGATTTAAGGTACAAAACCAAAGTTGCAAAGGGGACAAAAAAAGAATTGGATTACAAGTCTAAGATGGTGGAATGAGATAAAGAGCAGAGTAGAGAGATCAGGTTGATTGCTTTCATAACTTACTTATAATATTACTCTTTATGTCTAAATCATTTATCCATTTTAACTTTATTTTGGCATATGGTATTGATGTTGGTCTATGCCTAGTTTCTTCCAAACTGCTTTCCAGTTTTCTCAGCAATTGAGTTCTTACCCCAAATATTTGGATCTTTGGGTTTATTGAACACTAGATTACCATATTCATTGACTACTTTGTGTTGTATATATAATATATTCCACTGATCCATCACTCTATTTTTTAGTCAGGATGATAGTGTTTTGATGATTACACCTTTGTAATACACTTTGAGATCAGGCTAAGTAAACTTCCCTCACTTTTTTTATTGATTCCATTGATATTCTTGACTTTTTGTTCTTCCAGATGAATTTTGTTATTATTCTTCCTAATTCTATAAAATAATATTTGGTAGTTTGATTGGTATGGCACCAAATAAATAAAATAACATAGATAGAATTGTCATTTTATTATATTGGCTCAACCTACATATGAGAGATTAGTATTTCTCCAATTATTTTGATCTGCCTTTATTTATAGGAAAATTGTAATTGTGTTTATACAGTTTTTGAATTTGTCTTGCAGGTAGACTGCTAATTATTTTATATTCTCACCTCTCTCTCTCTCTTTCTGTCTGTCTGTCTCTGTCTGTCTCTCTCTTCATATATGTATGTATGCATATATATGTATATATATACATACACACACATATATATATGTACATATATATATACATTTGGAATTTCTTTTTCTATCTCTTCCTACTGGGTTTTGCAAGTAGTATATAGAAATGCTAATGATTTGTGTGGGTTAATTTTATATTCTATAACTTGCTAAAGTTGTTCATTGTTTCAATTAGTTTTTTAGTTGCTTCTCTTGTGTTCTCTATGTATACCATCATATCATCTGCAAGGAATGGTAGTTTTGTTTTCTCATTGCCTAATTTTATTCCTTCAATTTATTTTTCTTGTCTTATTGCTATAGTTAGCATTTATAGTGCAATATTTAATAACAGTGGTCATAGTGGACATCCTTGTTTCACCCCTGATCTTATTTGGAAGACTTCAAGTTTATCCCCATTACAAATAATATTTTTCTTAGTTTTAAGTAGTTACTACTTATCATTTTAAGAAAGGTTCCATTGATTCCTAGGCCTCCTAGTATTTTTGAAAGGAACAGGTATTGTGTTTTGTCAAATGCTTTTTCTGCATTAATTGATATAATATGATTTTTGTTTTCTTTGTTACTATTATGTTCAATTATACTTATAGTTTTCCTAATATTAAACCAACTCCACATTCTTAGTATTAATCCCAGCTGGTCATAGTGTATGATATTTGTGACATATGGCTGCAATCTCCTTGCTTGTATTTTATTTAACATCTTTGTATCAATATTCAATAAAGTTTTTTTTGTCATTTTCTTCCTTTCCCTAGATTAGGTATCAAAAGCATATTTTTGGAATAAAACATATTTGGTAGGACTTCTATTAACAAACTATTTTTATTAGTGAAATTTTGTACCTTTTTTAAGTTGGTCAATTCTATTTTTATGGTGTTATTTTCTTTGGTTCTTTTCTGTTTCTCTTATCAAGTTATTAATTGTCTTTTCACAATTTTCTTGCCTCACTCTCATGTCTTTATTAAATGTTTCTTCTACTTTGAAAATAAAATGTTACTTTTTTCCAGCAATTCATGTTGGACTTATGTCCAATTTACTTTTTTTTCTTTGAGGATCTGCCTGTAGCTATTTTCATTTCATTATTTTCTTCTGAGTTTGTGCCTTGATCTTTCCTTTCACTATGGGAATTGTTATATTTAGGTTATTTTGTTGGTGCTGTTTACTCATTTTTCCAACCTTTTTCTTGACTTTGAGCAATTTGTTAAAGATAGATTCTATCCTCAGCACAGGGAATGAGGTACCCTCTCTCAAGATTCAGGCTTTTTCCAGCCTGCTGTTTTTAGAGGTAGTTCTGAATGTTTGGAAGTTTTTGGTGCTTCAAAGGTGTAGTGATCTGGGAATAGGTGTGGTTATTGCTTTTGTGGTCTGTGCTCTGGTCCTTATAGGAATAGTCTCTGATCCTTTTGGGTTACAATCAATAACATTCCTCAGGGTCCTTGGTCCCTTGTGATTGAAAGTGCTCCCCTCCATTGTCTCTCACCCTGACCTTTTGTTGGTTCTGCCACTCCAGAATTCAATTTGAGATGTTGTTTTAAGGTTTTTGGAGGGGAATATTGGGAAAACTTGGATTAGTGCTTCCTCTTCTTTGCCATATTGGCTCTGTTCCACACATTTCTTTTAACATTAATTCATAATAGTTTCATGATTTTCTTCATTAATTTTCAGCAGTTTGAGAACAGAGAAATTGTATGATGGGTGATGTTTACTTGAGGTTGATTAGTCACAAAATGGGTGATATATTTGTGGATTCAGCATAGTAGCAAGAATATAGGCAAGCTTTGGACAGAGCCAAGATAGCAGAGTGAATCCAGGAAGTTATCAGAGATTTCCCAAGTTTCCCTCAGAAACAATATAAATCAAGCCTCTAAATTGATTATGGAACAACAGAAACTATGAAAAGATGGAGTGAAACAATTTTCTGGCTTAAGATAACATAGAAGTATTTCAGGAAACATGTCTCTATTGGGTTAAAGAGGAGCGCACCCCAGTACAAACAATATCCAGGAAAGTCAATGGGAGGCTCTTAGCCAAAGCACAGGTCTGTAATTGAGGCCCCTAAGTCCTGTTTCAGAAGGCTACTGGGAGAGCAGGTCAGTTGTCAGGCCTCCAATCCCAGTGCAGAAGGCAAATTGCCAGCCACAGAAATCAGGCAGCAGCTGACTTGAAAAACCTGATCACCCCAGCACAGTGAGCAAGCTGCCAGCACTGGAGGCCCTAGTTCACAAAGCTAGTGACCAAGTCCCTGGTTCTGAGCACAAGAAACTTGAGACAGTGCCCCCTTTACCAGAGGAGCAGTGAGCAAATTTTTAAAAGTGATGAAATAAGCAAAAAATATCAGCAAAAAACAAAAAAAAGAACCTTGACCATAAAGAGTTGCTACAGTGAGAGGGAAGATCAAAACACAAATTCAGAAGAGGACAACAATGTCATAATGCCTACATGTGAAACCTCAAAGGGGAATATGAAGTGGTCTCAAGCACAAAAAGCCTTCTTAGAAGAGCTCAAAAAGGATTTTAAAAATCAAATAAGAGAGTTAGAAGAAAAATAGGGAAAACAAATGAGAGGTATGCAGAAGAGAGTCAACAGCTTGGAAACTGAAGGACAAAAAATGACTGAAGAAAACAATTCCTTAAAAATACAATTGGCTAAATGAGAAAAAAATCCACCGAAGAATACAACTCCTTAAAAAGTGGAATTTGCCAAATGCAAGAGGTGGTACAAAAGCTAACTGAAGAAAATAATTCCTTAAAAATTGTAATTGGGCAAATGAAAGCTAATGACTCTGTCAGACATCAAGAATCAGTCAAATAAAATTCAAAGAAAGAAAAAAATGGGAGAAAATGTGTAATATCTCATTGGAAAAACAATTGACCTGGAAAATAGATAAGGTAAGACAATTTAAGAATTATTGGACTACCTGAAAGCCATGATCAAAAAAGAGCTTAGACAGCATCTTTCAAGAAATTATAAAGGAAAACTGCCCTGATATACTAGAACCATAAAGTAAAATAGTCATTGAAAGAATCCACCTATCACCTCTAGAAAGAAGACCCAAAATGAAAACTCCAATTAATATTGTAGCCAAATTTCAGAATTATCACGTTAAGGAGAAAATACTGAAAGCAGACAGAAACAATTCAAATATCATGGAGCCACAATCAGGATAACACAGAAGTTAGCAGCCTCTGCATGAAAGGATCAGGGGGCTTGGAAAAATTATTTTCCAGAGGACAAAGGAGCTAGGATTACAACCAAGAATCCACCACCCAGCAAAACTGAATATAATCTATGAGGGGAAAATGGACATTCAATGAGATAGAGGACTTTCAAGCATTGTTGAGAAAAAACCAGATCTGAATAGAAAATTTGTCTTTCAAATACAAGACTCAAGAGAAGCATAAAAAAGGAAACAAGAAAGAGAAATCATTAAGGGACTTATTAACATAAAACTGTTTACATTCCTAAATGGGAAGATGCTATTTGTAACTCATAAGACCATCCTTATTATTAGGGTAGTTTGAAGGAGTATATACAGATAGAGGGCAGAGGTCTGAGTTGACTAAGAAGGGATGATATCTAAAAAAATAAAATTAAGCGATTAAAAAGGAATGTACTGGGAGAAAGAGAAAGAGAAGCAGTGAAGAAGGACTGGATGAAAGGAGAGAGAGAGAAAATATAATAAATAGGGGGAATAGAGTAGAAGGAGATATAATTAGCGATAGTAGTTGTGAAAAAAATTTTTGGAAGTGTCTTTCTCTGATAAAAATAACATATAGAGAACTGAGTCAAATTTATAAAAATAACAGCCATTCCCCAACTGAGAAATGATTAAAAGATATGATCAGTTTTCAGATGAAGAAATCAAAGCTACCTATAGCCACATGAAAAAATACTCTCACTATTGATTAAAGAAATGAAAATTAAAATAATTATGAGGTACTATCTCATATGTACTGGATTGGCTAATAGGACAGCAAAGATAAATGACAATTGTTGAAGGGGATGAGGGAAAATGAGACATTAATATACTGTTGGTGGATTTGTGAAGTGATTCAACAATTCAGTAGAGCAATTTGGAACTATGTCCAAAAGGCTATAAAACCATGCATACCCTCTGACCTAGCAATACCACTACTAGGTCTGTATACTAGAAGAGACAAAAAAAAACAGACAAGAAAAAGACCTTGATGTACAAAAATATTTATAGCAGTTCATTTCTGGGGGCAGATAATTAGAAACTGAAGGGATGCCATCAATTCAGGAATGGCTGAACAAATCATGGTATGTGATCATGTTGGAACACTATTGTACTATAGGAAATGATGAGCAGGATGCTCTCACAAAAACCTGGAGAGATTTGTATGAACTGATGCAAAGTGGAATGCACTGTGTACAAAATAACAGCAATATTGTAGATGATCAGTTGTGAATGATTTGGTTATTCTTAGCAATACAATGATCTAAGACAGGTCTAAAGGCCTTACGATGAAAAATGCTATCCATCACCAGACAAAGAACCATTGGTGTCTGAATTCAGATTGATGTATATTTTTTTACTTCATTTTTCTTGATTTTTTTGTCTATGTTTTCTTTTACAACAGGAATATTATGGAATTGTTTTGCATGACTACACATATATAACCTATTTTGAATTGCTTGCCTTCAGAATGGGAGGTGAAGGGAGGAAGGGAAAGAATTTTAAACTCAAAGTTTTAAAAATGAATGTTAAAAATTGTTTTTATATGTAACTGGGGAAAAATAAGAAAAAAAGAATGCCTACCCCTTTTTAAGGTTAAGATGAGATTCTACCTTCTCCCTGATACCTTACATGATTGCTGCAGTTAGAAATACTTTCTCTCTCCCTTTGTTCTCATAGCACTTTGGTTGTAGTTTTCTTTTGTCACTAGTCACACTCTGACTCAAAGCATTCTTATTTTTTGCATGTGCTATTTCCTGTACCTTATTTGAAAGTTCCTCAAGAATAGGTATTGTGATACTGTTCTCAGTTTTAGCTACAGTTACTCAAATGCCTGGTCTTTCTCACTGGTAGGGAAAGACCTCCATCTCAAAAGTTGTGATCATGAACTTCTTACAATTCAAGATGAAGAAGAAAGAACTTATTCCTTTGATCACATTTTTGAGTTTTGCTGGAATTGAAGCAGCCTACATGTCCATATACTCCCTTTTCAAAACTGACATGATCGTTAACAGACAGAAAAATCCAGAACCATGGGAAAATGTGAATCCCTACAAGCCTTAAAAGCTTTTCACAGTTAACCAAAAGTGGGCACCTGTTGAAGAATTACAGACTGTCAAATAGTTGACCAAATGAAGAGTCTTCATCTAAATCACACTCTATTAATCTAGTGGAAACATTTCTGCACAAACTAGACTACTGAAACCAGTGTAAGGAAGTTCTTCTGCTACATTTTTAGGGTCTCTCCACATTTTTGGGCTCTGAATGAGGAATTCCATTTTGTATAAAATGTATGTAGTTCATTAAAGTATTCATGAGGATTTTTTGCATTTATTTGTACTTATGTATTCTATGAAGGGCAAATGTATGATGACTTGTAAGATAAATTGTCTGCTATAATGAAAGTGATACTGTGTTGATGCTGTTTTTTTGTTTTTTCTCAAGGTTACGTAAATATTTATTTCATCATTGAATTGATGAGTCATTGGAAAATATATCTAATCATATATATGCTGCTTTACAATTTTAATTTTCATATTTGAAATAATTTCCATTTAAAAACCCAGATAAGAACTTTTCACACACATCTTTCCAGTTGAAATGTAAAAATTATTACATTCAGTCTAATAGAGCTGTTATTTAACTTGATACTTTGCGGATCCTTAATTTCATTGGTGTCCTCAGACATACCTCAGATATTGTGGGCTCGGTTCCAGATCACTGCAATACAGCAAATATCACAGTGAAGCGAGTCCCATGAATTTTTTGGTTTCCCAGTGCATATAAGGTATGTTTACACTATACTAATAAAATGTACATATCTTAGTTAAACACTTTATTGCTAAGAAAAAAAAAGAATAGGTATTTTACTTTATTAATTTTCTGCTTCCCATTTTATGTTGAGCACTTACTAACCTTTCGTAAATTGAATTTTAGGATGTTTCCAAAGGTATGTGACATGATATAGGTAGAAATTGTGATAGAACCAAAACAGAGTTTGTGTGTGTGTGAGGGTACGCATACATGCAGGTTATTACATACTTTTGCATCTTTGTCTACAGACATGGGTGTATAGAAACATATGAGTATAGTTGCATACACCAACAATTTGGGAAGTTGCTGTAAATGAAGTTTGCAAACTCTATTTATTACTACCCATTGCATGGGTTCCTTTCCAAATTATTCCTAAAATTTGTCACCTATGGTATACACCAAATTCTGTAGACCTTCCTGCTTTATTTTAACATTGCAAGAGTACCAATAGAGTATTCTGGCTATTAACCACTCATCCAATACATAAAATTCTCTTAGGTATGTTTCTGAGTTTTCTCTTTCCCTGTATTTGCTTATATGCCTTTCCCTAATTCTGACTTTTGTTAGGAACCTAGGGACACAAGAGTATTTTTTTTATTTTGAATCTTGAAATAAGCTTGGTAGAAGATACTATGGGTACTATTATTCCCATTACTCAAAGATGGAGGCATAGTGAGGGTAAATGATTTAAGCATGATGACACAGCTAGGAAGTGTTAGAGTGAGTATTTGAACTCAGGTCTTTCTAACTCCAAAACTATCCCTCTATTCATATTGTGATCCTTTGCTATTTGCTAAGGACACAGTATTCTCTTCTCTAAAGCTAGAGCTTCAATGTTCTCTATTCTGTTCTTAGCCCTTTTTGGAGTGATGAGCACTTGTGTGTTTTGTCATTATCTTTGTGGTGGAAATTCCTGAATCTCTTGTATTTATTTCTCAAAAATTTCCTTGTTGTCCTATTTTCCCTGTCCACCACTGTACAATAACTGTCAGGTTAGGGAAAGACTATATATGTATATGTGTATGTATGTATTATATGTACATCATATATATGTATACATATATTATATATATATATATGAAATTTGAGAGTATTTTTATTCAATATACATATAAACAAAAATTTAATTTTCTTGGAGTCATTTCTTTGTGTATATCAATGTGACTAAAGATATTGACTTTTTGTTGATGATATAAACCTAACAAGAAATGATCTCAAGACAATCAGTTTAGTTAATTGTTTTGTCTTGCTTTGTAGCATACATTCATTATGCATTAACATGGCCACTCAGCCCTATTATGCATTTTTTTAAAACTGGGATATCTTGTTTTCAGTAAGTTTTGATATATACTTTATTACTTATTGTTTATTATGCCCTCAGGTCTCTTAGATAATTTAGTAGGGATTTTAGTTATTCCATGACAATTTTCAGTTGTTCATTTGAAAACTGTTTAAAAGTTGAAGACTTTAATCTCTTCTTTGATGATGCATCTGTGTTTGGACTTTGTAATCATCTCATAGAAATGGAATATGTTTTAATTCATTAATTGAACCTTTTCCCCTGCTTGGATTTATTAATATAGCATCAGATCATTACTAATACAGTATTTTTTTAAACTTCTAGAGGCCAAAGAGGAAATAATATAATATGCCATCATATATTCTCTACTCTTCTTGGCATCAATATTACAGATATTTATAAGGGTTAAAGTTCAGAAGTATAGAAAAATAGTAATCTTGAGGTCACTTTTGCTTTCATTTAAAAGATAAAAAATAGTTATTACCATTTATTAAGATTTTCTCACACAGTGAGAGGCAAAATAATGCAATGAATACGGACTGCCTCAGAACAAGGAAGACTTGGTTTAAACCTAGGTTTTCCTTTTTCTAAGCTTGCCTCTCTGTCTACTTTGTAATGCTGTTTCTCAATCTACAATGTCACGTAAGTGAATGTTTACATAGGGTGTACATGGGGGCGATGTATGTGTATGTACACGGAAAGAGTAACATAAAATAACCTTTAACTGGACAGGTAAGTGGTGGAGTAGATTGAGTGTTGGTCCTGGAGTCAAAAAGACCTCAATTCAAGTCTGGTCACAGATACTTGCTAGCTGTGTGATTCAGGGCAAGTCACTTTACCTTTGTTTATCTCAGCTTCCTCATTTATAAAATGGGGATAATAATAGCACCTACTTCCCAGGGTTGTTGTGAGGACTAAATGAAATAATAATTGTAAAGTGCTTCACATAATACCTGGCACAGAGTAAGCACTATATAAATGCTAGCTATTATTACATCTGTGTATGCTTTGTATGTACATACATATATACATGCCATAACCTCAGAAGCCACACCAAAAGGACCATGATGTATATTACAAATTTGTTATGGATGGTGCATATAATTATTTATTTTAATTAAAATGTACCTTTTAGTATTTCTTTTGATTTTTTTCATGGCTAACCACCATCTTTAAATGCTTTGTGTCAGTCTTCCCAATATATGCCATAAAGGAAGGGGATAAGCATTTAATACAGCAACTACTATGTGTCATGAACAGTGTTAAGCACTTTACAAATATAATCTCATTTCCTCCTCACAACAATCCTTTGAGTTAGATGCTGTTGTTATCCTTCTTGTACATTAGAGAAAACTGGGACAAACAGAGTTTAAGTTACTTGTCAGTGTCTGAGAGCAGACTGAAAACTTTGGTCTTCCTGACTCCAAGCCCAGTATGCTATTCACTGAGCCACCTAGGTGCATATTAAAAACAGTGATTTAGAATGGATATGTGAATGTAGCAGTGACTCAAAAACTTCATCATGTCATTTGGATGAGCTTAGAAAGATGTTTTTGGGAACTAAAACTCTTATACCTCTTCTAGAAGACAATTAGTTCAAGTCTCCCAAATGGGCCTCAAGTTTATGACAGTAATCTTAACTCTCCAGGATAAATGAGGACAATAACTCTTCATTATCAACTTTGAAATGGAGTGCTATAAATTTTTCAAAGGAAGTTTCTTAGTTTTAAAATTATTTTTTAGCATTTCTTGGGAACCATGCAATACAAATCCGTGGGCTTGTCCAGGTAATTTCTTTTGTAATACTAAATAGCATGACTGAATTTTTGAAAGATACATTATTTTTGAGATATTTAGATAGATGTCTCAAATAATTCCCTACAATTGCCAAATGGTATTATCAGTGATTTTAGTTTATGCATGTTTGGTTTATGTTTCTTTTTAAAGTTATAAAGTTACACTTTGTTAATTGTAATATGGGGAGAAAAGCTTGAATTAAAGAGGAAATGGTAGGTAGAAACTAAAGGGAGATATAGTTAAAAAATGTTATTCAAACTAGTGTTTAGTAGAAGAAAAAACATTATTCAAATTGTTCAAATTACAGCTTTCATGGTCCATTTTAAAATGTTCTTCTATTCTAAACTATTTTCAAAGAAGATATACTGTGTTCAACTTAACTTTATGCTTTTCTGTCTTGCTGTTCCTTAACATTCCTATTCCTTAACATGCTAAAAATGTGTTAATGCACAAATGTGTATATTATGCTTTGCAATACTCATCATGATATAAGCATTCCTGCCACCCCCAAAAGGCTGAATGACTCTTCTCAAAATATTAATGTATGATCTTCTTGTTATTATTATAATAAATGACAGAATGCATCTCTTTGAAGTTTGAAAAGGTTTTTATACACATTGTTTCATTTGGGTTAATTAAGGGCCTTGCAACAGATATTTTTTCATAAATAAGAAAACTGAGAATTATTGAGGTTATGACTTTTTCACAGTCACAAAACCAGTAAGTGGTCAAAGAATGATTTCAACATGCCTAACTCTATGTCCCACACTGTACACAATATGCTCTGATATCTCTGACAGTATAAAACAAGCTAACATCAAATTATTTTTAGATCTGTGAATAATTCCTTGAAGAATCTTAGTCTCAAGTTCTCTCTTTCATTATGAAATAGCTCTGCATAGTAAATTAGGTTCTCTATAATTGAACCAATACTTAAACAGTGAAGGTGATATAGAGAGGGGGATTTAATGTATTCAAAAAAACTTACTTAAGTAGCCAATATCTACTAAATGTTAGAAAAGACATAGAAGGTACAAAACACAAGTCCCTACTTTCTTGCAGTTGGGTTTTGAAGGGGAATATAACACATATACTATTAAACAATTCAATTTAAAATTTTAAACACAAATTATTCACATGGTTAACAAATAGCTGTTGTACAAACCAATGTGTAATGAGTTCATTAGAGAAGAGCAAAAGTGTTATGTAAGGTTCAAGGGGAAGGAGACCAATACCTATTTTACTAATTAGAGAGAAATCCATAGAGAAAATTGAGCTTTATTTAACTTTACAGGAAATTAAATGTCATAATGACAGAGGATGAAATTCTAGTCATAATGATAAGTATGAACCCTGTTCTTTAAAAAATAAAGTAAAAAAATATTCTAACAAATAATCACACTCACATAAAACAAATCCCCATATTTTCTATAACCAAAAATGTGTGCCTCATTCTGCATTTTAATCCATCATCTCTTTGTAAGGAGGTAGGTAGCAGTTTTCTACATTGGTCCTCCAGAGTCATAGTTGTTCATGTTCTTAAGTCTATCATAATTGTGTTTTTTTTAAAAACAATATTGATGTTTCTGTATTTCTCCTAATTCTACTCATTTCACTCTGCATCAGTTCATCAAATCTTTCCAGTTTACTTCTTTCTTTCCTGAAACTTTTTTTTCACTTCTTTCTGTGTAATATTCCATTTCATTCACATACCATGGTTTGTTAATTCTCCAATTAATAGATCTCCTTGTAATTTGAATTCCTTTCTCAATTAATCTTCAAATTTGTAAAATAGAATAACTTACAGTCAGTATATAATGTTTTAAATATTATTAATATTAATCTGGGGGCAGAAATGTGGTCCAAAGTCTTGATTGGAGGGTTAATAGACAAAACCTTATTTCACTTCACTCATCCCACTCATCCATGCCACTAGAACACAAAGGTCTGGTCAGTGTGGTCATCTTATCATCTACTTTATGGCCCTCTACTTTTCTTTTTTTTTCAGCCAAAGACAAGGGTTATTAGAACATCCATAATATCGGGCAGACTCTTAAGGAGTCTAAACATGGGTAAGCAGTGGCTAGATTATAAGAATCCCATTAATGGCTAGATTTTAAGAATCTGAGCATCTCAATGGAGACAAGATGGACCTTATATACAGAAAGACTATGGGAGGGATCTAGGAGTGGCCAAGTAGTCTATGAGGTAATAGAATTCCAGGGACCTGGACCACATGGCCAAGGAAGAATGGAGAAATGGCCTGGGGCCATAGGGAGGCCCACAATGAAAGGCCAGTTGATGGGATTATAGCCTCAGGGGAACTCCAGAGATTTGGCCATGTGGGAAACTCCAGGGTTTTTCTTTTCTGGGGCCCAGATCTCAACCCCATCATTCCCCTCTCAAACAAATGGGACCCAAATTCTTTTGGAGTAAGGGGTGAAGGTCTCGGCTTCGGCTTCTGAAACTGCTTCCTGCTGGCAAGGGGCTTAGAGCTGTCCCTGCCTTGAGGGGGTCCCAAAGAGGTTGACTGGAACTGAGCACAGGCTGTATCCAGGGAACGGTGTGGGGACATTGGCTGGTAGTTGCTGTTTGCTACCAACTGTAGGTGAATGGCCCATAGTCTGGAAGACATAAATCTGACAGAGAAAAGAAAACTGCAGGGCCCAGATATAAAGCAGGGACTAGATTTAGGGCCCAACTTTGAGAGGATAAAACATGCCTAGCTCTGTTTGGATTCAGATAATTCAGTTTTCCAACCATGCAGTATCAAATCCACCTCATATCCAGACTCAGGAATAGCCAGGTGATTAACATTCCCTTTCAAAGGAACATAATGGGGAATCTGAGCCAGGAGGATCCCATCTTAGACTGTGGCTAAAATTGTCCTCTCAGCTTTTCCCAATGCTGACTTCCCACCAATATCACCTTCTCTGAGTAGCTTGTGGTATTTCTCTCAAAATGGTGAATTATTGATTATCAATGGGTTATGACCCATCAGACAACTCAAAATAAAATCCTATGAGCTTTTACTTCAAACAACAAGTTTTACTAATCACAGCTTAGGAAAAACTTTTCCAGGATTTACATCTGAAACTCAAATTTGTACCGGTGTAAAAAGCCAATCATTAAAGATTTCTATATACTTGCAAATTCTCAGCAAGCCATACATAACCCAAACAAGCTTTTTGGCTATTTTGCACGTTAAAATAACCAACAATAGCAAAATTATTTTAGCGGTAACAAATTATGAGAAGTTGCTTGACATAACTGATACAGAAAGTTCACCAATTTAAAACTTGAAACAAACCCATTACCAATCAGGTGACTTCAGTTTTATTAAACGCACTTCCAAATTACTTTGCACAGAGAATCAGCATCTCATCATTAACAGTTAAAACTACAAATTTAAAAGAGCGTGCTTACCCAAGTTCAGAGGCCAGCTTCTTTATCTTGAGCAAGATGTGCTGAACCTGGGTGATACTTCCAGGTAAAGGTTACCCTAGAGCCCAAAACCATTGCCCAGGGGGGTCCACACTGTAGCTACTGACCCTCCCCACTCCTTCCTTTCCCAGGTGGGGGAGGGAGAAATCAAAAGTGAGGGGTAAAGGGTGAAACTCTCTTCTCCTATGAGTGGAGTTAACATACCCTCTTGACTCAAGGGAAGGGGGTGACTAGGGTTGTAAGGAGGAGTTTCAAAACTCCTTAATGATCAATCACAAAACCTCCAGAATATGCCAAGATATTTTTAGCTGTTCTAACTTTCCCTGTAACCTCCATGAAGGAGGATTCAGACGTGCAGAGGGAAGGGAGTAAGTAAGCCTCAGGGAACTAAAAAGCAACTGCAGTTTTTCCCAATTCCCTAGCACTGAGGGAATTAACAGATACACTTCTGGATAGGGCATCCATCCTTGTCCTCTATGCTGCAGAAGGTGTACCCAGGTCCATGGCCTTGAACCAACCCAGTAGACCAAAAGCCTGAGAGCATCAGGCCCAGTGCTAGACAGCCTCGTAACTGTCTGCCCAAAAAGCACCTCCAAGCCTTGGTGCTTGGACAGCAACCCCAACTGCAGAGCAAGAATGGAGGGGAGGGGAGGCTTACATACCTTCCAGTCTTGGCTGGAAAAGAACTTGGGATTAGGCAGTTTTCCCGTATGGCCCACCAAAATGTTGTGGTTTAGGGGGTCAGGGACCCCAAAATCACAGCACACGGGTCCTGCCTGAAAGAATTCGACCCAAGCCTTCTTTCAGCCAAAGACAAGGTTTATTAGAAAATCCATCATATTGGGCAGACTCTTAAGGAGTCTGAGCATGGGTAAGCAGTGGCTAGATTATGAGAATCTGAGCCTCTACTTTTCACTATGAGAAATAGCCTCCAAGTCTCCAAATACATTCTCCTTTTCTCTATCAAAGAATTTATCCACTCAGCAATTATCTATCTACAGTAGCGACTGTTGTCTTAGGTGAATTTAGGACTCATCCTGAGACAGAGTAATTATGGATACTGATTGGATGAAGTGTAAGTGAAAGCTCACCTCAATAACAGACTCATCTCATTCCACTGCCCCACCAGGCCACCCAGATCTTAGCCATCACATGAATCTTGTCATTTGTCTTGCTACCTATACTTTTGACTCTAAAAAAATTTTGCCACTGATTCAACTTCCCTTTAACTCTGAAATTTCCCTCAATACCTGGGGCCTTCTCAATCAATAATATCCCTTCCACCATTCTGGTTCCTTCTACCATTGGTCAGTTCTTTTCAGGTCCTCCATTTTGGAGGACCCATAGTAATTGTGATTCACTCTTCTCAAGTATGCTTATTACTTTGCCACCATGACTCCTCAGGAATTTCCCTTATTCCCTGCTTTTTCTAACTTGCTTTTATGTCTTGTTTTCCTCAATTAAAACATATACTTCTTGAGGACATGGACTGTCTTTTTGTTTGTATTTGTATCCCTTTGTCTTAGGAGTGTTTGGTACATTGCCATTGCTTTATAAATCCTTAGTGCCTTGCCCATCACTTACATGGCCCCTGTCTTTGCACTTCTTGCTCAGGGAGTCATAACCAAACCAACAAACAGCTTAACAATTGAGTTCCCATGTACTTCACTCTGAATTACTGAGGTTATCACTCTTTTGCTTTAATTTCTAAAGAACCATTTCCACCCTATTCTTCCATATGTTAACTTTTTAGTAAAACTTTAATTTTTGTCTTTTGACATGTTACATTTTTTCCCTTGAAGCAACATGTTTAAATCATTGAGTTTTTCAAAAATATCTAACAAATAACAGTTTTGAAAGGCATGTCATTATGAAAAAAATTAACAAAATCAGATTTCAGCTTAGTCAAAAATAAACCAATTTCATCTTTTAATTTCAATAATCTATTTAAACTCCACCCTCTTTAGAGCCATCTTGCCTTTGCATGTAGTAATAAGCTTTTGTAATTAGAATCCATGTCTTTCCAAAGGTTTGAAAACCAACAAAGGTATGGGCATTAAAGGCATGGCTTTTAATGAAGTTAATGATTTAGATAGTATTGTGAAGCACAGCATCTAACACTGGTGCTACTTTTTTTTTGGCTATGAATGCCTCCTGATGTGAGTAAAAGTGATATGTTCATTGCCACCAGCTTTAACTTTGTCTACAAATCCAACATTCTCTCCTGTCATTGCTCCAGCACCAATTGTACAGACTCCAAAACAATTTTTCCACTGTAAACCTTTATTTGTGAAAAATTCATTGACTTTAAGATACAAATATATACATATATATGTATATATAAATATATACACATATGTATATATAAATATACACATATATATGTATATATATAAATATATGCATATATATGCATATATATATATATATATGTGTGTCTTCCTCTATTATGTGCCCTTCCAAAGGGCAACAAAACAATAATTCCTCATATATGCTTCTTTCATAAACATTATCTTACATAAAGTAACAGTTGTGCAATGTTAGAAATGTCAGTTGTTTCATTTAACTGAATTGAAAGCTTTGGGCTGCCCTTAAGCCTGGTAATAAATTCCTGAAATTGGTCATTACTAATTTCAGAAATTCCTTTTTAAGCAGTATCATTTGATAAAGGAATTTTATGAATTTCATCCCCATGCTTTTTCCCATGAACTGTTTCTGAGATTTTAATAATAGCAAGTAACACAAGATCTTCTCCTATCACATACAGTTTTTTAGTTTTTTTGCAATTAAATAAGAAGTTTCATAAGATGTAAGTAAATACTTTTTGTGGACAGTAACAAGTTTCTCAAAACATTGTTTTTCTTTATTTGAAGATTTTTAAAGTTGTTCAAAATGGCCCTCTGGTTTATTGCAGCACACTGCATGATTGGTATTGAGGTGCCATTTTAGTTTGCTGGTTTTATGGTTGGTTTATGGTTTGGCTGGTTCTACAGCCAAAACTTAATTACAAATTAACTGAATAAGTTTTTTCCATACCATCATCATTATTAGAGGTAAATCTATAGTGCAAAAAAGATTCAACATATTTTCTTTTTCTTGTCAATTTAGGTGTACTACAATCTGGTAGCAAATTCTGCCATATTGTCATCAGTATTTTTTCTTCTTTAGTCCAAGTTTAGCCACTTATGCAAAATGGAAAAAAAATATTTTGTCCTAAAATATAAATAAATATTATTAATAATTTCTCAAATAAATACTAGCTTTAATTATGAAATTACATTTGTTTGTGCTTACTTTAAAAGATTGATGTTCACACTTAAGCATTCAGTGGTGATGGTGGAGAAATATTATTAAAGGGCTTTTGTTTTTAAACCTGAAGCAGTTAAACATTTATGTTTCTGTGAAAGCAATTTTAAAAACCAAACCTTCTAACACAATACAATCCAAAGATATACTAATTTGATACTTACATTCTGAGGAATGACAGTAGGAAAATATTGTCTTTGTTTTTGTAATTAAACTATTATTTTTCTGTAAGAACAGACAACTCTATGTACAATAAAAACACTGTAATTTATAACATAGTAGTCTTAAATCTGAGCTGAAGTGTTTCTGGTAGCATTCACTGGTGTTGCACATGCATGACGGCATGTGCAGTGCAAAGTGTGCATATTGTGTGTTCAGAACCAAGGCTACAATGAAGTCAAATGATGCAGCACAGTCAAGTGCTGCCAGAAACACCTTGGATTCATTATGTATTTGATTTTGAATTAATTTTTGGTCATTAAATGTTCAGAAACCTTGTACTGTTGCCAAATTTTTTGTAACCCTCACATTCAGTTACATGACCCCATATGGGGTCATAACCCACAGTTTAAGAAGTGCTGAACTAAGTCATCCATGTGGTATCAAAAAGTTCCAAATCCTATGATCTCGAGTTATGCTTTTAGAGAAACAGCACCTATTGCTTGACAAATAGACCCTTTCATGGAGTAGGTTTTAGAACCTGATGCCCTTGACTAATATTTCTCTGCCCTAGTTCTTGACACTTTCTCAAAGCAGAAAGATGATAAAAGTAGCTGAACTGGAAATCAAAACTGCCTTTGAATCAGTTGGACCCCATCCTGCTTAATGGTTTGAAAATGAGAACAAAGTTTAAAAAAAAAAGGAGTTAGAAACAGCTCTCCTTTGCTCATAATTTGCTCATCTAAATAGGATTGAAAACTTAGAAAGCCAATTTAAAAGCTCCTAAAATGAGATACTCATAAACATTAAAGACTATGGATTATAGGTTATCATTTCCTCCATCAAGGACAAATAGCCATAATTATATACAGAAAAGTCTGCATGTATGGCACAGGTATGGAGAAAGCTATTATTAAATAGATATCTAAGGCCTTAGGCATATATGTTTGAATGGATTTAAAAAGTGATATTTTACAAAAGCACTAATTATAACAGATAAATTAGGACACCACAAAGAAGATGCTTCCTCTTCATTTGATAGAAACTAGTTATAATTAACATTGAAAAGTAGGTATTTAATATAATTTTTATCTCTGAATTTACAAAGCAAATTTGACACACCCAAATAAGAGTATGCATTGATATTATAAGAGGGCATATTATTATGTGCCATTGAATTCAAACTTGAATTCTGTTCTGTTGTAGTCTTTTGAGGAATGTACTTGTGTTCATGTGCCAAGTTATATATATATATGTGTGTGTGTGTATATATAGTTATAGTTATATATAGTTACATATTGAGAGTTATATATATAGATAAATATATATGCATACATATATGTAATAAGTAATCAGTATATATGTAATATACATGTAATAAGTAATAGATATGTATGTATACATATACACATATATGTGTAAATGTATATGTATGTATGTGTGTATGTATGTGTGTATTTATGTATTATAATATATGACAGTACAATATATGCCTTTTCAGGTTTCCCTAGTGAAAAAATAAGTGTATTAGGGAAATAGGACTCAGAGTATCAAAAGGATTTGTGACTTCATCAATTTCTATGTTCCCTCTAATGCTATTGATTGTACCCCATCCCTGCCTGCCCATTCTAAGCATCTCTTGTTCATGCCCTCTTATAATATCAATGCATGACCCCAATTCTATTCTTCATCCTCAATGGGACCTATTGGAAGCCTACAAGCCTCAATACATTCACAGGTACTCATTAGTTATGCTAATTTCTTCCTAATCTGAACCCCTTAGTAAACAATTTTAACTCTATACCTCTCCAGCAGATTACTTCTGCCATCATCCTCATTCCCACTCTCTCCATGACTACTTGGTCCTTCTTGGTTTCCCACAAAGATGCATTCATCTCCTGCACTCTCAAAAACATCAACACCATCCTAGCTAAATATTGTCTAACATCACACCTCCTTTTCTCATTCAAACTCCTAGAAAAGTCATCTTTATGTATTGCCTAAATTTCTGTTCATTTTTCATCCCTTTTGCAATCTAGTTTCTGACCCCATCACACAAGTGCAATTGTTCTCTCTAAAATTACATGGTCTTGGGGCAGCTAAGTGGTACAGTGGATAGAGCACTGACCCTGGAGTTGGGAGGACCCGGGTTCAAATCCTGTCTCAGACACGTAGTAGCTGTGTGACCCTGGACAAGTCACTTAACCCCAATTGCCTTGCCAAAAAAAAAATAAAATTACATGGTCTTAGTTTCCAAATTTAAAGGTCTTGCTCAGTCCTTTTCTCTTTAAAATTGCTACTGCAATGTATGCTTTTGACCTTGTTTTTTTCCTGGATATACTTCAATCTCTTGGTTTTCATGACTCTACATTCCTGTCTGACCCCTGTTTAGTGTCGTTTAATAACGTTCATTATCTATATCATTCCTCCTAGATGTGGGCATTCCCCAAATCTCTATCCTGGTCCATCTTTTCTTCTCTCTACATTTTTTTGATGATCTTATCAGATGTTAGTTTTAATTATCATCTCTATGGAGATGACTCAAACACATCTATATTCAAAAATCATTCTCTCTCCTTTGTTTCTGTCCCACATATCTAAGCATAGCATTTGTCATGTATCTAAACAAGAACTGAACATATTCATAAATTTCAAACTACATATTCCAAGAATATTTCATAGTATATATGTTCAATACTGAACTAATATTGTCTCCACAAATAGTCCATTTCTTACATTCATCCCTATTACTATTAAGGGTATCAACATTCCAGATATACAAATTTAACATTTGTGTTTTCTAAAGAAAGCCTTTCCTGATACTCCTCGGATCTGGTGCCCTTTATCAAAACTACTATATACATATCTACATACATATATGTGTGTGTGTGTATGTATATATGTGTGTGTGTGTGTGTATGTATAATTTATATTTATATGTACTACTCATTGTCTCCATTAGAATGCAAACTCATCTTGGAGTCTACCTGCCAAGACAAACCCAGGAACCATATGAACACAATTACAAAACACTTTTCACACAAATAAAGTCAGATCTACACAATTGGGAAAATATTAATTGCTCACAGGTAAGTCAAGCCAACATAATAAAAATTACTATTTTACCTAAGTTAATCTATTTATTCAGTGCCATACCAATCAAACTAACAAAAAATTATAAAGACTAGAAAAAAATAAGAATATTCTTCTGGAAAAACAAAATGTTAAAGGTATCAAAGGAATCAATGAAAAAAACTGTAAAGAAAGGTAGTCTAGCTGTATCAGATCTCAAACTGTATTTTAAAGAATTAAGGTAGACCTGCATATGATATGACTTTAAAAAGTAAAACCATTTAAGAACAGTTAAAAAGAATAATTATTTTATACAAATTAGGTGCAAGAGGAAGAACTGACACAGAGGAATTAGATGGGGAAGAGGGCTGTTAGTTCTGGAAACCTACTTTCATCAGAAATGAGTCCAAGAGGGAACTATCTATCTATGTATTTCTTATGAATTCAGAAAGAAATAAAACACTAAGGGATAGGGAGGGGGGAAAGATATACACATATATATGTATATATGTGTATTTACATATATATGTATGTATGTGTATGTATCCATATGTGTATCTATATATCTATATACAAATATAACCATGTTTAATTGTAGCCTTCAGAGGGTAGGAGGAAGGTGGAAAAAAGAGCAAAGTGCATAGGAGAGAATGAAAGAAAACAAGGAAGCAAAGAATAGATGGACAGCTCAACACAATGTTTAGTATTTATTACATAGGCTTCCTTGAAATTGAAATTTATTGGTATATATTTTGAATCTTTTCTTACATTCTGCTGTGCACATGATATGCTTCTTTTCTTATCTTATTTCGTATCTAAGTTTGAATATTTAAGTTTGTAATATATTTCTTTTTTCTTATTGTGTATTTAAGTTTCAGTAATAAAAAATTAAAAATAATAATTATAAAAAAAATTTCCTACTGGCTAAGAAATAGAGTAGTGAATCAGTAGAATAGATTAGGTACACTATGCATTATAGCAAATGACTATCATAATCTAGTATATGATAAACCCAAAGATCCAAGCTTTTGGAAGAAAATCTCATTATCTGACAAAAACTGCTTGAAGAACTGGAAAATAGTATGGCAGAAACAAGGTATAGGTCAAATTGTCACACCATATACCAAGGTCAAAATGAATACATAATTTACATATGAAGGGAGATACTATAAGCAAATGAGGACAGCATGAAATAGCATATTTGCCAAATCTAGGGATAAGGGAAGAAACTAGGACCAAAGAAAATAGAGCATCAAAAAATGTAAAATGAATAATTTTGATTATATAAAATTAAAAGTTTTTGCACAAACAAAACCAATGCAAGCAAAATTATAAAGGAAGCAGAAAACTGGGGGAAAGTTTACATCAAGTATTTCTGATATAAGTTTCATTTCTCAAATATATAGAGAACTGAGTCAAATTTATGGGAAAAAAATGTCATTCCCCACTTGATAAATGGGCAAAGGACATGAACAGACATTTTTCAGAGAAAGAAATCAAAGATACCTATAGTCACATAAAAAAATGCTCTAAATCACTATTGATTTAGAGAAATGCAAATTAAAATCACTCTTAGGTGCTACTTCATACCTACCACATTGACTAAAAAAGAAAATTATAAATGTTGGAGGGGATATGGGAAAACTTGGATACTAATGCACTGTTGGTGAAGTTGTGAACTGATCTAATCATTCTGGAGAATAATTTGTAACTGCACCCAAAGGTTACAAAACTGCCCATACCCTTTGATCTAGTAATATCTCTGTTAAGTCTATCACAAAGACATCAAAAAGGGGGGAAGGACCTATTTCTACAAAAAATACTTATAGTAGCTCTTCTTGTGGTGGCTAAGAAATGGAAATTTCAGAGATGTCCATCAATTGGGGAATGGCTAAAAAAAGTTGAGATATATGATTATAATGGAATATTATTGTGCTATAGGAAATGATAAGTAGGATGCTTGCAGAAAAACCTGAAAAGACTTACATAAACTACTCTGCTTCTGGTAGCCAAGATGGCAGAGTAAAAAGGTAGTCACTCTCACCCTCCCCTATCAACCTTTGAAAACCCAGAAAATATCACCCCAGAAAAAACCCTGGAACAGCTGAACCAGAAGAAAGATGGGGTGTAGCAGTGCAGTGACCCAGGTAGCTAGAGGGATTTAAGGGAAAAGGCCCATCTTACCCTGGTGTAAGGGGAGCAGTACAGAAGGGGAGTCACCCAGCCAGCTAGTGGGAAGACCAACTTTAGTAAAACAAGAAGAGATGCTGGTGCCACAGCATTCTACAGCAAATGGGTCTCCTAGTGCCTCAGCAAAAATTAGGGAAGCAGAACTACAAAGGGCTCCAGATGGATAAGCATCCTGCAACATTCATCTGAAAGGAGCTGAAGAAAGCAACCTAGAATTGCCCAAAAGTTCCAGCCTTGCTGATTCCAGCCTAACACCAGGTAAGCTGCCAGAACCTTACAACCTCCAATTGCCAACATAAGTGGCCCCAGCACACAAAGCCAGTGATCAAGCCCTAGACTCCCAACACAAGAAGTTTGGGTCAGTGTCCTCTGCTCCCCAGCAGGAGAGCTTAATTTTTTAGAGGTCAGGGAATAAAGAAACACCATGAGTAAAAAGAAATGTATGATAGAATCATATTATGATAAGAATGAAGATGAAGACAGAAATTCTGAAGAGGATAACATTGTCAACAAACCCATATCTGTAACATCAAAAGGGAATATGAACTGGTCTGAAGCCCAAAAAGCCTTCTTAGAAGAGCTGAAGAAAGATTTTAAAAGTTAAATGAGAGAGGTAGAGGAGTCCTTAAAAAATACAATTGGTCAACTGGAAAAGAAGTACACTGAAGAAAATAAATCCTTTAAAAATACAATTGGCCAATTGGAGAAGAAAGTACAAAATCTAACAGAAGAAAACAATACGTTAAAAATTAGAATTGGACAAATGAAAACTAATGACTCTATGAGGGAGCAAGAATCAGTCAAACAGAAACAAAAAATGAAAAAAATAGATGAAAACGTAAAATACCTCACTGGTAAAACAACTGTCCTGGAAAATAGATCCAGGAGAGACAATTTAAAAATTATTGGTCGATCTGAAAATCATGATGAAAGAAAGAGCCTGCATAGCATCTTTCAGGAAATCATAAAGGAAAACTTCCCTGAAGTCCTAGAACCAGAAGGCAAAATAACTATATGAAGAACCCCCGCTTCCCGCCTGAAAGAGATTCCAAATTGAAAATTCCAAGGAATATAAAAGCTAAATTCCAAAATTACCAGATTAAAGAGAAAATACTGCAAGCAGCTAAAGGAAACAATTTAAATATCATGGAACCACAGTTAGGATCACGCAGGACCTTGCAGCTTGTACATTAAAAGACTGTAGGACATGGAACATGATATTCTGTAAGACAAAGGAGCTTGGAATGCAACCAAGGATTGAATACCCAGTGAAAATGAGCATGATTTTTCAGGGAAGGAGATAAATATTCAACAAAATAGGGGACTTCCAAACCTTTCTGACAAAAAGACCAGAGTTCAACAGAAAATCTGATCTTCAAGTACAATATTCAAGAGAGACATAAAAAAGTAAATGGGACAGAAAGATACAATATGTTGTTAATAAGGGCAAACTGTTTACATCCCTACAAAGGAAGATGACACTTGCAACTCCTGAGAACTGTATTATTATTATACCATGTTAAAGGAGTATACTTATAGGGGGTGGATATAAGTTGACTTTGATGAAATGATAAAAAAAAAATCTAATCAAGTGGGTTAAATGGATCCAAGTAAGTGGATTAGTCTGAACTAAGAAAATGTGTTGAGAAAGGAGAAGGCAGACAAGGGTAAATTACATTACAGGAAAAGACACAAAAACCTATTAAAGCAGAGGTAAAGAAGGGAGGGGGATAAGCATTGTTTGAACCTTAGTCTCATCATCAGAAAGGAATCACATAATCACTTAGGTACAGAAATCTAACTTGTACTATAGGCAGTAGGGAAAAGGGGAAAGAAAAGGGAGTGGGGATAGAAAGGAGGGAAGAAACAGTAAGGGTAAAGGGGAAGAAAAGGGAGAGGAATAATAGAAGGGAGGTGGGACTGAAGGAGGCAGTGGTCAAAAGCAAAACACTAGTGAGAGGGAGAAAGGAGAAAGGAGAAAGAAAAGCATAAACAGAGAAAAAAAGATAGAGAAAATCATAACTGTGAATGTGAATAGGATGAACTCTCCCATAAAACAGAAGCATATAGCAGAATGGATTAAAAACCATAATCCTACAATATGATGTTTACAGGAAACACCTTTGAAAAAGAATGACACATACAGGGTAAAGGTAAAAGGCCAGAGCAAAATATATTATGCTTCAACTGAAGTAAAAAAAAAAAAAAGCAGGGGCAGCAATCCTGATCTCAGACAAAGCAAAAGGAAAAAAATAGATCTTATCGAAAGAGCTAAGGAAGGAAACTACACCCTGCTAAAAGGCACCATACACAATGAAGTAATATCATTACTAAACATATATGCACCAAATGGCATAGCATCCAAATTCTTAGAGGAGAAGTTCAGGGAGTTACAGGAAGAAATAGACAGCAAAACTATATTAGTGGGGGACCTCAACCTCCCCCTCTCTGAACTAGATAAATCTAATGACAAAATAAACAAGAAAGAAGTTAAGGAGGTGAATAGAACATTAGAAAAGTTAGGTATGATAGACCTGTGGAGAAAACTGAATGGGGATAGAAAGGAATATACATTTTTCTCGGTTGCACATGGCACATACACAAAAATTGAACACGTACTGGTCATAAAAACCCCACAATCCAATGCAGAAAGGCAGAAATATTAAATGCATCCTTTTCAGATCAAGATGCAATAAAAATTATATGTAATAAAGGGCCATGGAAAGATAGACTAAAAAATAATTGGAAACTAAATAATCTAATCCTAAAAAATGATTGGGTCAAACAAAAATCATAGAAACAATCAATAATTTCATTCAAGAGAATGACAATAATGAGACAACATACCAAAACTTATGGGATGCAGCAAAAGCAGTTCTTAGGGGAAGTTTTATATCTCTAAATGCTTACATAAGTAAAATAGAAAAAGAGGAGATTAATGAATTGGGAATACAACTGAAAAAAAACTAGAAAAATAACAAATTAAAAATCCTCAATTAAACACCAAATTAGAAATACTGAAAACCAAAGGAAAAATTAATAAAATTGAAATTAATAAAACTATTGAACTAATAAATAAAACTAAGAGATGGTTTTATGAAAAAACCAATAAAATAGATAAACTTTTGGTTAATCTAATTTAAAAAAAGAAAGAAGAAAACCAAATTACTAGTATCAAAAATGAAAAGGGTGAAACTACCACCAAGAAAGAGAAAATTAAAACAACAGTTAGGAATTATTTTGCCCAACTATGTGCCAACAAATTTGACAATCTTAGTGAAATGAATACATATTTACAAAAAATATAAATTGCCCAGATTAACAGAAGAGGAAGTAAAATACTTATATAACCCCATCTCAAAAAAAAAAAAAAGAAATTGAACAAGCTATTGATAAACTCCTTAGGAAAAAATCTCCAGGGCCAGATGGATTTACATGTGAATTCTATCAAACATTTAAAGAACAATTAATTCCAATACTATATAGACTATTTGGTAAAATAGGTGAAGGAGTCTCACCAAATTCTTTTTATGATACAAATATGGTGCTGATACCTAAACCAGGAAGAGTCAAAACAGAGAAAGAAAATTATAGACCAATTTCTCTAATGAATATAGATGCAAAAATTTTAAATGAAATATTAGCAAATAGATCACAGCAACTTATCACATGAATAATGTAATATGACCAGGTAGGATTTATACCAGGATGGCAGGGATGATTCAATATAAGGAATACTATCAGCATAATTCATCATATCAACACCAAAACTAAAAGAAATCATGTGATCATCTCAATAGATGCAGAAAAAGCTTTTGACAAAATACAACACCCATTCCTATTAACAACACTAGAGAGCACATGTATAAATGCAGTCTTCCTCAAAATAATAAATAGCATCTAACTAAAACCTTCAGAAAGCATCATATGTAATGGAGACAAGCTAGAAGTATTTCCAATAAGATCGGGGGTGAAACAAGGATGTTCATTATCACCACTGTTATTCAACATTATACTGGAAATGTTAGCTTTAGCAATAAGAGAACAAAAAGACATTGAAAGTATTAGAATAGGCAAAGAAGAAACAAAGCTATCACTCTTTGCAGATGATATGATGTTATACTTAGAGAATCCCAGAGAATCAAGTAAAAAAAACTACATGAAATAATAAACAACTTTAGCAAAGTTGCAGGCTATAAAATAAACCCACATAAATCATTGGCATTTCTATATATTACCAACAAAGCCCAACAACAAGAGATATAAAGAGAAATTCCATTCAAACTTAAAGTAGACATTATAAAATATTAGGAGTCTACCTCCCAAAACAAACCCAGGAACTCTATGAACACAATTACAAAACACTTTTCACACAAATAAAGTCAGATCTAAATAACTGGAAAAACATCAGTTGCTCATGGGTAATCTGAGCTAATATAATAAAAATGACAATTCTACCTAAGCTAATTTACTTATTCAGTGCAATACCAATCAAACTACCAAAAATTATTTTGTAGAGTTAGAAAAAATAATAACAAGATTGATTTGGAAGAACAAAAGGTCCAGAATATCAAGAGAACTAATGAAAAGAAATGCAGGGGAAGGTGGCCTAGCCATTCCACATCTTAAATTGTATTATAAAGCAGCAATTATCAAAACTGCTTGGTACTGGCTAAGAAATAGAGTGGTGGATCAGTGGAATATGTTAACTATGCAAGACATAGTAGTCAATGACTACAGTAATCTATTATTTGATGAACCCAAAGACCCCAGATTCTGGGATAAGAACCCACTCTTTGAAAAAAACTGCTGTGAAAACTGGAAGAGTATGACAGAAACTAGGAATAGACCAAAATCTCACACCATATACCAAAACAAAGTCAAAATGGGTTCATGATTTAGATATAAAGGCTGATACTGTTAACAAACTGGGAGAACAAGGAACAGTTTACTTGTCAGATCTATGGAGAACAGAATTCATGACCAAACAGGAGATTGAGAACATTATGAAAAGCAAAATAGATAATTTTGATTACATTAAATTGAAAAAGGTTTTGCACAAAGTCAATGCAACTAAAATTAGAAGGAAGGTAGAAAATTGGGAAAGAATTTTTACAACCAGTCTCTCTGATAAGGCCCTCATTTCTAAAATATATAAAGAATTAAGTCAAATTTATAGGAATACAAATCATTCCATAATTGATTAATGGTCAAAGGATATGAACAGACAGTTCTCAGATGAATAAATTAAAGCCATCTATAGTCATATGGAAAAATGCTCTAAATCACTCTTGATTAGAGAAATGCAAATCAAAACAACTCTGAGGTACCACATCACACTTATCAGAATGGCCAACATGACACAACAGGAAAATGATAAATGCTGGAGAAGATGTGGAAAAATTGGAACACTAATGCATTGTTGGTAGAGTTGTGAAACAATCCAACCATTTGGAAAGCAATTTGGAACTATGCCCAAAGGGCTATAAAAATGTGCATACCTTTTGACCCAGCAATAGCACTTCTAGGGCTACATCCCAAAGAGATCACACAAATGGGAAAAGGACCAACATGTACAAAAATATTCATAGCAGCTCTTTCTGTGGTGGCAAAGAATTGGAAATTGAGAGGATGCCCATCAATTGGGGAATGGCTGAGCAAGTTGAGATATATGAATGTGATGGAATACTATTGTGCTATAAGAAAAGATGAACAGGTTGACTTCAGAAAAACCTGAAACACTTGTATGGTCTGATGTTGAGTGAAGTGAGCAGAATGAAGAGAACATTGTACACAATAACAGCCACATTGTGTGATGACTAATATCGATAAACTTAACCTTTTCTGGCAATACAAGGATCTAAGACATCTCCAGAGGCCTTGTGATGGAAAATGCTATCCACATCCAAAGAAAGAACTATGGAAGTTGAATTCCTATTTTTTTCTTCTCTTCTGTTGAGTTTTGTTTCCTCTTTCTGACGGTTCCTCCTATTGGTTTTAATTTTTACTTACAATATCACCAATGTGAAAATATGTTTCATATGAATGTAAATGTATAGCCTATATTAGATTATGTGCTGTCTTGGGGAGGGTGGTGGGGAGGGTGGTGGGGAGGAAAGGGGAGAAAAATTTTAAATTCAAAAGCATGTGGAAATGATTATTGATAAATCAAAATAAATTAATAAAAAAATTTACAAAAAAGACTTACATAAACTGATGCAAAGTGAGCAGAACCAGGAGAGCACTGTACGCAGTAACAGCAATATTGTACAATGAAGAACTGTGGATGACTTAGCAATACAATGATCCAAGACAATCTCAAAGCAGCAATGATGAGGCATACTATTCACCTGAAGAGAAAGAACTGATATTATCTGAATACAGATGGAAGCATGCTACTTTTCACTTTCTTTCAATTTTTTTTTCTTAAATTCAAATTTCTTGTACAACATGACTAAAACAAAAATATTTTGCATACTTGCACATGTATAACCTATATCTTATTGCTTACTATTTAGGGATGTCAAAGGGGAGGGAGGGAAAAATACAATTTGGAACTCAAAACTTAAAATAAAATTACAGATTGTTTTAACAGGTAATTGAGGGGAAATAAAATATTATATATGAAAAAAGAATGCAAACTCCGTGCAACAAAGATTTTATCCTTTTTGTTTTTATCGTTAGTGCCTCACATAATGTCTGGAACAAAGTAAATAATTAATAAATATGTGATTGATTGAATGATATTCACACTCACTCAGATACTATTGAATTTGTTGACAAATCATTTCATTTCTATTTTCACATCAGTCCCCTTTCTTCCTCTCATCTGGTGACCATCATAATTCAGGTCCTAGTCACTTCTCACTTGCACTATGATAATAATCTCCAAGATGAAATCCATGCAGAAAGAATCTTCCTTACCAATTTATACTATCTAGAAATATTTAAAGTGATTTTCTCAAAATATGCAATTTATTGGGAAAGGGAACAGAAGCATCATGCTTTTATTAGTAATTTATTTTTCACTTTAAGTTTCATGATTGTCCCACTTTGTTCAGTCACTCATGTTTGAATCATCAGAATTGACCAAATTTTACCTCTCCATCTCACAATCTGATTAGTTCCTGAGCCCTATCAATTCTATCTCAATAATATCTTTTCTATCATTCCTTTCATTGCTATTCCTATTGTCACCACCAAGCTAGTATAGTACATTATCTTTACCAATTGAGCCACTCTGTTGGATCTTTTGGGTTCAGATTACTGGATCTTCAGTAACATCACTGGTTACCAAGGATATAGTTGTAGGGATCTGAAAGTCTTTAAGTGCCTGGTCTTGTTCTGTTCTAAATATTGTTGTGCAGTATATCATCACCAATCCTGTTGTTTTCCAAGTTCCTTGCTGTGAGTTTTTACCTTGTTGGGCTGTTAAGACCAACCTTGAGATTTCTCAAGTGTTTCTCTCTCTCTTTCTGCTTTATACAGATGAGTCTATCTTGTTCTGGGAACCTGCCTACTTCTTTGCTACACATGGCACTCACTTTGGTGCATACAATTTTTCTATTGCTCAGAGGCTTCTGGCTTACATTCTGTGCAACTCTGGGAAGTAAGAAATAACTTCATCTAGTTTCCCACTTAATTTCATGATATTTTAGTCTGGTATTAATTTCAAATTTTTATTCAATTAGGTGAGTGGAAGCTGGGCACTCTGCCTCTTTTCAGGGAGCTATCTTGACAAGAAGTCATCCCCCAACAGGAAAGCAGAATTAAAATTAATACTTTATCTGTTATATTGCACTCATTATTGCTTACATGTTTTATGTACTGACTGTTTTACCTTAACATAACATCCTTCTAAATATATTTAATTATGTTTGTTTTTCCAGTAATGATTACAGCTAGGGATTATTATGTGTTGGTCATATGTAAACTATACCTTCTCTTTTACATTCAGGAGGGACAAAATTGACTACTATTCTTCCCTTTTATAGATAAATTAATCTGTTACTGATATAAAAAAAACCCTTATTTTTGTTACATTTCCATTACATTATATAAGATCATAAATAATGATAAAGATATTATTGCTCAACTGTAGTGATGCTTCCCATCATACCTCAACAAACTTGCAAATTTTCCACTAAAAGGAAAAGAGAATGAAAAGAAAAAAAGACTGATTAAAAATGAAGTCTATGGTAAAGCAAAAAGCCTAGATAAAGCAATAAATTAGAATTGTGCAAACAGTTTGTTTGCTGAAGCTAGCTTTAAAACTGATGACCTTTATAATATTTACAAAGGGTTTCAGGGAAAATAAATCTTTATCTTATTCTGAAGCATTTTTCAACTTTTACTATGAAAATTTAGAACTGTAGCAATGAAGAGTCTAGCAGGATTCAGCTAAGTAGATCCAGGATAATGATGAAAATATTAAAATACTGCTGCTACATATAACAGAAAATGTTTGAGGAAAATATCCATAATTCAGACATTCCTTAATATCTTTGACAGTAAAGGATGAGATTTTTAAAATGCGAAAATACCACAATAATGATATTATATTTTCACTTTCTGAAAGTTTTGATGAAATGCATCAGCAATAACAATGTCAATAAAAATAGTAAATCTTTTAAATTTTGACATTAATGGATTTTTAAATGGATTTCACAAAACCATTAATATTTTATTAAATCATTAAGAAATTATGTTCTGTTTATTGGTTTTACTTCATCATTCCAGACCTACATACAATTTAGTAAATATTTTAAAAACCATAAATTGATTTAAGGGATATGTTGACTTAGCTATGTAATTTAGAAGCATTTTTCATAAAAGTATTATTTTGTCTGAAAAAACATATATGATCTTTGGTCCAATTATTATTTGGGTAATTTATGCACATAGATTGATGTTAAGTAGATTTGTTTGTGTATCCATACATACATACACACATATATGCATATATATGTATAAGTTAAAAAATACTTCTCCTTACTTCTTTTTCTCTTGCATAGCTAGGAACACACTTAACACACATGCAATACCCACATACCTTTTATGCAAAATATTATTTTACTACTTCCTTTCCCCACACCTTATCTACCTAGTTTTTGCCTAAACAGTCACTCTCTTCCTTCTTTAAGGTGTTTTGTAACCAAAATTTCCCTCCTTTATAGATTAGCTATATATATATATATATATATATATATATAATATATATAAAAGAGTTATATGATATATAAAAGAGTTAGATTATAAAGCAAAAATATGCAAAAGCAGAATTCTTAAAGGAATGTTGATATTACAAATACTTTTTTAAAAATTCTTTGATCATTATTCTAGCAAACTCTAAGATTATAAAATGCAAAACAGTTGCTGATTTACATTGATACAGGGAGTTTCCTCACCAGGAGTTCCATGCCTCAATTAAATCACTACTCCAGATCACAAAACAAAAAGATAAAGAAACTGATGAAAGAGACAGAGTTTGTCTATGTGCAAAAGGATTTTATCCTTTAAAAAGTTTCATCTCCAAATTGGCTTTTGCTTCCACAGCATGATAAGTAGCATATGTATCATTTTTCCATATATTTTCTTTTATCCTAGGAGAAGTTAGGGTCAGCTACATGTTTAAGGAAACATTAGAATTGTTACACAAGGGTAATCAATTGGTCAACCAGTATTTCTTAAATACATGTCATGAATGAAGTTAAAGTAAACTGAGGCACAAAATTCTGAGCACATTTGATTTATTTGTAAGGCTAACAATTAGCAACAAAAAGAGTCTATTGATTCCTCAGTCAGTCAAAAAACCATGAAGCATGGCTTACTGGCTTTTATATAGTACTGGGAAGTACAAGACAAAAAAGGAATAGGAAGCAAACAAAAATACAATTGCTTACAATGTCTGAAGTACCATAGATAATGGAAAACAATGTGATTAGATGGAAGTCAGGAATGCAGGATTAGCAATAACTCCTGCTTCCATCTTGTTGCTATGGAAAACTTATTGTTATTGTCTCCCTGAATAGTTGGTCTTAATGATAACAATCCAGACTTTCTTGAAGAAAAGTCAGTATTGCAGAGATAACAGTCTTCTGGCACCCACCTGCATTTCAAGACTTGTTAGCAACATAACAGATCTCCCTTAATTGTACATGGGCAGTAAGACATATAGAGATAATATATTTCTTTGAATTAGGGTGATTTATGGGACACCTTATCTCAGAAAGGAAAGCTGAACTTCTGAGCTTGACTCAGAGATAAAGAAACATGCTTTAGGCAATTTTACAGCATACTGCATTTGATACAGTATAGAATCAATTATAAAATGGAATCAGAATAAATTTGATTTTCTCACTTATTACATAGCAGATATTGTGCTAAATACTAAAGATATAAAGAAAAAAATAATAAATTTGTCTTAAGGGGCCTACATTCTAAACTCCAAGGGAACATTTATATAAATAGGTATATTCAAGATATATGCAGAGGAGATGGAAGACAACCTTAGAAGGAATAGTTTTAGGAAAGGTCTCTTTCTCAAGGTGGTATTTGAACTGAATCTTTAAGAATGTGAGGAATTTTGAGAGGTAAAGATGAGGAAGGAAAGAATCCTGCATAGGAAGACAGTTATTGCAAAGACACTGAGTTGGGAGATGGAGCATGTCTGTGAGTGTGTATGTTTGTGTGTGTGTTTGTGTGTGTGTGTGCATATCTGTGTATGTTTGAGTGTATATGAAGAACAGAAAGTAGACAAATATGGTCTTGTAGACTTTTTAAAGGATAATAAAGTTTAAGAAGCTTGCAAAGTTAAGAAGGGGACAGGTTGTGAAGAGCTTTAAATGATTAGCAAAAGATTATATATTTGATTCAAGAAATAATGGGGAGTCACTGTAGTATGTTGAATAGATAGGTGGCATGGCAAGAAATTAGCTTTAGAGAAATCACTTTGGCAAAACTGTGTGGAGAAAAGATCATGGGGAGGAGAACTGAGACAGGGAAATCACTTAAAAGCCTATTGCAGTAGTTCAGGTAAGAAGAGGTGATGGTCAGATTAGGGTGGTAGTTGTGTGCATGGAAAGAAAAGGAGATATAGAAAAAAACATTGTGAAGATAAAAATGAGATTTTGGAACTTATGAGAAACGTGGAATGAGTGAAAATGATAAGTCAAGGATAATAGTGAGACTGTGAACCTGGGAGAATGGGAGGATGATCATCTTCACGATAATAAAGAAGTTTGGAAGATAAGTGAGTTTTTAGAGAAAGGTAATGAGTATTGCCTTTGGATAGACAGAGTGTGACATTCCTATTAGACATCAGTTATAAAGTGTGAAAAAGAAATTTGGTGATGAGGAATTAAGAGATCAGTAGAGAGTCTACAGTTGGATATATAGGTTTGGGAAATGTGATTCCAAGGACTACCTATTGCCTCTACAATTAAATATAATATCTTCTGTTTAACTTTTAAAGTTCTGTTCAATTTGATCCCAATTCATCTTTCTATTCAAATTGGGTATTTCCCCCACCTGCTCCATCTGATCCAGCCAGACTTACTTTCTTTCTAATCCACAAAACCACTCTGCCTCAAATCTCCATGCCTCTTAACTGGCCATTTCACATGCCTGTGATTTATTACTTCCTTAATTCTTCCTAGAAGAGTCTCTCTCTTACTTTAAGGCATAACTAAGTAATATTTTCTTCATGAAGCCATTCCTGATCCACATAAATGTTAGAGCTGCCTGTCAACTACCTTATATTTAAGTATTTTGTATATATTTAATTATTTATTATTTACATATGTACTTATTCTTTCTCCTATTATAATATGTGTTCCTTAGGAATAGCTATTGTTTCAATCTCTGTACTTGTATGCCAGCAATTCTTGAAATATAGGAGGTGCTTCATAAATAGCCATGATTTATTTATTCTTTTTCCAAAACTTCAGAAGAAAAAGGATATTTTGGGGAATTTTTTGAAGATGAGAAACACATAACTGTGTAGACAGCAAAGAAAGACTGCCTATTGTCTCTCCCCCAAACCTCTCCTCAGAAATAAATATTTATAAAAGATTAGAGACTTCTGGGAGTCAAGAGGGCAGAGTAAGTAGTCACTGTCACTCTCCTATATTCACTTCCAAACAAAAAAAACATAGCTCCCCAGGGCAAATCCTGGAAGAGAGGAATTGGCGGAAAGACAGGGTTGAACATTCTTTTAGCTGGAAAACTTGGAGGATTGGCAAGAAAGGTCCATCTCACTCAGGTAAAAAAGGAGTGCATTTCAGGACAGGAAGCATCCCAGCAAGCCAGCAGAAAGCCCCACCTTAGAAAAAGAATGGGGGATCCTGAATACTTGTGTGGTGGAACAGGCAAATATCAGCACCAGTATTCCTCCCCCTGCCTACTTGCCAGAGCATAGCAAAGGGAAACAGCAGACTCCAAGTCATAGAACCACCACATGCTTCAGCACATCCCTGAGTGGGTAGGCATCCTCCAGCATTCAGACCTCCACATGTTTCAGTGCAGCCCCAGAGAAATGCAGAAAAATACCACTTGACCTTAGAACAAGCTAGATACCACCACTATGACCTTAGCTCAGCACCAGGTAAGCTATTAGATCCCTACAGTCTCCAGTTGCTATCATGGGAGGCCCCAGCAAACAAAACCAGTAACCAGGCCCCCTGGCACCTAGCACAAGAAGCTTGGGACAGTACCACCTATTCCCTAGCAGGAGAGCTCAACTTTAAAAGCCAGGAAAGAGGCAAATAGGATGAGCAAGAAGCAAAAACAAACATTGACCACAGAACATTACTATGGTGACAGGGAAAATCAAAACATGAAATCAAAAGAGGACAACATTATCAATATACCCACATCCAAAACCTCCAAGGGGACCATGAACTGATCTCAAACTGAAAAAGCCTTCTTGGAATAGCTTAAGAAGACTATTAAAAGTCAAATAATAGATGTAGAAGAAAAATTGTTCGAAAAAATGAGAGGTATGCAAGTGAAAGTCAACAGCTTGGAAAAAAGACGGACAAAAATTGACTGTAGAAACAATTCCTTAAAAAGCAGAAATGTCCATATAGAAAAGGACTTGAAACTCACTGAAAAGAATTTGTTAAAAAGTAAAATGGGCCATATGAAAAAGAAGGTACAAAAGTTAATTGAAGAAAACAATTGGTTAAAAATTAGAACTGGGCAAGTGGGAGATAATAACTTTATGAGACAACAAGAATCAGTCAAACAAAATCAAAAGAATGAAAAAAATAGAAGAAAACATAAAATGCCTCATTGGAAAATTCTTCCTCAAATCAGATACAGGGCAGAATATGTGTTCCAGGAATCTGTGAGCCAGGTCACATGGTAAGAGATGATGGTATGTACAATAAGAATTGAGGTGGTGGAGGAACATGAGTTCATGGAATCTAAAAACTATCAGTAAGTGAGGACGTCTAGATCGATAAATTTGGTAATTTTATGCCTATATGGTTTTCAAAAAATTAGAAGTAAATATGTTGATTGTTAACTTCTGTCTTCAAGAACTTTGAGAAATAGCCCTTGTGTGTTGCTTCCCATACTTTCTAGAACAATTGGAAGAAAAATTATGGTATTACATTGTGGTACAGGACAGAACCTCCTATGGCAGACCTATCCCACAAGGAATATGATGTCCCTCAAATATATATTTCTCTGAGAAAGTCATCATTGACTTATTATTTTTTGGCATCCTATCTAAGAAGGTAGACCACCATAAACATCAGAATTTCCTTTATTGCTTATTGCATGTTTGTGGGTGTGTCAACTAAATTTGTGCATAATTAACTATGTTTGTTCTCTCATATCAAACTATAAATGATTTCCAGTTTCTTCTACATCCTTTTTTAACCTTCAAGTGAACCTTAGGATAGTCATGTGATCACATATTTAGAGCAAGAAGATATATCAGAGACAACTTAGTAGAATTCCTTTTTATTGATGAGAAAACTGAAGTTCTCAGAGATTGTGATTTACCCAAGGTCATGAAGGTAATTAGTGTCTGAATTCAAACTCACATCCTTACATCCTAAGTCTAGAGCCAGATCTCTTTCCAGTATGCTATGATGTTTTCTGGTTTCCTTTATTTAGGAACAATTAAGTAAATTTTTGGCCTTCTAGAATAACCAAAAGACAGGCTGAAACATGTCATTTCTAATGTATTGAATGACTAAAAGAGATACTATATTAGGTGCCATCCTAAATGTTGTTCAAGGCTAAGTTTAAAATGATCTTATTATGTCAAGGTTTAAAAGACATGGAAAATAGCCCCTTTCAAAGTGGTAAAAGGTAGGAAGATATGAATCAATACTACATATTGACAACACACAGAAAAATGAACAAATTATGCCCAGAGTGCTTTTTATTACTAACTAAAGTGGTTCCATAGAAAGTTTTTAAAGTAGTATAATTGTTAAACACTAGCCAGTCATAGAAATAAGCACATTCTTTACTCCTGTATATTTTTCTTTCCCAACTCTCACTCTCCAAGAATCCTTGTTTATAAAAGAATTCCATGGTTGTCTACATGATGAGAAGTATTGTTGCTTATTGGGTAAATCAACAACCTTGGAGTCAGGAAGAACATAATACAAGTGTTACCTTTCATATATACTTGCTTTGTGTTCTTGGAGAAATCACTTAAATTCTCATTGTACCAAGCAATTCTTCAGTACTGTGTCCCAGAACAGTTACATCTGTGCATTAGTAGAGGAGTTGCTTTACTGAGAGCTCTTTTTATTAGTAACATAATAGATCTAGACAAAAAATAATCTAGATATTGCCAAAATATTTGATGAAGAAGATAGCGTTTGTCATGGGAGGCACTTAATACATGCAGGAGGCACATAATAAGTATTTATATTTTAACAAAGTCAGCTAACAGGATATTTGTTCAACATTAATGATTCACAAACTTGTTTTACCTCAGAGTATCTTGATGAATGATGCACATTAAAAAAAATTCATACTACTTTTTAATGTTATGTTTACATATTCAGGAATAGAGAGTAAATGGTGTCATCTTCATGTTTAGGAAATAAAATGTTTGTTGTAAACTCAAAATATTTTGGGAATTACTATTCTATAATATGCCAAAATGATGCATATTTCTAAATTGGGGTGTCAAAACTTCCAAATAATTAACTGAATTTTAAAAAGTTTATAAAGTAATTCTGTGGATAATAAATAACCTACATATGTTTTCTTTAAACAAGCATTTTATTGCCATAGGCCAAATTTTTGCATATCAGGACAGGACTATAAAAGCCAGCATAATAGTATTAATTTACTTGAAGCACTTCAATGTCTTCTTTAAAAAAAAAATAAAGGACGGGGCAGCTAGGTGGCACAGTGGCTAGAGCACTAGCCCTGTATTCAGGAGGACCTGAGTTCAAATCTGGACTCAGACACATAACACTTACTATCTGTGTGACCCTGGGCAAGTCACTTAACCCCATTGCCTAACCAAAAAAAAAAACAATAAAAAAAAATAAAGGAGAGAGATTCTAAAAGCTACTCTTGAAGTCCTGTATTCGATGTTATTTGTCAACTAAACATCATCACAACTGGAATAATATTGGATATGTTTTTTCACTTGAAAGGCATCATTATAAAAATATCTGATTACTCCCTAACAGTTGAAGGAAAATTAAGTCACAAAACTGTAATGTGACAGACATTCAGACATGACTTGAGTAGCCCAATTTATGTAGATGGATTTACTAGACTTAACCTAGTATACCACAAAACTGATAAAGGAGAATAATACATCAATGACTTAAAAAGTGCCAGAGAGAATTCAAACACATTACAGGATGTTTCAGGCTTTAAAGTTTCAGAAATCCAGGCTCTTAGCCATTTTTTTAGCAACCCAATAAATCTCTTGAGTTGTTCTTTTTCATTCAATGGGAGGATTTTAAACATCATTTGTTTTTAACTTCCTTTAAAGATATAATTCATCTTGAAGCAAAAATCTAATTAAAATTATTCAGGGTGAAAAGTCTGTTTAAAAAAAAGATAAAGAAAATTTCAAGAGGGGGAAACCATTACAACATAATCCTTTTTATGTTTCCTTTTTTAAAAGATTAATTTCTGTAATAGCCTACATTCCTAATGTGATTATGGCAAAATCACTATTAGATGACAGAATCACCTCAGTGTGTGAATATGAGGTTTTCTTTATACTTATTCAATGTAGTATTTGACATCATTCACAAAAGATTGGAATCCTTTGCCTTGTACTTATTTATTTGAATTGAAATGGTCTGAATAAACAGTGTCTTTAACTGAGAATAAAATGGGTGAAGAAGTATCAGAACATGAAACTTTAGACACTTTATATCTTTAGAGTTTAACAGTATTGCCTAGATGTGGTTTCCCTAAGAGGGACGTTTATAATTCAGACTATCAAGAAAAGCTCCATTTGAGCTTACCAAACAGTGACATCAAGTTCTGTGGAACCCAGGCTTGAAAAGATAGCTTTCAAATCCAAATCAACCCAGACTTAAATCACAGGGTCATAAATTTAGTGCTGGAAAAGAATTCAGAATCCATCAAGTCTAACTATCTCATTCTACAGATAAGAAATTAAAATTGAGAAAAGTGTAATGATTTACCTAGGGCCATACAGCTAGTGTGCAGTATGAGAGAGGATTTGAACTCAGACCTTCTTGACCCTAAGGCTCCACCTTTAAACACTATGCTACTTATCTGCCTCAGATCTATATGTTACTGCCAGGAACAGACATATGTTCTTACTATATCAGGGTATCTGTGAGATCTCTCATTTAAAAATAATTTCTCATTATGATTAAAGTATAGTATATATGTGTTTGTGTGTATATGGTGGCATTGGGCAGAAGGGTATAGGTAGAAGCATCCTCCAAAGTCCCCATGGTAGAGTTCATTTCAAAAGTCTGGGAATTCACTGGGGCAAGAGCCAAGATGGTGGAATAAAAGCAGTGACTTGCTTGAGGTCTCTCCCAAACCCCTCCAAATACCTGTAAAAAATGACTCTGAACAAATTCTAGATCAGCAGAATCCACAAAAAGACAGAGTGAAACAAACCAGCCCAAGACAACCTGGATGGTTGATTAGAAATATCAATTGTCCCAGGCTGGAAGAGAAACACAGCTCAGTTTGGGCATGCGCACAGGCAAAGACCAAGCCTCAGTGAACCTGAAGCAGGCCTCAGAGGACTGAATCATAGGCAGCTGTGGTGGTTTCCATTCTTTTCAACCCACAAGCACCAAACACAACTTAGAAGGTCAGTAGGAAAAGTCTATGACCATGGTGAGAGAGAAGCTTGGTCCCAGCCCCAGTCCTGGCACAACCCCAGGGCAGCTTCTGGTCCACAGACTGAGGGGAAATTGAGTGGCTAATCAGAGGGTGATTAAAGGGATCTCTTTGCTGTTGCTGAGGCAAGATTCTCTTGCTTTGCCTATGCTTGAATCTGGGTCAAAGTTTTGGGTGGCGGTCCTGGGGTGAGGAGGAGTGCTGGTGTGGTGGAGCTTGTAGTGGCAGTGGAGTAGGAATCCTCACAGTTCCAAGGCAGAAAAGAGTGTTTATAGTCACTCATAGACCACAGCACAGGCCAAGAAAGGAGTGAACACCTCATCCTTGATCCTTGGAAGAAATTAAAATGTACTGGTCCCTAGAAACATCTCTGAAAACAGCTGCACAAAACCCCTGAAGCTTGGGACAGTACATTCTCCACACTGGAAGCAGAGCCTTACTTTAACACAGAGTTCAGGGGCAGCTAGGTGGCACAATGGATAGAGCACTGGCTCTGGAGTCAGGAGGACCTGAGTGAGTTCAAATCCAGCCTCAGATACATAATACTTACTAGCTATTTGAGCTTAGGTAAGTCACTTAACCCCAATTGCCTCATTAAAAAGAAACAAAGGAAAAAGAAAAGAAAAGCTCTTGGGGTGGTGCCAAGATGGAGGAATAAAAGCAGTGACTTGCTTGAGCTCTCCCCCAAACACCTCCAAATACCTGTAAAAAAATAGCTCTAAACAAAATTCCCATCTTTGGGGCAGCTAAGTGGTGCAGTGGATAAGCTCCAGCCTTGAAGTCAGGAGGACCTGAGTTCAAATCCGGCCTCAGACACATGACACTTACTAGCTGTGTGATGCTGGGCAAGTCGCTTAACCCCCATTGCCTCACCAAAAGACAAAAACAAAACAAAACAAAACAAAATAAAACAAATAAACAAACAAAAAACAAAGAGTTTAAAATTCAAGAAATTGACTGGGATCATGAGCAAAATGCGAAAGAAAAGTCAGATCATAGAATCTTTCTTTGGTGACAAAGAAGATCAAAACATACAACCAGAAGAAGAAAACAAAGTCAAGGCTCCTACATCCAAAGCCTCCAAGAGAAATATGAATCAGTCCCAAGACCATGGAAGAGTTCAAAAATGATTTTGAGAGGTAAGTAAGAGAAGTAGAGGAAAAACTGGGAAGAGAAAAGAGAGTGATGTAAGAAAATCATGAAAAACAAGTAAAGAGCTTGCAAAAGGAGACCCAAATAAATACTGAAGAAAATAACACCTTAAAAATAGCCTAACCCAAATGGCAAAAGAGGCCCAAAAAGCCAATGAGGAGAAGAATGCCTTAAAAAGCAGAATTGGTCAAATGGAAAAGGAAGTCCAAAAGCTCATTGAAGAAAATACATTCTTAAAAATTAGAATGGAACAATTGGAAGCTGATGACTTTATGAGAAATCAAGACATAAAACAAAACCAAAAGAATGAAAAAATAGAAGACAATGTGAAATATCTCGTTGGAAAACAACTGACCTGGAAAATAGATCCAAGAGAAATCATTTAAAAATTATTGGGTTATCTGAAAGCCATGATCAAAACAAGAGCCTAGGCATCATCTTTCAAGAAATTATCAAGGAAAAACTGCCCTGATATTCTGGAACCGGAAGGTAAAATAGAAATTGAAATCACCTCTTAAAAGAGATCCCCAAAGGAAAACTCCTAGGAATATTGTAGTCAAATTCCAGAGTTTCCAGGTCAAGGAGAAAATATTGCAAGCAGCCAGAAAGAAACAATTCAAGTATTGTGGAAACATAATCAGGATAACACAAAATTTAGCAGCTTCTACATTAAGAGACTGGAGGATTTGAGATATGATATTTTGGAGGACAAAGGAGATAGGATTACAGCCAAGAATCACCTATGCAGCAAAATTGAGTATAATCCTTCAAGACAAAAAAAAATGGACATTCAGTGAAATAGAGGACTTTCAAACATTCTTGATGAAAAGAGCTGAATAGAAAATTAGACTTTCAAATACAAGACTCAAGAGAAACATGAAAAGGTAAACAGGAAAGGGAAATCATAAGGGACTTATTAAGGTTGAATTGTTTACATTCCTACATGGAAAGAGGATATTTGTAACTTATAAGACCTTTGTCAGTATTAGGGTAGTTAGAGGGAAAAAAACATATATATATATATATATATATACACACACACACACACACACACATATATATACACATATATATGTATGTATGTGTAGATAGATGGATAGATAGAGAGCACAGGGTGAACTGAAGATGAAGGGATAATATCTGGAGAATAAAATTAAGGGGCAAGAGAGGATTATACTGGGAGAAGCAGAAAGGGAGAGGTACAATGGGATGAATTATCTCACATAAAACAGACAAGAAAAGGCTTTTACAGTGGAGGGGAAGTAGGAGAAGGTGAGAGGGAATGAGTGAAACTTATTCTTATCAGATTTGGCTTAAGGAGGGAATAAAATACTCAATTGGGTATGAAAATCTATCTTACTCTACAGGAAAATAGGGGGGAAGGGGATAAGAGAGCAGGGGAATGATAGAGAGGAGGGCAGATTGTGAGAGGGGATAATCAGAAGCAAACATTTCTGAGGAGGGACAGGGTCAAAAGAGGGAATGGAATAAATGGGGGGAGGGAGTAGGATGAAGGGAAATATAGTTAGTTTTCCACAGCATGACTACTATGGAAGTGTTTTGTATGACTACACAAGTATAACCTGTATCAATAACCTGTATCAAGTTGTTTGCCTTCTCAATGAGGATGGGTGGGGAGGGAGGAAGAGAGAAAATTTGGAACCCAAAGTTTTAAAAACAAATGTTAAAAAATTGTTTTCATATGCAACTGGGAAATAAGATATACAGTCAATGGGGTATAGAAATCTATCCTGCCCTACAGGAAAATAGAAGAGGAAGGGGATAAGAAAAGGGAAGGGGGATGTAGAAAGAAGGGCAGATTAGGGGTAAGGGTATTCAGAATGCATGCTATCTTGAGGTTGGGGGATGGACGAGATGGAGAGAAAATTTGGAACTCAAAAATCTTGTGGAAGTAAAAGTTAAAAACTGAAAATAAATAAATCAATGAATCTTAAAAAAAAATCTGGGAATTCAAGTATTTTGAGACCAAACATACAGTCTTGAAAATCTGTGGTGATGATATATAGTCTATGGCCATTTATGAAATAGAAAAAAAATAAATGATAATTTTGGTTCAAAAGTTGTGAACTTTGGCCCTATTCCAAAACCTATGATTCTGTCCCAAAGCATGATGCCAGATGTTTAGGTAATTTAGAATGATGCTTGGATCTTTGGGTCTAGGAATATACATTTGTAGAGAAATTAAGGGATTCTGTCTCCTATCCCTGTTATCTGTGCTTGAATAACTCCTCTTGGAGTAAATTGGAATGAAAAATAGTAAATTTATTAAAAGAGAGTAGCACTGCTTGTTATTATCTTTCACAGAAATAAGCCTGATACTATAAGAGAGATTATTGTATTGCCAACATTCCCTTGTGTATACATTTAAAAGTAGGATTGTGTGATTCTATTCCAAAGCAAACATGTGCCAAGTAGTTAGCAATTCGTGAAGCTTCAGTACATTTTTTAATTAAAAAAATTCTAAGGAACTTTGTGTTTCTGGAGTCTCCAGTGACTCATTAGCTGACAACATTCTTCAATGGTTGTATTCAAGCTCTGATGGGCAAATATGTATGGGGGACTGGTATGGAGGGGTGAGGAAAGGAGGATGAATATACAATCCAAAGTAGTATTAAATAATAAGATTTAATAATGAGAGGATTAATGCTTTAACTGTGCAGAATTTACAAAATGGATGGCTTATTTTTCTTATAATATTAATAATCAGATATGGATCAGTTTGATCAAAGAAAAACACATTCACTTAAGTTTCTAGCATAAAAATGTGACTGTTCAGGTATATACATACATATATATAGTGTGTATATATATATGTATATATATATATTCAACAAAAGAGAATGTGTTAGGAAATATGAAAAATGTTTTAAGGTCTGAGTGACATAATATAAAGAATAGAGTGATACATTGTTAATGTTATCTAATAGTATGGAAATATGGGAGGTAATAGGTGATAGCATTATGTGACTGTTTTGCACAGAAGAGCTGGAATGAATGTGATATTTAAAGGGATATCTCTCCTCTGAGTTTGACAGTCAAGAGCTTTTCCAATATTCTGTCATTCTCCCTCTCCAACCCTGAGCTCATGGAGTGAGTGCCAGACTAGTCAATTCTATATCAAATCTTTCCCTATCACAGTTGTTGAAGGAACTCATCAGGTTCCCCAGCACAATGTACTTTTGCTTCATTAATTGTAAACTCATATTTGATTCCACTGACCATGACAGACTCTAGAGGATCTTTGAGATGACAAGCTCCCCTGATCAGCTCATCAGGATTTTTCAGCTGCTTTTCAGCAAAATTGAAAACCATGAATCCATCAATCAAAAGGAAATCTGCTACTCCCCATTGTTTTGAGTGCCTATCAAGGCTGACTGAAGACACTAGAACATTCCCCTTCATAATTATATTATGTGCAAGCCAGTTATGTTCACTGATAAGTGCATGAAAGCAGAAATACTTTACCATGTCAATTCCAATCTCAGGTTAATTCAAGTGCAATTAATGTAAAGAGAGAGAGAAGCTATTTCATCTGGGCTACTCATTAATTAGCAATTGCTGGAGGCAGTTTATGTATTACTCCATGTTGAGCATAAATATATTTCTATCTATCAATCGATCTGTCTGTCTGTCTATCTACTCACACATATAGTGCAACAATAAAACAACTTTAGTTGAAACCTAATGTATTTAATTTTATCTGCACCAAAATCTAATTTCACCAATTGCCAGTCCTGAGATTGGTCGAGAGTTTCAATTGAAAAGCATCAGGAAATGGAGTTCTGCTCTGGTGCATACTTCCAAAATGCTATAGATAACACAGTCACCTAGGGAACAAAAGTAAGAAACCATAACATTCTCGGAATTTCAATTCAGTCTAGATATTTACAAGAAGTTCATAATACTCTAAGATAAAATTACTACTGACTTCTTGAATTATAATGGATTTCAGCACAATATACTGATCTCCTTGACATTTTGGATGCAATAGGGCCAAACAAGAAATTCTTATCCCAATGTGCTTTTGCCTTCTATGAGGTACTATTTCTATCTATTCTGCTTATATGTGAAACAAAGGTTATATGTTTCATGGATGCATTCTAATTCCCCTGAAGATTTACTAGGTTATCTATCATTTGATATGGTACAGAGGAATGTGAAAGTTGGAAGGGTAAAAAGAAAAGCAATGAGGCTAAAATAAATATTTACATTTTCCTAACCTGGTAAATCTTGAAGAAAGCTTATATGCCTTAACATTAGTCAAACACCTCATATCGCTTTCAGATAGTATAGATTGCATAAAATGGAGCACAGGAGTCCAGGAATTCTCATTTCTTGAACAATTCATGTGCTTATAAATAAAATAAGTCAGAAAACAACTGCTGAAAATATATGCATTTGTATATATACAAAACACAGATACCTACACCTATGTGTGTATGTATATATCCTGAAATTCTGAAGAATACATAGAAACATTGGGACAATATATGAACTTATTTAAAATATATGAAGTAGGAAGAATACTCAAAAAAACAAACATAATATAAAAACAAAATAATGTAAATAAAGTAACAGCAGCAATAGGAAAACAAACAAAACTACTGTGTAATGATAAAGATCAAGCTCCACCTGAAGAAGGAGATGAGAAAATTCACCTTTTTCCTTTCTTTTCAGAGGTAGCATATAGTGGATTTGGATGTGGATGTGAAGCATCACACATGCCATATCTGCTTGATATGTTGATATATTTTGCAAAACTTTAACTTTCAGTTCACTTTTTAAAGATTATTTATCATATGATATATCTTTCTAGTTAAGGAATGCGGCAGAAAATATTTAAAAATTAAAGTGATATAAATATGAGAGACTATTCAATAATGTTTATAAGTATTTTATGTTTTTATTGTTGAAAGAAATGTTGCTCAAAAACCAGTTTGAATGATGTATCCATTCATTTTACCAATTCAACTCAACTAGGCAGTTGTTTTGACTTCATGTGGAAGCAAAGCATAATTTTATCCTTCAAATATGAATCAGCATGGTGAAGCAGAAAGGAATATGAAGTCAGAGATCTGAAATCAGAGTTTGTCTTTGTCATTTACTTCCCATAAGTCACTTTACTGGATCTCAATTTCATCATCTCTGAAATGAGAGTGTTAGACAAAATGAATTGTAAAGTGTTTTTCAGTCTGTGTTGTATGTGTATGTGTGCATGAGTGTGTTTGTTTGTGTATGTTTATAATATCCAATTCAGAAAGATGGGAAGTAATTGTCTTAGCAACAGTGTATGCTTGGAACATTTATATTATAATCTCATTTCATTGCTGAATCAATTGCAAAAAAAAATTCAATGATATCTTGAGGAATGTCTACATTTTTTGGAGGGCAAAAATTCAGCTCTTATTCCTTTGTAGTCAATGATAATTGTAAATAACTCTCTCTTCCAGGTAATAATAATAGCTAACATTTATATAGCACTTACTATGTCCCAAGCACTGTGTAAGTCCTTTATATTTTTTCCTCATTTGATGCTCACAACAACCATAGGAGGTAAATGTTACTTTTATCCCCATTTGACAGATGAAAAAAATGAGGCAAACAGAAGTTAAGTTACTCAAGTAGGATTCCACACAAGGCCAAATTTGAACTCAGGTCCTGCTGACTCCACGCCAGGGGTGCTATCCACTGCTCCATCTAGCTGGCCAAGAACATATGTACTATGATACTTTTGAACTTAATGATCCTGTTTATAGGTGACATTCAGTTTTTCTATTTCATTAGTTCATATCCATCTTAATGCATATTCCACTCATCAGCAAATTCCTATTTTTAAACTACCAGCTTTCCACTCTACTTGTGCTAAAAGAAATGTTGCCCTAATTAAGATTGTTGACTCTAACTATTCCTTACTTGATCCTCAGGGAAGGTCAGTCACTACTCAACACAGTCAGTTCTGCAAAATTCTTTTGTTTCCCTCAGGCTATTTTCTCCTTTCAAAGAAGTGCTATAGACTGTTGCTGTACTTTTCCCAGCTTTAAAAAGATAATAATTAACTCCCATCCATGTAGACATTCTATAAGTAAAATGTTCTACAGTATGACTGAACAACCTCACTTTTTCTTTAAAAAAAGACAGATACCCATCAGTTTTGGAACATCTGGACAAATTAAGGTATATCTGTGTAATGGAATAGTATAATGCCATAAGATAAAACAAATATGAAGAATTCAAATTAGAAAGACTTGTATGAATCAGTGCAGAGCAAAGTAAACAGAAGTCTAAGAGTAGTTCTCAAACTGACTATAATAATATGAGGTAAAATACCATTAAGATATCAGAGCTCCCTAAGGGACTCAACAAAGTTAAACTGTTTACTTACTTATATGGAGAGATGATACATGTAACTCCTAAGAACTTTATGATTATTACTGTTATATTATTATGATTATATAAGAACTTTACATAGGCAAAAGATGTGGGAGTAAGTTAATTATGTGGGTTGCCTTTTTTAATGGATGAATGGTAATGACAGATGCCTTGGAAAAGGGGGGAAAGGGATGGGGAAAATTATTTCACATAAAAGAGGCACACAAGGAAGAGCTTTTACAGTGGAAGATAAAAAGATGACTCAGTCAATGTCTGGACCTCACTCTCATCTGAATTTCTTCAAAGAAGAAAGTAAACACACATATACATACACACATATACATAAACATATACATACATATATATGGATGGATGGATGTGTTTTGACTCATTTAGGTGTAGTAGTGTGTCTTACCCAACAGTAAAGTAGGAGGGAAAGGGGTTAGGAGAAAAAAATGAGGTGATAAAACTAAAAGAGGCAATGTTAAGAAGCAAAACAGGTTTTTGAGGAGGGAGCAAGTAAAAAGAGAGAGAGAAGAATAAAACAGAAGAAAATGAGATGGAGGGAAATGTATAGCTATTAATCATAACTGTGAATGTGGATGAGATGAATACACCCATGAAATGGAAGTGGATAGTAGAATGGATTAGAAACCAGTATAGAACATGTTTACAATAAACACATTTGAAACAGAAAAATATACACAGAGCTAAAATAAAGAGCTGGAAGTAGAATCTGCTCTACTTCAGCTGAATTTAAAAAAAAAAAAGACAGGAATAGCAATCAGTGTTTCAGATAAAGCAAAAGTAAAAACGTACCTAATTAAAAAGGATGAGCAAGGAGACTACATCTTGCTAAAGGGCACCAAAGACAATATCAATGCCAAGCATATATGTATCAAATGGCATGGCTTCTAAATTTTAAAAGGGTAAGTTTAATGAATTATAGAAAGAAAGAGACTGTAAAACTATACTAATGAGTGACCTCAACTTTCCCCTCTCAGAGCAAGACAAATCAAAACATAAAATAAATAAGAAAAAAAGTTAAGCAGATGAACAGAATTTTAGAAAAGTTAAATATGATAGATGTCTGGAGAAAACTGTAGAGGAACAGAAACAAATACTTTTGAAAAGTACTGCATAGTTTTTTTTTTTTCTCATGGAACCTACATGGCACCTACACAAAAATTGATTAGGTATTAGGATATAAAACCTCACAAAGCAATAAGGAACAGCAGTATATGAAATGCATCCTATTCAGGCCATAATGCAATAAAAATTATATCCAATAAAAGATAGTAAAAAAATATATTAAAATAAATTGGAAACCAAATAATGCCAAAAAATGAGTGGGACAAAGAACAAATCGTAGAAACAATCAATAATTTCATTAAAGATAATAACAATAATGAGTCAAACTACCAACATTTTGGGGATGCAGCCAGAGCAGTATTTAGAGGACAACTTCTCTCTAAACACATATGTCAATAAAAGAGAGAAAAAGTAGATAAATGAATTGGACATGGAACTTAAAAAAAAAAGAACAAATGAAAAACCTCCAATTAAACACCAAAATGGGAATTGTGAAAAATCAAAGGAGAGATTAATAAAATTGAAAATAAAATGAAATAATAAAATTAGGAGTATTTTTTTCTTTTTTAATCAGTAAAATAAACCATTGGTTAATGTGATATAAAAATACAAAGAAAAAAGTTAAATTACCTGCTTCAAAAATAAAAAGGGTAAATGTACCATGAACACAGATGAAATTAAAATCATTATTAGTGTTTATTTTTGCCAAATTATTCACCTGTAACACTAAAAACTAAATGGAATATACAATACTTACAGACATATAAGCTGCTTAGAATAACAGAAGAGGAAAAAGAATACTTAATTAACTCTATCATAGAAAAATTAAACTCTATCATAGAAACTGAGCTCCTAATTTTTTTTTCCTAAGAAAAAAATCCCTAAGACTGGATGAATTTACAAGTGTAAATGTTTAAGGAAAAATTAATCTTAATACCATACAGATATTTGAAAAAATTAAAGAAGTATTACCAGTTTCCTTTTATGACACAAATATGGTTTCAATACCTAAACTACAGAAAGCAAAAACAGTGAAAAAACACAATAGGTCAATTTCCCTAATGAATATTGATACAAAAATTTTAGATGAAATGCTAGCAAGGAGATTATAGCAACATATGACAAATATTACATACAATGGCCAAGTAGAATGCATACCAATAATGCAGGACTAGTTAACTATTAGGAAAACTAATCATAATTGACTGTATCAAAAACAAAACCAACAATCTCATTATCTCATTATTACCTCATTGGTTGCAAAAAAATACCCTTTCCTAGTAGAAACACTAGAAAACATAGAAATCAATGAAACCTTTCTTAAAATTCTATGTAGTATCTATCTGAAACCAAGAGAAAGCTTTGTCTTTATTTGCTCTCATCCTGGGACCTGTATCTAAGATATGATATTAATCCTTTTCAGAATCATCAAATCCATTGAATGCTATCTATTTCTGTTGATTCTCATGGGGACAAATCAGCTAGGAGAAACACAAAGTATAGTGTTAGAGATTATAGTGTCCTAGGAAAAACAGCAACAACAATAAATGTCAAACGACAGACCATAAGAGCAGCCTGTGTTTTCACCACTACTACACATCTATTCTTAATAGGTACTATAATGATGATAATCACAATAACATTCAGAGCTACCATTTTAATATTTACATAAGACTTTCTTCACAGCAATCCTATGAGATATGTAGAAAAAGACATTATTATCTTCATTTTATAGACTACTTTGTTCCCCAAAGAAGTGAAATAATTTCCCCATTGTCTCACAGTTGGTAATTGACAGACCTTGAGAAAAATACAAATTCCCTGTTGTGCTTGAGTAACTTAAGTAGCTCCCTGTGCCCTAGAACCACCATTTTGGTGAAGGACTCAGATCAGACTCCTATTAAACTGTGACCCATTTTTTTCTTTTTCTTTTTCCTTTTTGGTATACCCAGGGCATAGCAGAGTGCCTGGAACATGGAAGGTGATTAATCAATATTTATTGACTGAATGACTGACACATCCTACATCATGCCTATACAGAGGAACTTCCCTTTATTTTGGTCTCCACACTCATAACTTTTTAATTACCCTTTAATATGTTGTCTTCCACTATCAGAATGTAAGTTCTGTGAGGGCAAGGACTATCTTACTTTTTGCTCTTATTTATATCAATACCATCAACATAGTGCCTGGCACATGGTAAGCAATTAAGAAATTACTAAAATACAAAATATCTCTGTTTAGCATGTTAGGTTCTTCACCATCTGATTCTAACTTATCTTTCTAGAATGCTTTCACATAATTACACCTCACTATGTTCCAACTGAATTAGTATACTTGCTGTAACCACAAAACCACATTCTATCTTCTGTCTCTATTCCTTTGTCTAATTTTCTCTTACAGCCCATAATGCCTTACTTTCTCATCTACATCTCTTTGAATCTTAAGCTCCTCTCAAGATTCAGCTCAAATGTTTCCTGTACAAGGTCCCAATTGTCTTAATTATCTCTGCTGCCCCCTCCATTTTTTCCTTATATAATTTCATATATACTATATTTATTGCTCCTCCTGCCCTCCTCTTCATTTGAATCTAATATCCTTCATTACTAGGAATGTCTTGTTTTTGTCTTTATAATCCCAATGTCTAGGACAGTGACCAGCACATAGTATGTCTTTATTAAGTTCTTATTGAGTTGAATTGAAGTACAACGTCAGTAAAACACATTTTTGAATAGCCGTTTTATTTTTTTTTTCTTCTAAAACTGTAAAATGTAATGCTTTCTTGTTTGGGCTTAATGATGAGAATTATAATTAAGGCAGTCAGAAACATAATAGACCAGCAATTGTGTATGGTTTTTCTATGCAAATTTATACTGAAAGAGGGTAGAGTTGTGTTGATGGCTTCCTATGTTCTTTCATTTTTTTTTACTAGAACTTAATGTATTATTAAATTAAATTGTCACTTAACTGATCTCACTATCCCTGTTAATCTGCCTAAGTAAATTACCCTGTAGAAGTAAGCTATTGTATTTTATGTTTCATGATTTGTCTCCCTTTTCTTTTCCTCTGAAACTTACTTCTAAATTTTCCTCATTTTTTTGTCCAGCATTTGATAGAATCAAGTTATAATGATAATTAAAAATTATTTATAATGGAGAGCAAAAATAAATAGGTGAGGAAACACCAAAGTATCATTCTAATGTGAAATTGCACCTTATTAACTTCAGTTGCTACTGACCACTGTCCTACAATAAAGTATATTTGCATATTCTTCCAAGTTTTCTTATTTCTAAAGATTGGGCACTTGTCTTCATTCACATCATAAGGAGCCTAAAATCTTTTGTTGGGACTCTGAAATCCTTTTAACTACTGGAAAGATTGAGCTATTCAGAGGTTCAGCTTTAAAAAGCTTCCCAGATAATCAGTTTGGTAAAGAACTTTTGGAAAAGAAAATAAAATTAATGAGGATTGTACTTTGAGCTGGGGTTTTCATTTTCTCATTGTTAACTCTGGAAATAAAAAATTAAATAATCTATGAGGTACCTAGAATTTGAATAAGCAATTGAACATTCAAGGGAGTAACTACATCAATGTTTCCACAGTCCTCTAATCACAAGAGAAAATTAACAATTGATGAAAGAAAAACAAAAATGTTATTGCCTTTGTGATTTTAGCCACCATCCATTGTTATGTCCCTTCATTCATACCTCAATCCAGTCAAACTATGGTTATCGTTCTAACACGTGACATTCCATCTCCCATCACCTATCTCCATGACTTTGAATAGGCTGTTACCCATTCCTGGAATGTACTCTCTCCTTACATCTGCCTTTTTGAATTCCTTTCTTTCCTCAAAATAGTGCTCAAGTACCACCTCCTCTATAAGTTCTTTCTTTATCATTGAACCTGCTGATAACTCGCTCCAAAAAGAAAATGACTTATATAAGTTCTATATACTTACATATATATGTGTAGTCTCCTCCAGTAGAATATATATTCCTTGAGGGCAGGGGCCATTTTATTTTTGCCTCTGTATCCACAACATAGTGCTTGGCACATAGTGATGAGGTCTAGAGGTTTAGGGGTGCTGGGATGCCAAAATCACAACATGCAGGTCCTGCCTGAAAGAATTCTACCCAAGCCTTCTTTCAGCCAAAGACAAGGTTTATTAAAGATCTGTCATATTAACCAGACTCTTAAGGAATCTGGGCATCTATGAGATATTGGCTAGATTGTAAAAATGTGAGCAGTGGCTAGATTTTAAGAATCTGAGCACCTTAATGGAGACAAGATGGACCTTATATATAGAAAGACTGTGGGAGAAATCTTGGAGTGACCAAATAGTCTGGGGCCTGGGAAGTACTGTGAGGTAATAGAATGCCAGGGACCTGTAGAATGGAGCCTAGCTAGGATTAAGTGTGGGAAGTGACCAGGGACCATTGGGAGGCAAGACAATGGAGGGCCAGGCTAAGTTAAGGTGATTAAGTATAGCCACCATAAAAGGTCAGATGATGGGATTATAGCCTCAGGCAAACACCAAAGATTTGGCCATGTGGCAAAGTCCACGGTTTTTCCTTTTTGAGGTCTAGATCCCATCCTTATTAATAGTAGGCACTTAATGCTTTTTGATTAATTGACTAATTTATAGATGAAGCTGACAGGGTATGGGCACAAGCCAAGACCTTTGTCCCTTACCACAAAAAGAATTTGGGTACAATTTGTCTATGGGCTCTGGAAAAAACCCACCTTAGACTCTCCTTGAACTCCCACTTGACCAAGGAAGTGTCTAGCATTCACCAAAGGCATCATCCCAGTAATCCTCTCAACTGGCCTTTCATTGTGGCTATGCCCAATCTCCCAATTCTCTATTACCCTTAACCTAGCCTAGCCCTTCATTTTCTATTACTTCAGGATGGCCCCCAGCCACTTTCCACCCTTGATCCTATCTAGACACCATTCTACTTCCCAGTCATTCCCATCAAGATCCTCCCTAGACTCCTTCTCCCAGACCCCTCCTCTATCCATCCCAAACTACTTGCCCACTCTTAGATCCCTCTCACAGTCTTTCTGTGTATAATATTCATCTTGTCTCCATTAAGGTGCTCAGATTCTTTAAGAGTCTGGCCAAGAGCTCTGATTCCTAAAATTTAGTCAGGGACTGAGATTTACTCTAGCCCACTTGTCAGTAAGAGATTACAAATGTTCATATTCCTTAAGAGTCTGGCCAATACAGAGAATCCTTAATAAACCTTGTCATTGGCTGAAAGAAGGCTTGAGACAAATTTACTTGGGTACAACCTGTGTTTCACTATTTTGGGGTCCCAGGGCCCCAAAACCTGTAAAGCTTGTCATATGGCTCTGTGAACCTCAACAGAGCCATCCTAAACTAAAATGACCAGCCTTTTCATAGTAACATGATGTGATTTGACTTAAGTGGAATAGGGATTCAAATGTTCTCAGGATATGAAACATCTGTTACAAATCCACCTAAAATAATACAATGGATGCTAAGTAATGACATCGTAGAATCTTTCTCATCTATTCAGGGTAAAATAGAGTTGCTTTCTAATATAGGTATCCACAAATGGTATGGCATATTGAGAATATATAAAAGAGTTATTCAGTTATTTCCCACTGAAATCTTTCCTCTTTGGAGCCAAAAAGGTAATGTGTATGTGTGTGGGAAGTACTTAAAAATAAAAACATCTCCGGATACTTTCATTTCATCACAAAGCATCTACCATGCTGCAAACAAACAAGAATATGTGTATTGACAACCATTGAAAGGAAACATCTGAAATAGAAGCAGGGTCAAGGACACAGCAGCACAGATAAGTAAAGTGATTAATACAGCATTTGGCCATTATTGTTCTCTTCCAATAGCAGTCAGAACAGTTAATATCCAAACTTTTGATTTTAGAAAAAAAAAGATGATTTCATTTCTAACAATGAATCTACTCAGAAGCTAACATTCCTTTCCTAAAGCCCAGTGGCAAATGGACCTATTTATTCACCAGAAGCCAGAAACTCACCTACTGAAGCACATGATACTAATAACATCTGGTCTTGCTTGCTAAGCTCTCCAAGCATTGACACCAGGACTAATTGAAATCTGTTTGGAGACTTGTGCTATGCTTTGTTGGCTCTGCTGATGTCTATAGAGATCAGAATGTATTTAAGTTCAAATTTCACTTCCTGTTAAGAGTATAAGAAAAAGAGTGATTTTTTAAAAATAGAAACTCTTTCAGAAATGAAACATTTCATTCAATCAAATTCTAAGTATTTAAAATTTGTGACTATTTCACAAGGAATAAGCCAAAGTTTATTTGTAAATTAAGTGCAAATGAAGCATCTGATAAGAAAGTCAAGGGTGAACATAAAAAAAAACCAAAGATCATAAAGTTCACATTTAATGTACTTAATAGAACAATATATTTTCAAGGAATTACATATGAATGAACATGGTACATTACAAACTCTTATTTTGCTTAACAGACCAACAATATTCTCTGCCTGCATATACTATATTACCATTTAATTTGAGCCCCTAAATTATGAAAGAACACTTCTGCAAGGATTGTTCCTTGACAGTAGAGACACCAGAGAATCATTGTCATTCCTTCAGACAAAAGCCTCATCATCATTTGTCATTCCTCAAAATCTAAACAACTCATTAGTTTTTTTTTTAGATTTACAAATAAAGATCATTGGGCTTACTTAATGAGAGGCCCTTGCTTTACAAAGAATGTTTGACAGGGCACATTTCCATTTTCTTAGTCATTGATGAGCTAAACAACACACGTTTATATAACAGAATGATTTAGGGAATTAATCCCAGAAATCTACAGAAAAAAAATTCTGTGTCATATAGTCCTATAGGAGTTATATGACTGTGATATGGGCTGTTACCCTTGGATTTACACACCAGTTTATAAAGAGCTCATAAATGGGGGGAAATACATCTTTATTTTCATTAGCTTATAAATGAAATTTAACATTTCCTTCAATAATTATTCAAATATTATTCTGAGATGTACTCCATTGCTTTCAATAGACCTCCCAAAGGCCTATCACCCTCTTTCCCTGACCCCTATCAAACAAAATCTTAAGAACCCTTGTGCTGTGAAATATCAGTTACCAGTTGACAATAACATCTCCCAGACAGTCTAAGAAAAGTGTCCAGAATCAGACCTCTACAGGTGTCAGAGGTGTTTTTGACACTGATTTTTATGAATAATAATTAAGCCAAATGCAGGCAACAACTAATCAGAGATTTCTTTTTTTTTAATGGTAATTTTTATTTATTGTTTTTGTTTTCAACATTTACTTCCACAAGATTTTGAGTTCCAAATTTTCACACCATCTCACCCCTCCCCCACCCCAAGATGGCATGCATTCTGAATACTCCTTCCCCTAGTCTGCCTTCCCTTCTATCACTCCCCCCCTCCCCAGCTCTTATCCCCTTCCCCTTCAATTTTCCTGTAAGGCAGGATGGATTTCTGTACCCCATTTCCTGTATTTCTTATTTCCCAGTTGCATGTGAAAACATTTTTTAACATGTGTTTTTAAAACTTTGGGTTCCAAATTTGCTCCCTTCCTCCCTCCCCACCCACCCTCATTGATAAGGCAAGCAACTAAATATAGGTTATATATGTGCAGTTATGCAAAACACTTCCATAGTAGACATACTGTGAAAAACTAACTCTATTTCCCTTAATCCCATCCTGCCCACCCATTTATTCTATTCTTTCTTTTGACCCTGTTCTTCCTCAGAAGTACTTAGTTCTGATTACTCCCTTTCCCAATCTGCCCTCCTCTCTATCATTCCCCTACTCTCTTGTCCCCTTGCCCCCCTATTTTCCTGTAGGGTAAGACAGATTTCCACATCCAATTGAGTGTGTATGTTATTCTCTTCTCAAATCAAATCCTATGAGAATAAGATTCACTCATTCCCTCTCACCTTTCCCTGTTTCCCCTCCACTGTAAGAGCCTTTTCTTTTCTGTTGTTTTTTTTTTTTTGTGGGATAATTTACCCTGTTCTACCTCTCCCTTTCTCCTTCTCCTAGTATATTCCTCTCTCACCCCTTAATTTTATTCTCCAGATATGACCCCTTCATTTTCAACTCACCCTGTGCCCTCTATCTATCTATCTATCTATCTATCTATCTATCTATCTATCTATCTATCTAT